>NW_025113140.1:9699395-10299395 GCF_010416935.1 Polistes fuscatus | reverse complement strand
TCACGATGTGGCAAAAACGTTACTTGAAAGGTGCAAATTTAACGAGCGAACTAAAATGAGTAAGCCAATGGGACGACCCTTTTCTACCTTCGTCTTCCTTATCCCAACCTTCTAAACAACTAACTCTCTCCCTCTCTCTCTCTCTCTCGTTTTCTCTCGTTCTTTGCATCTTACGTTCTCTGAGAAATTACAAAGTACGTGTATAGCGGTCTGCATCACAGGGCATTACTTGCTCGAAGTTGCTCCATTCTCCTGTGCGGAACGATTATGCGTTTAACGCGGTAACGCAACACGATCCATCGGTTGACCGCAGCTTCGAGGTATCGTAACTTCGTTTTAATGTTCCGTGAAAACACGACTAGCGTCCTATCGTTTGCCGCGTATTACTACCATTGGCGAATGTTATTTTCAAGTTGTAACCTTCTACTATTCGATTGACGTAAACGTAAAAAGCGTAAGGGAAGAAAAGAAAAGTAAGGAAAAGAAAAGAAAAGAAAAGAAAAGAAAAGAAGGGAAGGAAAAATATTATAAAGAGAGATAAAAAGGAAACGAGCAAAGTATTGCTAATAAAAACGAATAAACGCAAAACCGTTGTCGGGTAAATTAAAAACAAAGCAAAAAAAAAAAAAAGGAATTTAACCACAACCGAGTCAAATTATTTTCATTACGACTCTTAATTAAATCGTAAATGCCCGTTTGAACACACACGTTCAACGCGAAAGTCTTAAAATCGTTTGACCTAATTAAAATTATTAACAAAAAAAGAAAAAGAAAACAAAAAACAAAGAAAAAAAGAGAGAAGTATCACTTTCGAGTAAAAGCCTAGTTAAATTTTTTTGTTCTCTTCCCTCTCGCTCAAGTTTAAACACTTTCTACTTAACTTGTAGAGTGAGTACTATATGTTCTCTAATTTAAATACTTAAGCTATGTATTTCCATAGTAAAATCATATTGCAGAACGTGGATTCTGAAACTTTTCTTTGTTCTCATCAGCTTATCGAACAATTTATCGCGGATATCAGAGAGTTGATCTTAATAAGTCTTTCATAAACCTTTTCTGAACACACTACTACTTACCATCCCCCTTCATTCTATCCAAATTTCCTATCCCCTTTTCACAATTCTCTTTGTTAGAACGTGATCAGAGTGAGAACGTTGAAAAAGGAGAGCTATGATACTAACACCACTACTACTATTACTTATTGAGTATTCTCTAATTCCTATGGTTCCGCTCGATTTCATGGATATATCGAACAAACCTTAATCGATACTATCGGTTTAATCGAAGCTATCGGTAACGTTCGATCATTGAGTTTAGCATGAAGCGAGACCATTATCCTATATCTAAAGTAGGATGGTTTAAGGAAGGAGGTGGGGAGAGGGATAAGTTTCGAGTCATCGGATTTCACGACGATTTGATTTAGTTACCGGTAACAGTGAGTATCCTGGTAAACGACAGCTGTTACCACGTTGAAGGAAGGCCACGAAGACACGATACACATTCCTAGACTAAAACTCAAACTTCCTTGGCTACGGTCATAGTTTTCGAAACAATGACGCGACAAACAAGATCGACGAGGATAACGACGAGGAGGAGATCGGTACAATCATTTTCTTTTTCTCTTTCTCTTTCATTTTCTTTGTTTTTTCGTTTGAGAATTCTACAAGGAGATTGGCAATAAAAGGACCACGAAATGACACTGTCTGCCAAAGGACCGGTCCCTATCACTAACAACAGCAAAAGCAACAACACCAAAAACAAGAACAACAACGATAATGAGAAAGGGAATCTCAACAGAATGACAGGAGAGTTCATTTTCTGAAGTTGTTAAGTAAACGTATAAGTATACATATATAAATATCTATGTGTGTGTGTGAGTGTACGCCCAGCGTGTACGCGTACGAAAGGAAGAAATAGAATAAAACGAATGATAATTTTAAGAGCGAACGACTCGTCTCGGAAAAGTAATGCCAATGTATATACCACTACTACTACTACTACTAGTCAGTTCGCGAGGAAAGTTAGCGAACACGATTTTACGGTCGGCCGATGTTCTTTATTACGCGGTCGCGTACTTCCACGAATAGCTTTGCGGCTTTTCTCGCGGCTTTGGCCATGTTCCATGTGCAAAAGGGTTGCAAAAAGGGTACTACTCTACTACTATCCTCGCCTAGAGTATGTTGCTGCTCGCCACAAAGGAATTTCGCGGATTAGAACGAACCTAAGCTTCGGAAAGTAGATGATAGGTGCTGGGTGAACCGTTTTCGGTTGGAGGTGTGAAATATCTTTTATATTATACTTAGTTACGAGTGTATGAGAAATTGAGAGTAAGAGAAGGACAAAGAGAGAAAGAGAAAGAGAAAGAGAAAGAGAAAGAGAGAGAAATGGAAAGCCATTTACGTCGTTGCAGGTAATTTAAACAGAACCGTGTTGGTCCTTCGTTTGTATATACTCGATACGCGTGCAAGAAATGTGATAGGATAGGGGGAGGGGGGACTCCCCTTTCGTCTTGTTCGTTGATCAAAGCTAGACACTCTGCTGTAAACCGAATGCAAATTTGATAATTTCGGTCTGTCCGTGAGATCCGGTTCTCTCTCTCTCTCTCTCTCTCTCTCTCTCTCTCTCTCTCTCTCTCTCTCTCTCTGCCTTGTTTTAGTATTCTCTCCATCTTCGCCATCGTCGATGTTAATCGTACGCAGAATCTTCCATATCTCTCGAAGCTGAAAGCTTGCATGTGACCCTTCTCGTCGAACGAGATCGTTTCGATTATGGTAATTTCATAGCGGAAGGCCAACGACGAAGTTCCCTGGGTATTTCTCCCTGAATCACCCCTAGTTGTATTTTACATTGTCTACTCGACGAATTAGAGACGCGTTAAGATAAGAGTGTTTTTCTTTTATTATCTATTAATCTTGATTTGCTTTTGTTATCATTTATTGAATATCTTGAAAACTGAACTACTATTGTATTGAGAAGAAAAGATTTATGATTGAGAATGTTGATATATATATTTTCATAAATAATATTTAAAAATATACGAGAAAATAATTCCTTTCCGTTGACTAGAATTTATATTTAGTTGAAATGAAATATTCAAATTTTATGATAAATCATTTTTGTTTTAAATTAGAAGAAATTCAAAGAGTAAACGATGATTTCTGTAATTGTATGTCATATTTGTACACGCAATGTTTATTATTATAGATTGATGTGCGATGGAACTTGCACGTAACCAATTGATGGCATGAAAATTTAACGTAGACGTTGACACAGCTTCGGCGAATCGATAAACGGCATTGATTACAGCAGACGATAATAGGATCTATCGTACAAACGATGTCGCGATAACGTCTACAACGTGGTGTTACGTTGAGCTACGACTTTTAACGATTTATCGACATACACGTTTCACTTTCAATGCTTTTTAATGAGATCGTAATCGAAGCACGTTTCTCTATATGTTCGTTGTCGAATTGCTTTTCAATAAATATATATATATATATATATATAGATACGTACGTCCGTTCACATTGAAATTTATTTTAAATAATTCAAATAAAATATATAATAATAATAATTAATAAATGTATAAAGATTTAAACGTGTATTTTTTTAACCGTACATCGTATAACATTCGAAAAATATCATGGGATGGGAGGGATGGGAAATAAAATATTGAACAAATGTTAGAAAATAATTGACGCTAATCGATAAATAATTTAATCGATGTAGAACGTAATTCTAACGTAACGTCTATCCAATAACGTCTAACGCTTTTCTCGAGAATTTAGTCGGACCGAGCTATTACGAGAGAGAGAGAGAGAGAGAGAGCGATAGAGAGAGAGCGAGCGTCGTTGTTGCGTATAATGATTGATTAATTAAATTGTCTCGCGTACCTATTCCATCGCGGAGAGAGAATCGGCCTTTAATAACATTACACGAATACGATCGATCGGTAGCACGTAGATTATAACAAAAGACTGAACTAACGAACGAACGTACGAACGAACGAACGAACGTAGGATCGATCGATTATACGATCGCGACTCCGTGATAGATATTTTTAACGCAACATTTATCGAAAGCTTCGTTTCATCGATGAAACTTTCACAACGGTTATTATCTACGAGGGTTAACGACAATGAATTTCCTAGTCATATGACGTGGAACATAATCGATAAAGGGATACAATATTCTCGTGGTTGTGTTTATATTCGAAAAGAATTTAATGAAAATTTGATGATGATGATTATTTATTATTATTATTATTGTTGTTATTATTACGAATAAATAATGTTTAATTAATTAACGATAGAGAGAGGAAGAAAATAGAAAAGATATAGGTACGTTAAAGAATTTTATTGAATGGATTGAATTTTCATTAGATCGTCTTGAATAATTTGTTAAATGATTCGGGTAAATTAAGATAAACGATTAAAGGAAAATTATCCGAGAGTTTAATTCTCGTCATGGGAGGATCTTTATCGAGGAAGCATCGATCAATAACGTCTTCGCGAAATTGTTAGATAACGAATGAACAGAATGTAAACATAATGTAATATAGAAGGAATAACATTGTAAATTGAATTTGGGTTAAAGGTTCCGTGCATAGATAAACTAGTATTAATCTCTCTCTCTCTCTCTCTCCCTTTCTATTTCTACTTCTCCATCCATCTATCTGTATCATTCCTGTCTTTCCATTTCTATTCGCTTCTATAATTCTCAATTAGTAGACACATGAGAACAGTTTCGTCGGTTTACAACAATAATTACACTTTATCAAAATAAAGTTATTTTCCATCAAATGCATCGTTAGAAATGCGATTATATAGTAATAAATTGTGTGGAATTTGCACTTTATTAAATTTACCGAATAGGGGGTGAAAAGTGTTCCATGGGTTTCCATTATGAAACTTTCCTTTGGAAATCGAGCTTAACCTAATAGAAACGAAGAGTGTATAAATAAATTTATTTAATTACATTACACAAAGAATATCATCAGAATCACCTACGAATTTAATCATTGAATTTATTTCTGCAATATTTTTTTTATTTCTTTATAGATCATTGATTTTATTTCGTACGATGTCTGTAGCTATTTGTAAAAGTAAATAAAATATTTGAAAATCGATGGGATTCTATTCGTTAACATATTTGTCACGTTTAAAGCCAATGTTTGAATAACGATGAAGAATTAATCGGATCAAGAAGACACGTTGGGAAGACTCAATCGACAGAATAGTCACGTGACTGGACAAGCAGAGATATAAAATGAGACCGAGAGAGAGAACACGATCAATCATCCCTCGTGTGTAAATGCTTTCGATAACTGATTCTCTCAGCCATGTGATTTCTCCTACCGATGTTCTACGTGCGACCTAACGACCGAGAGAGAGAGAGAGAGATTTTAATCACTTTCCGATTTAAAGAATATAAAAATAAATCGTCTAATATATTGGTATGGGGTAAAAGTGAAAGATAAATGAATACGAAATTTTAACAGAAAAAAAAACAACAAAGAATAAAAAAGATCCTAAAGAAAGTATTACGGAATTATTGAATTGATTAAATGAATAATATTACGATAATGAGAAATAGTTAAAGAAAAAAAAAAAATAATAATAATAATAACAACGATAAAAAGGATATTAATCGAAATTAGCTGTTGATGTTAAACGGGTGAATTAATGACTTGTATCTCGAGGGTTTTAATTAAAGTTCTAGATAGTGTTTATGGTGCGGTGTGTTTCTCGAGGTGGCGAAATGTTGTATATATATCTACACTTACACTTACGCATGCGTCTACACGCACACATGTAATTTTATGCATTCGCGCTTTCTCCTATCAGCTTACTGCATTACTCGTAAACACTTATGTATGCACGTATACTTGTATATGTATACGCGTATGTATATACTTAAGTACTTAAGCATTACGTGTATGTACTTACCTACCACTAAAATAGAATCTCTATCTCTCTCAACGATGGTTTCCACGATAGTGGAAGCGTGGATAGTGTAGAAGCGTTTCCCTTCGAAATCGTTGATTGTTCGAGTCCTGTCGACCACTTCGTGCCCTTGAGAACGGATATCGATGTTCGACCGTAAACGTTGATCATTCCCAATACACGACGACATAAACCACTTCGCGTCATTGAGAATCACGGATAACAAGCCATTCTCTATCTTTCTCTCCCTCTCTTTCTCTTTCTCTCTGCCATACACCATTTATATATATCTCTCTCAATCATGTGTGCAACATATGCAGACGTCGTGAGAATCATCATTGGAATATAAATCAAACACGAAGATACGAAGCGACTTAATCGATCGATCGAATTTCCCACCGATTTCTTATCCTACGATTTTTCATCTACGATGAAATCTTTTGATATACGTGTTACACGTTTACATATTACATATATGGAACTAACATACTCGTTGGTATGCTTTGTTTTCTATGGGTTTCTACGATGTTTATTATACATTTTCTCGGAATAGACACGAACGTTTTGCATTGAAATTTCGGTGATATTTAAATTAGTTTACGAACGACGTTTGTAATAATAATTAACTTGGTTATTATTTTATCAATGTTATATAATATTTCGAATTGGTTCTTAGTCAAATTGAAGTCCTTAAGTAAATAATCCACAAGTTAAAATAACATTTTCAACATTGCTTTCTACTATTATTTTAAGCTTAGTTTACTGGGAAAACAAGCTTATCAGTTGTTACACACTAAGGTATATTCTATTCACTTTTGTTAACGTGTAAATAAAGATCTACTTGTTAACTCCGAGCCCCATTTACAAGTAGAGGATTTTTTTCGGATATAATTGATTTTCATATATCGAATATAAATATATATTATAGAAAATTTACTTAAATACGATATTGTTGTGCCTCATGTGTTGATTATTATTAAATTATTCAAAGTTATAAGTTAACTCAGAAACTTTTCGATATAATCAAAGCTAATAATTACAGGTTGTTTTCTTTTCACAAATATCTGCGGTTTTACGAATTTCGTTGTTTAAATTATCCGTTGTATTTCCTTTTTTTCTTTTTAGGTATAAGGAAACGAGTGGATTGTTCAATATGTATGCAGATAAGAAAAATCCAAAAGTAAAATAAGGAAATTGCGCTTAAAAGATTCCCTTTCATGTGTTTTCTTGCTTGTAAAACTTACCGAAGGTTAACTCGCAGCATTCCATGAAGTCACCGGCGACTCGAAGATCTACAAAAGGTCTTCGATGTCTAAAGTTTGCGGGATCTTCCTCCCTATCCACCTCGTTCTTATAGACCCCCACCCCCACTCTCCCGTCGCCCGTCCCTCGAGAATTTTCCTAGAAAGAAAGTTTGTCGTATTTTGGAACTTTATTAAAAAATCGAATAGACCGAGCGTGCTACTTTTCTTTTTTTTTTTAAATCGATATACCTACCGACTAAAGTATATAATATTTTGTCGAAAATTTTCAGCAACGATAAGGAAGAAGGGAGTTTTATGTTACGTTATGGTGTAGATATGTAACGCCTGTTCTTCTCTTTGGTTTTCATAAGCATCGGAAAATTTGTCGTCATAGTTTCTAGCTTTCTAACTTACAAACTTGTGCAACAACGAGAAAGAAAGAAGAAGAAGAAATATTTTTCTACGTGAGGGAAAGAGAGAAAAATAGAAAGAGAAAAGAGATAGAAGAAATCTATTGATCCTTTCAATGTCCGTTCGTCCAGGCACGACATGACTCGAAAGCCGGTAATTCGACCACGCCAATCCGTGGTTACTTGCGGATATCCTCCGGTAAACGATCAGTCGTCTCCGCATTCTCCATTTTACCATGAAATTTCTACGACGGCTTTGTGTGTCCTCTGTCCACATTTTTCCAGTAACGAATTTATAGTTCGTCGAAGATGTTGGAAAGTTAACTTGCCAAACAGTGAAATAGATTAATGTGTTCATTCAATTTTGTTAGAAAATGTTTATTTTTTTAACTGACTGAATGTTACGATATTCATCTTTTTATTGTATTTAATTTCACAATTGTATATTCAATTAAAAATTAAAATATAGTCAATTATATGTATAGTTGTATAACTATACAATTATATGTATATAGTAATTATATGTATAGTCAATTAAATGTATAGTCAATTTAAAATTAAAATATACGCGATTTGTTACAAGAAGAAAGTAACATAAGTATTACAAACGAGGAATATATTATCTGTGAGAAGATAACGTCGAATTTTAAAAAGGACGAGGAGAAATGTAAAAAAGGTGTTAACGTTTCTTCTACACCGGGACTACTTTTCGCTAATTGAAACACTCGAATTGAAATTAATCGAGCGATCTATTAATGGCGATTTTCTTGTCCTCTTCTTTTCCACCTTGGCATTACATATTTCAACAGTTATTTCAGTGCTTTAGAGAGAAGGAAATGAATGTGCTTGATTTTTAAAAAAAGTATCGAAGAAATACGCAAATTTAATATATACATTCTTATACACGTAAGTCCTCGCAACTCGTAATATTATTCATGATACAACACTAAAAGTGTTTCTTAGCTCGATTCATGAAGATCGGTCTTTCGAATAACTGGAATTACTTTAGTTAAACATACATATTACAATATTTAGTTACGTGTAACATAACTTCAAGAAGGTGTCAACATCGCAAGGAAAATGATAAGCGCGTTGATCGTTCAGATGGTAGACGGTAACGTTTGGATTTAACTGCTTTTAAGTGAGAGACGCGTAAACCAACTACGTACATTAGCGTACTATTTGGAGGTGCATAGAAATCTCAAGCAATGTTAATTAATTTATCGCGAGGCATGTAAGTACTACTTTGGACGACTTGACCGTTGATGTATATATATATATATATATGTACATGTAGAAACGCATGGATATAGTAATACACAAACAAACAAACATTCACATATACATACAAACAGTTACCTAAATAGACATAGTACATGTTACAATGGCTTTCACCTTCCAGACTCCGAGTAATGAGTTTTCCAATTTACTTTGTTGCCTTCGGTCCATCCTTAACTCGTTAACGACCTTTCCTTCGCTATATCCTCGTAAATCTCGATATCGTACACACTTACCTTCGTATCTTAATTACGAGATATATCTCAGTGCAGTGGAAACATCGGAATTACCTATATGTGTGTGTTTCACTCGTTGGTTAACTTTGGTTTATTTGCTCGACATACCTTTCCCTACCGAACGCTACCCAATCTTCTTTTCCTCCAACAGAGTTTCAACACTTTCAACGTTTTTGAAAGGATTCCTCGTGAATTCTCGATTCTTGAAAAGTCTTCTCTTCGCAGCTTTTACTTACCTACAACGTTGCCTTCTTCTTCTTCTTCTTTCTACCTACCTTACCTTACCCTTCCTCACCTTATCACTGCCTTTCTTGAATCCTCTTACCTCATATTTAAAAGTTCTAACTTACAGCGTGGAAGCAAACGTACTACAATTCTAAGTTTCTTTCTTTTTTCCTTCTTTTTCTTTTTTCCTTTTCATTTTCCTTTTTTTTTTTTTTTTTCTTATTTGTTGTAATAATAAGGAATATTCTCGTAACTGGTATCTTTGATAAGCTTTGAATAATATTATTAGTATATTTTTCATTACTTTCTTCATTAATTTTATTTTAATTAATTTAATTTTATTTTATTTTATTTTATTTTATTTTTTAGTTTTATTTACTTTTGCTTTTTTTTTTTCTTTTTCATTTGCTTCTGGATACGTCAGGAAAACAAATTCGCTTCGTTACAACGAACGTTCAGGATAAAAGCGTGCGATTTCATGTCAGCCGGATATTACGACGTAGCGATGAAAGATTTAATATTTCACCGGTAATAGAGTCCTTTTCGTTCTCGACGTTGTCTTTATCAATAAAAATTTTCATCGAGTCAGAAACAACTCAAACGAAAATATACAATTTGTTAGTCGGTGTAACAACGATGCTTTACTAGATTTAAGCGCATTTCTTTTTTCTATTTTTTTTCTTCGCAAGAAAGAAATACTTATAACAAAAATAAAATGAAATTCGTAGAATACTAAAGTAACACGATATTGTAGTAAAATTGATCAGCAAGATGAAAAACTATGAATTTTTAAGCGTTCCTGATAACAAAAATTGATTTTCCTTCGAACGTAATAATATTTGATTTATTTACGGGAGAATGGTGATCGACGTACGAACTTTCTGAAACATAGATTCTCGCATTCGTCGCTTGTAACGTTGTTAACAACCGACCAAAAAAAAAAAGAGAAAAACCAAAATTTATAAAAATACAGAAAAATATTCGAAATGTACTTTTTTTCTTTGTACACGTATATATATTTTATTTTATTTTTTTTAAACTTTTTCCTCGATAAAATATTTGACAGAAAAATTGTGACTAATCGAGAGAACAGATAGATCATGTTTCCTCTCGCGTTCCATTGTTTTTCATTATTATATGTAATAATAAAAAATAATGACGACGGGATAGATTAAAAATATAGTTTAAATCGAATACAATGAATATAAATTCGATGCTTTTCGAAGAAACTTAAATTCGTGATATATAGCAGAGTATAGTCTCTGTTTCTATTCCTGAATAAATTCAATTTAAACTGTAAGAAAGTTCAGCCAATCGAGCCAATTCTCGCTCGGGTAGATTGGCTAATTCGAATTTGAAGGAACTCTTTGAAAGTATAGTAAGTAAGTAAGTAAGTAAGTAAGTGAGGCAAGGGGTGCATACCGAGAAATAGTTCTCACCTTCGTTCTCATCGTCCTCCTCCTCCTACTGTTCTCCCTAAATCGTTAGAATATTTCACGGATGCAATAGGATTGCGTATCTAACCATAGTACCTCCAGTTTAGCAAGATAGTCTAAGTATTTCAATATATACCAATGGTAAGAGAAGTAGAAGGTCGATTGGCCGTGTAAAGTGTGTTATTTAATGATGTACTTTAGCCACTGAAACGATACAATCCAAAAGAGAAACTGTTTTCTCAACTAGCCGAGCGAGATATTCTAAAACGTGGTTGGTTGTCGAAAAAAGAAAGCTGGCGGATAGATTCGGCCATTGAAAGGATCTTATCGTTTAGCGAGAGGGTTGTTAAGTACATATGCTTGAATGGAACTTAATTTTCAGATAATATCTTAGTGTACAGTAGTGAAAAAAGAAAAAAGAAAAAAAAAAGAAAAGCAATAAAAAAATACAGAAAGAGTGTAAGAAAGATACTGGTATTAGTAAATGACACGTTGAAGCTATTTAAAAGCGTAACTTAACTTGTTTTTCGAATCAAATTATCTTTGAAACCGTAGAAAGAAATTCGATTATTGAAAGAAGAATTAAAAAATAATATGTGTAAATATAAACTAAATACGATAGTTTAATTTATTCATGCTAGGATATGTTATAAGCCTATTTTTCTTCGTACTGGCTTAGGTTGTTTAGAAAAAATTTGTCAACTGGGTTTGTCTTTTTTTTCAAGATGTATGTAGCAAGTATACACATACAGTTATATACATGTATATGTATATATATAAGCTTATATATAACATAACTTTCTTTCGATGTTTTTCTCTCTTTTCCATGACTCCATTTTCTTGTCTTATTTATACACTTCTTTGTGATCCACGTGCTCGTACTTTTTTCAAAGCATATAAAATATGTTTACCGGTATACGTAGATACTATACATGTGCATGATATTAAAATAAATCTTTAGAGCGTCGGATGTTTTGAAAGTGTCGACAAGAAGATAAGAATTTTGTCGATGTTTTTCTCGTATAATCATGCAAATCGTGTATCCTGAAACAGTAGAAACAAGAAAAACAATATCCTGAGTATATAATTATAATTATTATTAATTAACGACTCTGCGTGTATAAATATCAAATGAATTAGATAACGAATAAACATTTGTATTCATTAAATAAAGTAGAAATTTTTAGTTAAAGTATACGTTTCATGAATTCTTATTTGGAAGCACGGAAAACAGAGAAAGAGAGAGAGAGAGAAAGAGAAAGAAAGAAAGAAAGAAAGAGAAAGTGTACGGGACTTTCTTTTTCGTTCGCACGAGCGTATAATATGCGAGGTAATAAATGAGAAGAGGGTAATAAAGGAAGACTCTCTCTCTCTCGGCTCGGTATAAAGCACGTATCGTGCAATGTTCCCTGGCGTATTTCGAACTCATATAATCTCATAACAGTATTGTTATTTATTTTAGCCGACGCTTTTGAAATTCTCATTTTCTACTCGGCGTAACTTCTCGGAAAAGTTTCTTCCTTTTCTCTCTCTCTCTCTCTCTCTTTTTCTCTATCTCTGTCACTCTCTCTTTTTCTCTATCTCCGTCACTCTCTCTTTTCTCGATATTTTCTTTTTATTTCTCTTTTTTTCCTAACTCATGAAGTTGTCACGGCTGCGCTAATAGAGATCAGACTCATCGAGACGGATAATTCATTGCTTTCTCGAGAGATATAGTTATCTTTCTGGAGTATTCGTTCATTTAGATTTAATTATTTTTTCAAATTATTTCTTTTTTATATTTTTACATTTCGCAATGTTATTTTGTTCACGAAATATCGTGCTAGAAAAAATAGGGGACACGTGGGATTATTCAAAACAAAAAAATAGAAAAAAAAAAAATTCAATTAAAAATAATCACCGATCGTAAATAATAACGACATGGTTTAAAATATTCAAACTACATTCTTATTTTCCTTTTGGCTTAGTTTCGGAATGAAAAATCGAAAGAAAAAGAAAAAAAGAAAGATCTTTCTAAAGAAGTAAAAAATAAATTGGAAATAAGTTGAACTCTTATTTTTTTTCACATGTCTCGTTCCCTGGATGGGAACGGGGGTTGTCTTGAACTAGTAAGTTCAGTAGGAGCTTACATTATCCATCGACACACACACACACACAAATGTATATAGAAACATTATATAGATCTGTATATATCGAGTTCCAAACGAGCTGTAACTCGAGACCATCTTAGTATCTCGTAAACGTAGAGCAGTTCGCGTGCGAGCCGAAACGTAAACAGGTTATGTAATCGATCGTAAAGCTTGGATCAGCTTAACACGCCCGAGGTACGTTTCTATGTATGTAAGAAAGAGGAATGGATGGGATAGATGCAAGGGAGGTTTTATCAATGCGTATGTATATGTACTAAACTTAAGAACATGACTTACAAGTATACGCATTGTATATGCATATATTTACGATATGGTTCTGTTTGTTAAATATAAAATATTTTTCGATTCTTTTGGTTTATATTATTTAGATATATATATATAATATGTAGATGATGTAATATTTATGTAATTTATGTATATACAGGGTCGCGCCAAACCTAAGGGTGCACCACATCCGGCAACATCGATAGAATGCTAAGAAACAAGTATTTAATATTTATTCTACGTTACGAATATCTGCTAATTTTGTCATACAACTTTTTAAGGGATGATCGATAAAAAAATTTACACCTCGACTGCAAATATCTTTGACACATTTCTGTGTATATATGTTATATTACACGTAAATGATATTTATACGAGAGTAGGTTGAAAAATATCGAGCCTATTCTTTTCGGCAAATTTTTAATCAACGTCGAAAAATAAATGTGAGTTTGACCGAGAAACAAAATTATTTCTATATCTCAAAACTTTTCAACGTACGATATATTTATTTTTGAAATGTCTCTTAACTTTCTTTTTATTTTTTTTTTATTTTTTGATAAGAAGGAACAAGTAAGTTTTAATCTTATACGATAAGTAAATTAAAACGTTGAGCAAAGTAGGAAACAGTTTAAATATATGGGCTCGCTTCTCGACATCGTAAAATCCGTTTTAAAGAGAGAGAAAAAAAGATTACGTAGTCGATCGTAAAGACTCGCAGATAATCAATATGAAGGTATTGGAACGTTTACACGTACGTGTACGTGTACGTATGTACATGTTACAAGCCTAGAAACAACGGATGCATGTTTATCGTGAATAACAGTGGACATTACATTTGTGCACATCTGTCGTAAATCAATGGATAACGAGTTGATTTGAGTTAACGCAACGCACGTTGCTCTGAAATAATGAAACACCGAAATCATCGATAAAATTTAAGATATTTTTATCTTTCTTCTTTTATTTTTTTATACTTCCTTTCTATATACTACATTACGAATTATTATTATACATAGAATACGATAAATCACGTTGTCGTTAAAACCTTTTTGCAACAAATGGGTGACATCATTTCTCTATCTTCGAACGGTTCCCGAGACTCTCGTTTTCTTGGGTAAACGAGAAAATTTGTCAAAGTAAGCTGCTTCCACGTGTGATTCATACGTTCACAAGGATCGACTATGCAAATGCTATCGGGTATACGTGTAATTGGGCTAATCGTTTTTCGTTCGATATTACTTTTTCTTTTTTTTTTCTTTTTTTATGACTTCAATGAACATAATTGTGAAATATTTTATTATCGTTAATTTGTTATATTTCGTTTGAAAAGATTGGTAATTATAAATCTGAATAGCAAGCTTTTGGTATATAACAAATTTTCACGTATTAAACGAGATATTTAGTTTATATCTTTCGGTAAAACGTTCATTATTCGTGGTTATTACATTGCTCGTTTTCATTTTACAAATACATTTTGCTTCCTAGGTCACGTATAAATGCTTTACTGCTTATCCGTGAGCAGAAATAGACAGGATATTTTGTCAGTAGCTGCTTTTGTATATATATATATACTTATATATATATACATGGATATATATATCCGAATTTTAAAATAAAAAGATCGATAGAAGGGAGTATGGTGTATACGCCCGACGTAAATCACTCGTATTCGAAATATAATATCGGTTCGTTCCAATAGCTGCTCTGGAAGAGACTATGTTTACATTTCATGTTTCTTTTTTTTTCCTTCTGGTTTTATTCTATTCTTTTTCGTTCATCAATTTTAACGATAACATCGTAACGTATCGCGATCAAATTCATCGTGCTGCGGTGTTGAAGAACGAATTCTAAAAAATTAATCCATACCTCGTAGCATTTACTTGATTTTAATTTCAGGTATATCTCGGTATCACATAAATGAAAAATTTATCTGATCAATATTGACTTACAGATCAAAATTTTATACGTGCACTACACGAACCTTGGATATTCGACCACCTATTTCGGAATTTATCTCAGAAACGTTGTAACGTGC
The DNA here is from genome assembly GCF_010416935.1 of Polistes fuscatus. Classification (NCBI taxonomy): domain Eukaryota; kingdom Metazoa; phylum Arthropoda; class Insecta; order Hymenoptera; family Vespidae; genus Polistes; species Polistes fuscatus. Next base: position 10,284,169 of record NW_025113140.1, on the reverse strand, counting down.
AACGATTAATTAAAAGCAAGAAAAAAAAAGAAAAAAGAAGAAATAAAAAGTGTATTTTGAAATCATTTTCATAACAGGTGTTTCATTTCGGATCTTAATTGTTTTATAAGTCAATGTATTCGTCCAATTTATTATCTCGAAAAAATAGCTGTAAAAACAAATATTACGTTTATATATATTCCGTGAAAATTTAGAAAGTTTTATTTGAAATATTAAACGTATAATATTAATAAATTATTATCATTTAATTTCATGTATATTAAATATGAAATAATATATTGCATACCTTACGGAAAAAAGAAAAATATGATATTATAGATTATCTATAGAAACGTATTATATATTCGTTTATATTCGAAATGTGATGAGTTTAATGTCATGAAATGAAGTAGGAGGGTTGTTGAAGGTATCCAAAAGATATACTCGTGTATATGTAAAGAAAGATATTAGGTAACGCTGAGTAGATGAATAAGGGATAGAGAAAGTCCTGACAGATAGACAGAGAAACGCGAAAGGGACTAAGGGAATTCTCGAAGCATCGTCTACCCCTTAGGATCCATGATATTTCCACACGGCAACCTAAAACAATGGCCGAGATATGCGGTCTCGTATCATGAATATTTAGCGTGCGAAGTAAAAGCTTTTGTTACGGGGGTTGAACATGAAAGAGAAAGGTGATGATGATGCTGCTGATGGTGCGTAGAAAAGATCCCGGTCAAGAGATAGTTTTAATCTTATAATAAATAACTGAAATATTAGGTTGGTGCATATGAAATGTCGGATTTTCCTTACATGTGAACGTTTGTTCTCCCTGTTTTCGTTATTCTTTTATTTTTGGCATAATATATGGCCAGAGTCACATTTCAACAAAACAGATTTTCTCAAAAATGTTTAATTTTTGAATTTTTTTTAAATTTTATAACGATATGAATTCAACCGATATTCGTGCAATTTTTTAATACGAGTATAAACTTTGTAATAATGCTGCAAAATCTGCACGCAATATAAACCAGGCGTTTGGGAAGAATACTGGTAACGATCGAAAAGTACTTTATTTGTTTGAAAAACTTCGGTCTCGTGAATTTTCCCTTCAAAACGAACCACGTCGAAGACCCAAAACGTCCGTGAAAAACGATATTTGGAAACGAATTCAACTTTATCTACAAGGGAACTTCCTACCAGAATGAAAATTGATCATACAACAATATTGCGACACCTTTCTGAAATTGGCAAGGTGAAAAAAATGGATAAGTGGATACCGCACTAACAAACAAAGCGAAATAAGCTGGATCGATTAAACGTATTCTCATCATTACTAACCCAATTTTTTCAAATAAATGAAAATATGAAATTTTGCCACACCTAACTTATTCATCGGATCTTTCGCTAACTAACTTTCATTTTTTTTAAACCTCTACAACAATTTTTACGTGCTAAACAATCTAAAAATGAAGACAGTCTGAAAAAGTCTATATCAGAGTTTATTGATTCTAAAGATCAGAATTTCTTTAAGACCGACATCTGTGCATTATAATCTCGTTGGGAAAAGTGTATTGAAGCGAATGGAGCATATTTTGATTAAATAAACAGCTTTTGAAAAAAAATATGCAGTTTTATATATTCACCTAAAAATCCGACATTTCATACGTACCAACTTAATATTTTCACTTCGCATTTTTGTTAGCTTCAATGATTTTAAACTGAGAGAAATTAACTCGCACCACTTTTTCACTTTATCTTGTTTTTTTCTTTTTGCGTTTCTAAATAATCAGCCACTTGCTGAGTGCTCGAGATTTTTAACAAATATTTTATTTTTCATCTTTTTCCCTTTTTTCTTTTTTTTTTTTTTTTAGTGAAAAAGTAATATACATTCTTTCTGCTTAATATTATATTATTATACGAATATATTTTTCGTATAATAATTCTGAATAGTTTAGAACATTTTGTCAACGTTAAAATAATAGTAAAAGAAATTAAACTACAAGTAGCACGATATGATAGAACATAGGAATGATTTTATTTTTCAAAATAAGACTTAGAAAACAAGTAAATATCTCGTGTTAAGAAGAATCTCGCTAACGGGCATTATTTAAATGGCGCGTAATCGTTTAAGTTCGCGTTAAACAGCACGGAAAAAATGTAAGGTGTGGGAAAAGAAGAGTGTAAGATCTCAAATAGAATAAAAGGAGTCGAATAGTACGAAACGTTGATTTCATCGTTGAGTCGGTAGAGTAACGGTCGACGAAACGGTAATGGCGTTACTCGAGCATGTCGTAACTTCTTTAAATTCGTATTAAACCGTAGAAGAAAAGATAGAAAATAAAGAAGGAAAAAAGAAAAGGAAAGGACCGGAAAAGAAAGGAAAGGAAAGGGAAGAATGAGAAAAAGGAAATTCGAAGTGAGGACGACGAACGTTATTCAAGTAAAACTAAAGAGAAGGGAAAACTTTGAAAGCTCGCGTTTTATATCGGTGAAAGAAGTATGTTTCGTTTTGGAAGAAGATTCTTTTTTCGTGAGGAGAAGAACGACGACGAGTTTACTCGAGTGTAATGTGAAACAAAGAAAACGAACGAAAGAAAAAGAAGAAGAAGAAGAAGAAAAAAAGAGAGATGGAAATAGAAGGGGGAAAAAAAAAGATCGATAGAAAAATACAGATTGCCGTTAATGACCCTCCTTTGACGTAGTCGTTGTAATTACTTAAGCTTCTCGTTGGATTGAACAATAAGCGAACAAAAAATGAAAAACGTCATGCAGAATAAGAGGCGAATTAAAAATATAATATTAAGAATTAGTAATATATTCAAAAATAGTTTTACGTAAATTGATAAATTTTTGTTGTTGTTTTCTCTTTCCTTTAAGTAACATCAAAGTATAATATTATGTTGTAGTATTGAAATGTTTCTACAAATTTAGACAATTTCTATTAGAATTAGACGTCTCATTAATTTTGAAACTAAAGTTGGTATATTAGATAGGATTATTTCATATGTCAATAGGAGAAAATACGGAAAGGAAAAGACAAGGAAAAAATGAGAAACGAGAAGGGAAATGAAATTTTCACGATTTGCAGAGAGAGTAAGAGGAAAGTTGAATTTCGAGAGTTCGTTCACTTTGCTTCGGCATACGTGCCAAAGCCATCAACGGTAATGGGATTACTTAGGCTTTCGCATGACTACTTATTCATGTTAAATCGAACGCAGTGAAAGAGTGTGTGTAAGAGAGAGAGAGAGAGAAGGGGAGAAAGAAAAAGAGAAAATATAAAACCGAAAGATCGCGACTCTGAGAAGTTTTTCGGTCTCGCGGTTCTCGAGAGGGTTGTTTGGCGAACGGCCAGAGTCACCCCTTGGCTCTTGTCACCCTATAGTCCAAAACCCCCTTACCTTCACCCTACCACCAGCATCCTGGGAGTTCCGGATTAAGAGACGTTTGCGCAAACTCGAACGGCATTTAATGGCAAACGACGTTGGCGAATTTTGAGCAAGATTATCGTCGTCTTCCCTTATTCTTTCCAAAAGGTCTGCACTTTTGTACCGAAGGAGGAACGATTAACGTCCTCTTCGAGTACAACGTAGAAGAGGAAGAGGAAGAGGAGGGGGAGAAAGAGAAGGAGAAGGAATTCTCGTTGGAGGACCTAAGAGAAAACTTTATGATATCATATTCCATCTTTTCAGATACTTTTTTTTATTTCCCCCCTCCCCAAGAAGGCTGGCTCATCCATGAGCCGAAAATATATGCATTTTCTTTTTGTTTTTTGTTTTTTACTTTCTATATAAAAGAACAAAGTTTAAAGTCGTTAAGTATGCCAGAAGAAAATTTGTTATTCCCTGTGCTTGATAAACCGGTGACACTCAAAAACTACTTTACATATTACTTCCGTTTTTGATAAAGCTATGAGGTTTTTACGGCTTCTACCTACCTAGGTAAAACTGCTGAAGAACTAGTGTCTAAGAGTTTCGAGAAGGCATTACTTTCCGAAACCATAGCCTATGTTACCGAAGAACGTTAGACGTGCTTGCGAACTTTCTTTAAGATCGCCTGTAAAAATCGTAGCAGGAAAATTTACCTTTTCGTGAAAATTTTCTCGATAAAATGTATCTCCAAATACGTTCGAGTTAAGCCTTCATTCGTATTCCTATAAAAACTTGTTACCTATCGAGAATCGAGATAGAAGAGAGGAAGGAAAAAAAGAAAGCAAGAGAAAACAAGAGAGAGTGAGTGAGAGAGAGAGAGAGAGAGAGAGAGAGAGAGGGATCTTTCTCGGCAAAGTTTATCACCTTTTGAAACTTTCAAGTAGCTCTCCATGTACACTTAAGACGCATTTCATTGGCAATGCGTGTTTATTTAACGTCAACTCGTACTCCTCCTCTCGAACTCTCTCGATCAACTTCGTGAAAATATTGTGACTCAAGAAAACGCGAGTACTTGGTTTGCTAGCTCTACCTCGTTTGAATTCGTAAAGGACAAGCTATAATCTGATGCGCTTATTGAAGAAAAAAAAAAAAGAAAAAAATATCGAACAAAAAAAAGGGACGATCGAGCGGAGTAACGGTGCTATTTCGAAACCCTTACACGGGCACGAAACTTTTTTCTATATCTCATTATCGTTTTTCTCGAGGCGTGAAAGTATATTATCGCAACTTAAGGATCCGCCATGTTTCCGGTATTTCTGAACTGAGCCGTCGTGCCCAGGGACACATCGTGTACTGTAACGAGTAACGAGACTCTCCTAGCAGTCATTCTCTCCATTTCTTTTTCTTTCTCTCTCTCTCTCTCTCTCTTTCACGTCTTTTCTACAATCCGCGCATGAGAAAGGAAATTCATTTCTAGAAACGAAGTAGAAGTCTCAACGAGTAACGTCTCTCGCATAAACGGAAAAGCTCGAATGCATTCCAAGTTTTTTACTTTATCCTCCGCCGTCTTGTTCGTTGAAACAAAATTCATTCGGGAAAGAAAACGATTCGTGTTTTATCGATAAAGGTAAATAATCTATTTATACGTACCTACGTTATATTCGTTAAGTTAAAACAAATAATAATAATGCGAAACAATTCATTTCGGATTTAGATGATGGACATTTCTTTTTTACGAAGAAAACACGAATTTACGCAAAAGTTTTTTTTAAAAAAGTTTTCATTCGAGAACAGATGCGAAACGTTGTGACTTCGAGTTAGTAGTTTTAATAGATTATAATTGTAAGATTTTTATTATAATTTTGTTTATTATTATTATTAAAAGTAATAAGGTTTAACAGTAATTATTAAATGATTTAAGAATATAAGAGATAGAACGGTAAGCATCTATAATCTAAATTAACAATCTATTGCCACAAGATATTAGGTGTAACCCTTTAAGCCGTAATCCGAAGACAACCGTCATAATTAGCGAATGACACGCCGTACTCGACTCTTCGTCGCCTATCGTCATCTTTCGTGTCCCTTCGCCGTCATCCGTTGTCTTCCGTCTTTCTCTATCACACCCAACACTCGTCGTAAAAACAATGAACTTTTTCGGACTGCCCCATCGGTTCTTTCCGTTGCCTATATATGCCAAGTCCAGACGGTGTAACCTTACAACCTAAATTAATCTTATCTAACGCAACGATTCCTTTCTCTTTCCTCAACCGATACATTCTCTCATCCATCCATACTCACACCATCACACATATGACAAATAAAGGCCTATATCTACTCGGTAATACTTATAAAGAAATCGTCTATTAATATTTCTAGAAACTTCGACACACACACACACTTCTCGAATATTCCTTAATCCCACATAATAATTACGTATTTTTATTGGGACATTATACGATTATACTGTAAAGAGTTATATAACATATCAATATGGTAATAGTATTTGTCAGTTTTTAATTAATGACCTTTAACCCGTTAAGTACCACGTGAATTTATAAGAAAATCCCTGTCAGGCCTCTTGCGAGCTGCTTAGTAATAAAAAAACAGTTTAGTGTCAGTCACCGGTGACTGACGTAGCTTAAACGAAAAGTTCATTGTCGGTAATCGATGACCGACGTGGAACTTAACGTGTTAATAATACGATTCACCAGTTTGAATTCATTCCAAAGAAAGTTTAGTCTATTGATTGCACGATCATTAAATATTCGTTATACGCCATGGTTTGGTCGTAAAAAAATTGCAAAGAAAATAGGAGAGCGGAAAAAGAAGTGAGAATAAAAGAGATAGAACGAAAGATTAATAAAAAAAAAGAGAGACAGAGAGAGAGAGAGAGAGAGAGAAACAGAATAAAGTAACTTCTTCAATTTTGTACTCCTACCGTTCTACTCTAATGGACGCATCATTAGGGTTAATTATCTAAAGAAATCCTACGTACTTTCTCCCACCTTACTTTTCTACTTTCGAACTTCCCAACTGGAGCAAGATTTTTCGATAGTTTTATATAAATCATCTGAAATGCTGCTACTCGAGCAGTTAATTATGATTTTTATTACAATACTTTCTTCTTTCGTATCCTTTTTCTTATTCTATTTCTTTTCTTTTTTTTTTTTTTTTGCAATGAACTGAGAAAAAAAAACTTCTTTCTCCGTTGTTAATGAAACGATTAACGTGGAAAAAATTTATCAATGTGGACGTTATAGGAATATATTATATATTAATAGATTTACCTGTGTATTGAAAAAGTTAACGATGCATCCGTTTTACGGACAGCAATTGGCGAATACTTAAAGTTTGTTGGAGTGGACAACTTTACCGGTAAATTCGTACTTTCTTCTTCTTCTTCTTCTTCTTTTCATGTACATATGAAAAGAAGGACACTTAGTTTTGTTGACTCGATGAAATAGGATAGAACCAGAAGGATCGAGCTCATAAGATGAAAATAAATTATTTTTTCCTATTAAGGAGAAAAATTTGTACGTCACCGATGTTCTCGCTCTCTTTCTCTATCTCTCTCTTAACTTTATTTTTTATACTTTTAAAAATTATATAAAATCGAGGACAGATCTCTTATAATAAAATTTTCCTTTGGTATGTATAATATACATATATATATATATAATATAAATGTAATATATTCCAAGTATTGCCTGTATCCGTTTTTCTCTATATTTCTCTCTGTTTTTTAAAAGTAGGTGAGTGGTTATAGATACAACTACTTGGCTCATTCGAAAACGTAGCGAGAGACAGGAGGTAAGATCCGACTGAATGTTCAAGAGGTAAAGAAAAAGAAAAAGAAAAAGGAAAAGAAAAACAAGAAAAAAGAAGAGAAGAAGAAGAAGAAGAAGAAGAAGTCGAGTTAACCTAGGAAGAGAGTAAGGAACAGCATCATCATTGGTATATCTACACGTAGTTGGTGCAGACAGGTCAGCTGAGAATCTGATACGACGCGGAAGAGGCATCCAAAAGTATCGTGAAATATTCAGTTAGCGCTCGTGGCATCATAATGGGAGAGGACTTTAAGTTTTGAGGCGCTCTTATACCAGACGGCACGCTAGCTCACCTCGATTCTAACGTGGACTCTATGTGTATGTACACTTCTTCTATCTCTTTCCCGCATATAACACACTCTCTTTCATCGTACTACGCTTTACTCGTTGGCTCTTACGTCGATATTACGTAAATTGAGCTTAAGCGACGTGCCACCGTTCGAGGGAACCTCGGCCAAATGGGTCAGCCACAAGAGAAGCAAAGGAAAGAGAGAGAGAGAGAGAAAGTAGAGGGGGTAAAAAAGGAAGAAAAAAGAAATTTTTCTCGCGTATAAGCGTGGAAATTTAGCTAAGGAAAAGTCTAACCTTCTCTCTCCTTCTCACTTTCTTCACGGATACCGCACTCACACTATCTCAGAGTCAATTCAAGAAGATTTACCATACCAACCTTCTAGACTTTCTCAACTTCCGCGAGTTTACGGCGTCGCCCGGGGCGAGTTTAGCTGTAATATAGCTCGTTTGTTTAAACGTTCCAACATGAAACACGCTCGCCATTTTGAATTTTGATACGTGCCTGCATTCCTCTCTGTATGTTGCGTTCGATCGGGGACGATGGTTTTCTTCATTCGTGTTGGTTACCACAAGATTGACACGGCTCGTTTAACCGCGCCCCTCTAGAATGTATTTCCTAGAACAAGAGAGTTTGTTGGTAGGGTTACAGCGGAGAAGAGGTGGGAGAGGGGAGGCAGGGGGAGGGAGGGGGAGGGAGAAGACAGAAAGGACGAGAGATAGAGGGAAATGTCGTCGAGGGTCGATACGATTGAAAGCTACGCGGTTTTAGGGCTTGCGGAACGAGGGCAGGCCGCAACTAACTGGACGAGTTGCCGAGTCTCCGAGGCCAACCGCGCTTGCCTGTAACGGACCTACTGTTTGCACAGATAAGAGTAATTAATGTCTCCTAAGCTCTTACCCCTCTTAACCCAACCGCTCTTTTCTATTCCCACTCTTCCTCGTTTATTTCCCTTCGTCGCGTAGACGCACATCACACCATTCAATTTCTTTAAATTTTTTCTAAGCCTTTTCCCTTTCGCAGTGCCTTTCTATTCGCTAACAGATGACATTTATTCTCCCTGTGTAACGTTCAACCTCATTTAACCACTACTATTACCACCACCAACACCACTACCACCATTGCTAGTACTACTACCATCACCACTATCAATGGTGGTAGGTACTAGTAGCAACGGCAACGGCAACAGCAGGAATTAGACGTTGAAGGTTTGCGAAACTAAATACGACGGAAGCTGTGGTCGACTCTATTAGGACGTGAGACCACACTCGTCACGTGGCACTAATGCTACTCAAACGCGACTACCAGGACTATTCCTGAATGTTCCCGTCGTCGCATGCCGGACTTTCTCTTCCCTCTTTATGTCTCCAGATTTCCACGCTATTACTGAATTTGTCCAATTTCTATGGACTTCCGATTTTGGCTTTAGACGTAATAACACGGTAGATTATTACAAGGTATACTTATCTTTTTGTGATTGGGTACAATTTTGTATTATACTTTATGCTTAAATTAATGTCGATCGTTATTTTAAATATTATTCGTATCGCGTTAAAATAAATAATTGCATTTGCGGGAAAAATGCGTTGAAAAAAAATAAATTCGACAATTAGTTATGTGTCTAAAAAAGAAGTGTGTTACTGTGTGTAATACATTTAAAATAAAAGGTTACATATTTATTTAAAACACTTTGAATTCAAATATTATTTTAATGTAATATTTAATGAGAAATTTATCTGCTTTGATATCGTTATCTACCCTTGTCGTAAACAAAAACGTTTTATACAGAGGACAACTTTGACGATATTGAATCAGTTTTCGTTAGCATTTCGTCGATTAAACATCGTATCTCTTTTTCGTTCGTTAGATGCGCTTATATAATTAATACTTTTGATTAACATTTATCTCGATAATATATGATGCGTTTAAATATGTATTATATATTAATGTAGTATAATTAAATAGTATTTATCGAAGCATACAGCCAGCATTTGTTTAAACATTAAATAGGTAATATTTAAACCACTTTGAATAAAATATTATTTTTCTATGTATTTTGGTTGTTTTAGTAGACGTAAATTTTTAACTTTTTCTATGTGTATTTCGTTGTTTGCTGGGACCAATAATATAAACAGAAACGAACGCGGGACGACTTTAGCAGTTATCGAATTAATCTTCTTTAGTATTCCAACGAGTAAACAACGCAGTTCTCTTCGTCCATGAGGATACGTACACTTCAATAATTTATATCTCCGATTATTTTACATTTATTTCAACAATGCGCATATACCAAATATGTACTCCTGTAATATAATTTACTAATCTTTCCCTAAAATATTATATTTGCTGAAATAACAAACAGTCACTTCTTTTTTTATTTACTTTGGATATAAAATATATTTTATTTCAAATATAATATTATAAAATTGCTGGTACAATAATGTAAACGAATATTCCCTTGACTTTGACGAATATCGAGTAACTTGTCTGTTCGATTTTAACGTGTGAACATCGTTGGCTTTTACCATTAAGAGGGCTGAATGATTATTCAAACAAAATTGGGCCTCCAGAAACAACCTTCACCCGGTGAGATCCAAGAAATTGATATTATTTTCGATGCGATATAAATCATATTTTACATGCTACACCCTACCGTAAGAAATATCAAGTAAATAATAGGCCGCTTTTCAAAAATATATTACATTATATTCGATTATAAAAAAAAAGTCTTAGTAATAAATTTAATTTAGATAAATTTGAACCGTAGTTAAATTTAAATTTAACAAAATACTAAGGAAGTAATGAAAAAAAAAAAATGGACAACTACAATCGACTAAACGAATACAACTTTCCCAAATTTCGAAACTCATCTATGTAGTGAAACTCAACGATAATATTTCATTATAAAATTTATTTAAAATGATAGAATAGATGTGTGTTAAGAGAGGAAAAGAGGATTAAATTCAAATTAAAAATCGTAGATTTAAATAATATTCGTTAAAAGTTGTTATAATGAACTAAAATCATGAAAATACATGGGAATGTAATTTATTAATACGTTAATAGAGAGCGGTTGTTAGTTTCTATTTAATAGTTCAGTATGCGAAGAGAATCGAATTTGTTCGTACGTATCTCTATATGATGAGCTTTGTTAAGCTCCTACACATTGTAGATCACATGTACACAATATATCGTATGCAGGGCTCCCAACCATGCTCGGAAACAGTCCGTTCGTATATACTCGCATCTTTGAATGCTCCTATTTCAACAAGCAGGAAACTAGTTGTCTTCCTTTCCGCAAAATATGAAACGCATCAGACGCTTAGATACGCTCAGTTGGCATTTAGCTAGGTGAAAACGAGTCGGGTCAATTGGATACGGAAAAATAAGAACGGTGAACGAGACTCGAGTATAAAACGTGTTCGGTTAATCGGTGTTACCATTTTCTCATTCTGTTTCTCTTACTATTTTTCTTCGATTCAAAAAGCACTTTAATCGCCAGTAATCGTATTCTCTCGTTACGCACCATTTTGCAAAAGGCTATGCTTAAAAAGTTACGTTTCTCTTCCGACGTAGAAGAGGAAACAAATTTACGGTGAGCGTTTCGAGTCTACGATTTTCGAATAAAAATTATGCAACCTTTTAACTGCGCGCTTGTAAATTTTCCCTCTTTTTTTTTTTCCTTTCCGTTTTCTTTTATGTTTTCTCGTATAATCAACAGAATTTGAAGTCGTAATGAATCGAAATTATGGTCACCAGTAGAGTTTTACAAGCGCGGTGAGCAGTGAATCGATGAAAACGGTATAATGCCATGAAATTGCTATAACGTAAGTCACGTTAAGCTCCTGGTATATAATTGGAATAGAAAAGTTGAACGAAAGAAGAAAAATAATAGAGGACAAAAATTACAGTGTTTTTCGTGTTCACTTTTTTTCGGCATTACTCGTTCGCGAAATAGAAACCCTCTCCGTGATATTCCAATTTCATTGGTCACGCTCGTTGCTATCATTTTCTTCAGAAAATAAAAAACGCGCATAAGAATTTTCTCGTACTTTTGTAGTTAATCTATCTAAGCTTTACACGCGTGTACATATACACACACACACACATACATTTCCGTGTACATTTAAATTATTTTCTTTGTTTTTTTTTTAGATAGATACACGTTGTAAAATCTCTTTTTCATTTTTTTTTCGGGCATTTACAAAATCGTTCGATGATATACGACGTTTGTAAAATTGATAACAAAATTTCGTTAGTGGCATTCTCGTGCTTCGTTCGTTACGAGCGCGTTACTTTGACGTTTCGTATCTGTCCTGTTAGAAACACGTGCGTCGGTGATCCGCGAAAATGGAAATTTACTCTCGCCCACGACTATTACGCGAATCGAGAAAAATGTCATTTTGATAAATAATTTTCGATAACGTAGATAAAGGGAAATTAATTGATTGGTCGATGTAAAAATAAAATGAAAATAAATCGGCTAGGTAAACGAAAATAAATGGAAGATAAATTAAACGATATATTATAACGTTTAGGAGTTAATTCATTTACAAACGAAGAAAATCATTTTACAAGATATATTTTTACTCTAATAGAATTTTTATACGCGTATTTAAATTAAACGATTAATTCTTATTGAACATTTTATACGTATTATATTTAATTTTTAACTGTATTCGTCGAATAATCTTTTTTGCAGTTTGTATTTATATTATTTTTCTATAAACATATATATTCTACACATATAAATAATGAAATACTCGGACGCGAATAAGATGGTCACACATGACTCACGTTCCGGACATAGATTCTTGACATTCGCGTTATTAGTCTCCTTTGGGTGTGCATGTCGGTATAGGGAAAGTAATTTTGACTTTTTGAAATTCAGTGGCCGTAAAAGTCGCGATCCGCCACTATAGAAATGTGGCCATGCTTATTCCACGTATTACTTTCATAATAAATAAAAACTCGAAGATGCGTTTTCATGTTGCGTTTGACTTTCGAATAAACTTTTGTTAAATTCGTGGATTTCTTTATTCAACGTAGTAAAGCCAATTTTTATTTTCCTCGTCGTTAAACAAACGAACGAACAAACAAAAGAAAAGAAACGATTTACTTAGTGATTTCCAACGAAAAACAAACAGGATATTTTGAAACTTTCGAATTTCATCATATGTTAAATTTCTTTGAGAAAACTTAAATAAATTATGAGACAAGATAAGCACGTGGTATTTTGTTCGTTGGCAATAGTAGACCGCAAGTAATGATTATAAAGAGACAGAACGTGTAAGAGCAAAACAGTACTACGAGTAAGAAAAAAATACGAGAAAGGTGAAAGAGAGAAATAGTGAAAACCTCGACGTAGTCGACATAGGTATAACGATGTATATAAGAGAACATGTATTTTGTGTCTTTTAGTGCGTTCAGGAGAATGATGCGAATGTAGGAGAAGACAGAAAGTCGGAGAGAAAGAAGAAGAAGAGAGAAAAACAGAAAGAAAATAAAAAAGATGAAGTAGAAGAGTCTAGAGGTACTAGAAACGTGAGAATTGTACAATGTTACTACTGACGCAAAAGTATATATATATATTCTTGACTAAAGAGATCATGCAGTCGAAAGGAACAATCATCTAAAAGTGAACAAGCTCAAAGAGAAAGAGAGAGGGAGAGAGAGGGTTGCGATAGAAAAAAAAGGAGAGAAGAAAAAATGCGAAACAAGAAGAAGAAGAAGAAGAAGAAGAAGATAATGTAAAATGCGAGTCATTTTCATTCGTTTTAAAGCTTTCATCTAACAAACGAGCTTGAGGGAATAATAGCACTCATCTTTTAACATCGAAATATGCTTTTTTTTTTAATCATGCAATTGCGAAGAAATTAGTCTGAAACGCAATCCCCCAACTTGGTTTAATTCGTCGCGATAAACATTACATTTACTTTTGTTTTTCTTTTTCTTTTTGTCTTTCGTTCGTTTTTGTTTTGCGTTCGTTGCCCTCTTCTTTTGGCATTCTTCTTTTACACATTTCTCGTTTCTACTTATGAATTCTCTATTTTTGTTTTTCTCTCCGTAGAAAAATAAATCTTGTCTTTTATCGAAAGGATTTTCGATAATAACCGACATGATTTATTACAACTTCCTAGCGGTTTCGAATTTTCCAGCAGAACGGAATATGACGCCGACGTTATTATTTACGATGGAACAAGCTCGTTACGATTCGATGATCCACGGGAGAAAAAGAGAGAGAATGAAAGAGAAAGAAATGATTGTTGGTAACGAAGAACCGGAAAACGTGTGCGTTGCTCGTTAAGGATTCATTAACATTAATCTATTAAAAAAAATTATTACCACGATGAAAGTAACAAAGTGTAACATAATAATGGATATACATGTTAATTTTTTTCCATTTAATTTTTTTTATATTATATTTTGTTCGTTACGATCTATATACACATTATACGCATAATTTAGTAAGAATATTAACGATTAACTAACCAGTAATAATCGAATACTTCGATTTATTTGGCTTAGCGCATTCTTTTTAGTAATAATTAAATTATATATATATAACAATAGATTTTCAGGTATATTGAAATATTTTATTCGGTATAAATAATTACTGGTCTGCATTAAATCCCATTTAATTCTAAATTATTTAAAATACTTAATTAAAAGTAATCCAACCGAATAAATAACATTCATTATCGAATATATCTACAAGATTTTTGAGTGCAACGTTCTGTAACAAATATCTACAAATCATTGTATTTTGAGATATAAAAAAAATGTTTAATTTCACGGATGTATAAAAATCGGTGATCATAAATGGATTATAATTAGATATTTAGGAAAACGAATGAGCAACATCTGGCGTTGGCTTTTGTTGTGGCACGTAAACGAAATGTGAATTACGTGCAATTAGTAGTATAATACAATTAGCGTTGTGTACCCGTCCACCTTGGAATCTTCTTGAATTTAAAATCAACTTCTAAAGTGCCGCCTCGTGCTAGGATTCTTTAGATAAGGAAACAATGAAGAGAGAAAAAGGAGATGGAAATGAGAAAAGGAAGTAAATGAAAAAGTGAAAAGAAAAGGAAACTGAATAAAGGATGAAAGAAAGAAATAAAGAAAGAGAATGATATTTCAGTTTACTTTTTAAGACAATTTGTCTCATCCTTCTTTTTTTTCATTTTGTTTCGTTATCGTTATTTCTACGCTAAATGGATAGGAAAATTTGCTTGCACTTTGGGAAGGAAAGCGTCAAACCGGAAACGATAGAATTACCGATGATCAGTAAAGTGCAAATCATTCGAACGTTTCTTTTATTTGAAAGAGAGAAAAATACTGCATCGTCATTTTCTCAGCTAGCTTTACTTTTGACTTTAATTTTTCTCGTTAATCTTTCATATCTTTCTTGGTAATAAATAGGTATCCATAGATTCTTTAATTAAGATTCTGATTAATTAACTTTCTTAAAGAAAATAAATTATAGCAAAATTAATAATTGGAAAAAAAAAAGAAAAACAATAATTATCAACAACTCAGAAAAAAGTTATGCTGTTGTTAATATGTTTCTCTTAGAACTTACAAAAATAATCTAATAAAATATTCATACGTTTTACACGTAACTCTGACGTAATACCATCGACGACAGATTTCTAACAAACGAGTACAAACCATCTAAAATTTTTGCATGGGGAAAATGGCAGCGCTCATGGCAACGACTCGACTATTAAAATAATCATCGTAATTTAAAGTATATCAGTGATATAAAGTTGAACGATATCAAACTAGGTGTAGAGAAATAAGCGTGAGTAAGAAAGGAGAATAGGTCGCTTTAATCACTATAATTTCATTCCTGATATACTCATACGTATGGTCAATTTATCGCGTAATATTATAAGTGGTAGCAATTTAATTTTCAGGAAACATTGAGCTTATATTATACGAGAAGTAGAACATTATTGACGTCTTGATATCTTTCAAATGTATAATAAAAAACAACCTTGAAAACGTTCTAATACAATACGTAATTATTACAAAAATACAAATATATTTCTAACGATTATTATTAGAAAGATTATTCATATTATATTCTGATAATATATTAAACGTAAAATATTATTATCAGCAAGTAGATAATAAAATCGTCGTTATCCTTTGATAAATCTTGAGAATTGTAATCTCAAACGACGTAGTCTATCGTTGCCGCGTCTTCATTGAAGAAGAGATCAAAGGAAGATACTTGCTAGATCGTTACGTGGTACGCAACTTTATCTTTTATCTGATGGATCGAGAATTGGTAAGCCACCGAATATCTTACTCTTATAACGACATAATCATGATACTCTAAGATTTGAGAATCTCTCTGATCTCGATGAAGATTCTCAAGTAAAGATTCTCGAGTAATTAGGTATTACTCAAAAACCAAGCAATATTCGATTGATAAATATATTGTATAATATCTAATGTCAAAGGCAAAGATTTTCCATTATTACAGAGACAAGTATATCATTTTGTTTAACAAAGACAATTGGCGGATATTGATTAACTTCATTTACTTTTACCAGGAAATTTATTCTAAATCGATACAAAACAAATGCAGAGGGAAAAACGAATACTAGCTTTTTATTTCGATAATATTATAAATATGATAGAAAAAATTACACTTGAAAATAATCTAAGCTGATAGAAAAATGTCAATTGTTTTATAACGTTCTTACAAATACGAAGAAACGAAGAATAAGAATTGAAATTTTTCTAAAATATGAAAATATTTTAGATAGAAAGATAGAAAAGTCAGAGATGTCAAAGGGACACGAGTGACAAAATGTTTTGGTAGCATCATTCGTGGGTATGTTAGTGCCACTACGTTGTTGTTCTCCCGTTGGTCGTCCGCGGTTATGCAAACGACCGCAAGTGCTTGCGTTGCATTTAAAAAGTTGAGAGAGAAAACATAGAAGGGCGAAGAAGACCGCGTACCACCACCACCACCACCATGAACGTGCCACCTCTATCGTGTTAGTGCTAAAAAGCTCGGCACTTGACAACGCTCGACACTCTCGACAGTGCAATTTACTTTTCCTCGCTACGAGGACTCCTCGGATAATAAAAATGGAATTCGTAACCGACTCTTCTCGACGTTTTTTTTTTTTTACCGAACCAACCGCATTGCCATAATTTTTACCATTTTTTCTTTCCTTCTTTTATTCCAAATAACATTTTTTCCTAATTGTAAATACACGCATATTAATGAATCATAGTTGTCTTGTTTCAACAGAATCAAAATCGCTTCGATAATTTCAAACTTGAAATTACTTGTTAATATATTTAAAAATATTTTTGAAGTTATACTTCTTTTGGCGCATTTGGGAAAATGTAATGGGAGTGATTTTTTTCCGAGCGTCTGTAAAAACGACACCATGAAGTTTGTCGATATTTATGACGCGCGGCAAAACGATTTCAAGTTTACTGCATGAAGTTGTCTTCTCTTCTTCTTCCCATTTTTTCTCAAGCGGGTCACCAATCCAAGTACTAATCGTACTCAGCGCTGCTTGACTTAAATGATCGAGCGGGAACCAATGCTATTACAGCGCCATGGCCGTTGACGTATAAAGTAATTCGATATATTTCTCGTATATTTAGTGTGGACTGATATCTATATTTTGATACTTTTGTTTTTTTTTGTTTCGTATTCTTTCTTATATATGTAATATATCGATCGATTGAAAATATGTTTCCTTTCTTTTTCTTTTTAAAGTTATTTTTGAGGTTATTGAGGTTATATTTGGTACGCAAAAGAAGTATAACTTCTTACGTGCGTACATAAGTACACACACCAGTTTTTTTCATAATAATAAAAATAACTAAAATATTGATAATAGAAATCGTTACACCCTGTTTATGCGTACACTTTTAAAATGATAATTTCCAAACGGGTATCTAACGATGCACCCGATAAATCATGTAACATTTGTTAAGCTTCTTTCAGAAACGGGTTGCGCATACTTAATTCAAATACGACCACAAGGATTTTGAACGTTTCTTCGAAAGGCAAACCGCAAACTACCGGTTGTCGTACGCGTACTGCACTCTGCTATATGTCTCTCTCTCTCTCTCTCTTTTCACGAACGACTACTTATTCGTTTCAGAGAACATACGTATGTGTATACACGTTTGTAAGTAAGTACGTGTAGTATGCTGGAATCGAAATCAAAGTTCGTTCTTAAACGCGTGATCTGAATTTCACCGAAGTTATAGTTTCTATTCGGCAAATTTCGTTTGGAATATATCAAGGAATGTTAGATAAAAAGAAAGAAAAAGAAAGAGAGACCGAAAGAGAGAGAGAGAGAGAGAATAGAAAAAAAAGGAAGACAAATTTCATCTAAATATTATCATTAATTTGTTACTTTAAAGTTTATAATTATCAATCATTTCCTCATCTACCCCTTTTCTATTTCTCATTATTAGAAGTTGCTAGAGAGTAAGATAGATACGATTCAATAAGCTTGATTCGAGAATGCATTAAGCGTATGATTTTAACGGACGGATTTACAAGAGCGTCAATTCAATCTCCAGAGATGGTTTACAAGCAATGAAGTCATATACTGGGTGCATATTTTAAAGTTAGATCTTCTTGATATACGAAATTTTATTTTAGAGATAAAAACAAAGTTTTCCGAGCTTAAGTTACGTTAAAAATGTTAAATCGAATATCGATTAAATGTTCGAATCTGAATTTCTGGGATGAATTCGCGTCCTTTAAAAAAAGATTAACTTTCTTAAATGTACACCCTATACATGTATAATATTCCTTGATCGCGTGCCACACAGGTTCATCCGTATCTCATCGATCTCTCTCTCTCTCTCTTCTTCTCTTCTCTACAAAGACGAACATCTCTCACCCTTAAGTCATCCAGCTGTCGAGAATCAATTAATTTCCCTACCATTAAATCTCTTACTTTCCCGACGGAGAGAGAATACTCTTCTCACCACCATCACCACCAACACCATCACGAATATTTTGTCTTATCAAAGAATACAAAATATATATTTCTATCAAAAGAGATAAAATATTATTTTGGAATCCAAGTATTACGTCCAAACACGAAAAAGGTGCGAAAAGGTTTGCGGAAAGTCCGAAATTTATGGTACGTCAGAGTGGTGTTGTTGGATTGCCAAGGACGAAATATTTCGGTGGATTTAGCTTTATGCAAACGACTTTAAGAGTCTGTGTTCGTTTTTAATAAGCCTAGAGTTAAAAGTGAACGAGAAAAAAAGAAAAAAAAAAAAGAGGAAAGGTGAAACGTGCAGAAATTATTATGAGATATTTTCTTTGTTTATAGTCTTTTTATGATTTTTGATGATTTTCTACGTAAAATCCTAAAAGTTTGCTTTCGTTCAATCGCAGTCGGGAAAACTCATAAGCGCTTACGTTAGTTTTACTTTTACAATTTAACTTTTGTCTAAACCCCTTTGGGAAATTTTTGTTCCTTTTTATTAATAATTATTCGGACTTCGTTAATCAAGTTTTTAATTTTGTATGTATGTGAATCTTATAATGAAAACGTTATAAAACGATTTATAAGGTCGAGGTAATTCGATGGAGGAAGATAAAAAAAAAACAGTTGAAATGTAAATCGAATGGTAATTGCTACTTCTTCTTTTAGCAAACGAGATAGGTGAATAGATGGATATGTGGCTGAATAAAATAGAATTGAGATGAAAGTGTGTGTGTTTGTGTGTGTATATGTGAGACAGAGAGAGAGAGAGAGAGAGAGAGAGGGAAAGAGAGCTAGTTAAATTGGAATTAATCACAAGTTCTTCTTTCCCAACGTCAATTTATTCCATGGATTATTCGTCTATCAGGAGAGATCGATCAATTCGAGAATATTTAACAACTTGATAAGTTTCATCGAAAAGAAAATTGCATAGAACTTACTTAGTATTAAATACATCTAAGAAATTCCTCAAAAAAAAAAAAAAAAAATAAAAAATGGTAAACTGTTAAACTAAAAATTAAGAATCACCATATAAATGCATTTACATTAAAATATAATACAATGAAAGAATCTAACGAGTAATTGTTATCGAAAATTAATGGTAAAATAGTTAACAGTACTGTTTGATTATTCAACGCGTGTTACTTGGAACGAGTTGGGGGTCATTAAAGTGAATAAAATAAAAAATGGAAAAAGAGAAATATTAAAATTCTTGCTTCGATGGAGATACGATTATTAAATTTTCGGATTATCGTTTATCAGCCATTGGAATGGGTATATATTCGTATGTGTGTACAATGGTTGAAAAAGATCGTATAAAACCTGAACGTATCGAAATACGGCGTTACGGCGTGCACGCGGTTACGTACATTGAAAATATTGAATTTCGTGTAAAACTAAATAAAATAAAATAAAATAATATAAAATAAAATAAAATAAAAAAAAGGAAGACACAAAAATACACAAGAAAATAGAAAAGAAAAATAAAAGAAGAAAGAAAGAACATCAGTAACGGAGGCGTACACGAAGGAACGAATCGGCCACTAGATTTTATCTCGTATTTGTAAGAACGGATACTGTTTGGAGAGACAACCAATATCCAAGGTGGTATAACCGTGATGTCGTAAGAAGTTATGGGAAGGAGTACAAAGGGTATACGATCCATGCTATTGGTTCCACGGGGGTTTCTTATTTTGTTTATTCTACAATGGGACTTGAAATTGGATGACGCGTAGTACTGTTACTGTAACCCCTTCCCCTCTTCCTACCTCGTGGTACCCTTCTCTTTTCTTCTGATCCTCCTATCGTTCAATTCTTGTCCAGAAAATGTCCGGAGCTTAGCTGTCGAGAACCTTAGAAGGAAAATATTTTCTTCCTTTGAATATCTGTACTTTAAAACCTGGGAATAAGATTCTCTCTGTTTGAATTTTAACGGATCAAGCGCTTGGATTATATTCGAAGAAATGTTTACAAGTTTCTTTTGTACGCGTACGTTTGGTACGAAAAAACAACGACTTGGTTCGTAATAATCTCGAGAAATTAATTACTAAAGTTTGATATTAACTTTTGCTATGACTTCATGTACTTTTACTTCATAACTGTGTATTCAATAAATTATAAAAGAGACAAATAATTTCATGTTTATTTATATATTTATTGCGAGTTACATTATTGATCTCTTTGATGTACCGTTTTAGGTAACTCATTGTTTGCCTACGAACAAGTTTCACATTGAATCGAATACTTTGACGAAGTACGAATTAATACGGGACTCTTGGCCTATTTTCTCGTACAATTCTGGACTAGAAAAGAACACATTTTCGATATCACGAAATGGTAGATAAGACTGAGACAGTGAGATAGACAGAAAGATAGAATAAGAGGGTAACGGAGTCGAATAACTTGGTAGAAGTTCGGTAAGCGAGCCTATCTACCTGAAAATTATTCTCGGATAAGATATTACTATTTCTCCCTCTTTTTCTCTCTCTCTCTCTCTCTCTCTTTCTAGGTTTCTGTCTCTTAACGTCTAACTCATTGTCGCCTTTCTCGTATTCCAACAAACTTGTAACGAGCGCGCACTTACGAATTCGTCGTTGGTCTTACTTCCTAGGTATAGGTACGTCATAAACCTTGAAAAGTAGGTATTCTTGAGCTTTTCCATGTTCATTTTGGTCTAGATTCAATTCAACCAAGCCTTTCTACTATTCTCTCTTTCTCTTTGTCTCTTTTGCACTCTCTTTCTTACTCGTTGTAACTGTAACAGATAGACAGACAAGTCGTTGAATTTTCGAAGATCTCGTTGGCATCCTTTCGAAAAGACTCGCCTTGCTCAGTTTATTCCTTTGTCATCGTATTCTTACGTTCACTCTCTTACATTTCTTTTTCCTTCCTTCTCGATAACCGAAAATAGAGACATTTCCGTAACGTCTGCATGCCATTCCCTGTGTCTTTTTATTTTTTTTATTTTCTTTATTCCTTCTTTCCTTCCTTTTTTTTCATTTTCTTTCTCTCTCGATTAGATCCTCAAGGATTTTTCGAGAAAAATACCAAATCGAATTCCTCTTATCGCGTTCTTTCTCTGAATATATTTTTCCTCTTTGGTATCCCGACGTAATAGTACTTGGAATATATTAAATATGTTTATTTAGATGTTTTCTTTAAATGAACGATCAATAACAAACAATACTAAAACGTAAGCGTTGAATCGAATCGATAGTAATTATTGTTGGAATTATTTATTGAATTTTAATGACCCCCCACACCTCGCCTCATTGCATTTTAATGCGCACGAGAACATTAAAATAATCAAACGAGAGAAATGGTAATAGTAATATAAAAAAAAATCTGTCACAATAAATGCTATGAGACGAGTGGAAAATAATTCTATTGAATAAATCGTCAATTGGAGAATTTATTGAATATTTTTCGTGATCAATTTGTGTATAAAATGTTATATAACAAAATTTTATATTAATTCCAATATTCGTATGTCATAAATTCGCAAATGTACAATATACGGATTCTCGATAATCAAATCATGACGATAGAAAATTCCTGTCTCATAGAATATTTTCGAGCGTTAAATTGTGGAAGGATAATTCGAAAGAAAGGTTGTTCATTGCATTATATCAACGAATACGTTAACCCGCTTTGAAATAAGTTGCTAGTTTCGCACCAATAACCCCATCATACTGACGTCCTATCCTGTCTTCGTTAGAGTAACATTAATTAACACAGTTAATCTTCTTAACGTTGAATTTCGTATCGCTTCGATGATCTACGATAGGAAATTTTGTTAAAAATTCATTTTACCTTGTCATATTCTTGATATACGTTCTGTATATACCTGTTCTTTCCTTTACCCCTTCCCCCTACTCTATTTCTTCCCTGTAATCTTTTGGAAAGATTATTGAGCAAAGTAAACCGGATTGGTTCGACTTTATAGATAACAATAGCTAGTAAAAATGATCGAAGAATCGAACGTCATTAACCATGATCGAGACGATAATCCTCTTTTCCTTGAATTTTTCGAAAATCGTCCGCAAAGTCGTTTCAACTAAGTTGCACTTTTTTTTTCTCTGTCTGTCTGTCTCTCTCTCTCTCTCTTTCTATTCTTTTCTTTTTTTCTTTTTCTTCTTCACAACCTCAATATTTTTTCTTCCTTTCTTTCTTTCTTAGTTTTACTCTTTGCTACCTATTCTACGTTCTTTGCAGTTACTGCAAAACGTGCCTGGAGAGAAAATAAGAGAAAGGGAGAAAGAAAAGGAACTGTAAAAAGTAATACGAAAAGCGTCGCGTAGGGGAAAGAAAAATACCTTTTTAATAGACTTCGCGATAAAGAGATCTTTTTTCGTGATGGATAATTATATAATATTATATATCGTTTTGTACCTTTTGGTACTTTAATCTTCCAGAGAAATTGTTAGATGTAAAAAATTTGCACGATTGAAAATATTCATAAAAGCTCGACGATTTTTTTCCTTGAACGTATTAATCAAATCTTTCGATTATTATTTATATTGAATTTTTGAAGTTATACTTCTTTTGGCGCGTTTAGGAAAATGTGATTTTTTTCCGAGCGACAACCACGAAAGTTCCACTAAGGAGATTTCAAATTTACGGCATGAAGTTGTCTTCTCTTATCCTTCCTCTTTTTTTTCTCAAGCGGGTCACCTATCCAAGTACTAATCGTACTCAGCGTTGCTTTACTTTAAATGATCGAGCGGGAAGTAGTTCTATCACCGCGCCATGACCGTTGACGCATAAAAAAATTCGATATATCTCTCTTATATTTAGTGTGGACAGATATCCATATTTTGATATTTTTTTTTTATTCTTTTATATATATATAATATATCGATCGATTATAAATATTAATATAAACAAGGAAAATTAATAATGATAATAATAATAATAATAATTATTATTATTATTATTATTTTTTTTTGTAAAGTTATTTTTTTAAAGTTATTTTTGAGGTTATTGAGGTTTATATTCGTTTTGGTACGCCAAAGAAGTATAACTTCTTACGTGCGTACATAAGTACACACACTAGTTTTTTTTTTTCGAATCTCACAAACACGAATCTCATATTTATCTTTTTATTTTTAACAGAACAATTGTACAGTAGAAAAATGTTGTTTGTTTATTTTCGTTTGCACGTGATTTTTTGTATTCACTATACTCTAGTGGCAGATTATTTGCTATGATCATTGTAGGCGTTACGCGTCTATCGACCATCGACGAATTAATTTCAATGACCAAGATGTGTTTTCATACGTCGTATCGCGTCAAATGATAGCAAATTCACTCCCTCGAGGCTAAATTAGAGAATGCGTTAATCCGCTTTATGTTTCGAATCATGCAGATACGTTCGAACACTGTCGATACCTGCCATTTACGATTCCACAAGTTTGACACATGATATCGAAGTCATTATTGTTTAACGTATTAATATGTGGCATAATTACATGTTATGACAATAATTGTAATACTTTTATCCGATTATCTGTATTTTCCTTTAATAACCTTTTTTGTTTAATACTCAATAGATTCGATCTACAAATTGACCTTAATTGCTATAAGAAAAAATTACTTTTAAATGACGAGTTCTAAATAAATAAATTTTAATATATTTTTCTCACAAATGAAAAAGTATAAATTAGGATAATTAATTTTGCAGAGAAACACTGATAATATTAAATATTTTTGTTGCAAGTATATTTAATTGATCCAATATTATTTCTCACCCTTTCTGTCAACAATTTAATTTATTGATAGTTTGATACACGTTGCTTGAGATCTATTACAATTTATTAATTTTTTGTAGCTTAGGCTACCTTGTTTCTAATACGTTTGATTTGTTATTTGATTTGTTACAAAAAGCTCTACGCCGTGCTTTTATACCTAATGGACGATTTCAATCTCTTCTCTAAGGGAACGAAGTTGGAGTTTGAGAACTGTCAGAACGTGTTGTTTGACCAATAGCCGACAAATCCACCCACATAGGTCCATATAATAGAGAGTAGATATTTTTAGACTGACATGAGTTTAACATGGTTAGTATTGTTGAAGGTATAGGTGAAGATTTGAGAAATGAATCATAAATGTGTGTGTGTGTATGTGTGTGTCTATCTAGATGCTACCAAGAAATATCGAAAGGAATTTACAGTGCCTTCGAATGTTCACTGATCGAATGTGATAGAAGCAAAACTCCAGGTAGAACTGACCGAAAAATCGTATCGACACGATTTTATCTATTTGTTTATTCTATTTATTATATCTTAGGAATTTTTCGTAATTTTATATGGTTACCTAATGATAATATTAAATCTTTAATATTGTATCATGTGCTTGCAGATGGTTGATATCCTTTCAAACTTAACACTTCAATAGAAAATTACAGAGAATGTTATTATTGAATATTTAAAAATAAAAAAATATTCTCGTATATATATATTAATGTAATTTTATTTGATTTAAATTGAGCAAATTCCATGTTAGATATTGACTATTTACGTCTGTACGTAACACATAGATTGATTGAAAGATAAAAAAGAAAAGAAAACAATATTTTGTCATAGATGAAAAGAAAGCGTTAAAAAGATCTAAGAGAGATGAAAATATGTTCGTTCAGGAGTGTAATTGTGCGGCGATAGGATAGTAAAACTTTGAAGCGCTTATCGTCTCAAAGTCGGCGGACAATAATTCCCGGTTCTCATGTATTATGGATGTTAGCTAAGGGTGGGTAGTCCTACAGGGGATCGCGACAGGATGCTCCATGTTTCTCAACGAGACGTCGACACGCCGGCAGAACATTGAAGCATCCTCTCTTGGAGGAACTTTACCCTCAGATCTACTCCTACCACAATTCCTTAACGTGCTGAATAGTCCGAGCGTTTACTTTGGCTTGCGTACCATTTGCAGTTCAACTGGACTTTGCCAAAATGAATTGTCTTTGCTGTGAGACTAAACCTAGCTTACATTGTTCTAAGATTACCTTGACGTGACCAATCTTTAATGAAAACTTTTAACAAACTAAACCTGTTCTGAGAGATAGAACACTGATATAGTATTATTATTACAAAATTATTTATTATTTATTAAATAATCTTCGTTATATTATAATGTACAAAATAAAAAAAAATCAACAATATTTTTTTTAGATATAATACCCCTCAGCCAAAAGGAGATACAAATTTTAATTAATTTCGTCGTAAATACCCCGATATATTCCATTCGATTAATCTTTTTCCTAATTTATTTGAGAAAATTTCTCATCTGTGAAAATAGAACTTCTTCTTCTTCTTCTATACTTTATTCACATGCTTCTACCAATTATTTCGAGCTCAACAGTTAAACTCGATGAAACCGGTGACGGGGGGGGGGAGCGAGGGAGCGGCTTGGTATTTTGAAGAATGTACCGCGTCATTTTGGCGGCTCGTTATTACGGTAATTTTATCCGCAGACATTAATCATCCGTGTATTTATCTAACCTTATCCTTCTTCTTATACTTACTCGGCAGCGGTCCAGTCACCTGGAAATGAATCGCCGAAAGCGTTGCCAACTATTCGGAAAACCCTTCTGCAGATTTCTGATTCCCGATTTCTTCCCGAGCTTTAAGCCCATACTCGATGCAATTTGTTTAATTATTTGATTTTTACCTGCATATAATATAATTAATACAATAACTATATATCTACATTGACGTGTATATTTTTCATTAAAAAAAAAAAAAAGAAGAAATGTTATTGACGTTCAAAAAAAAAGAAAAGAAAAAATAGAAAGAGAGAGAAGAGAAACATAATTTACCAAAGCTTTTAACTGAAGTTTTACGAAGTCTCAGAAGATCGAATCTTTGTACAAGTCATCCAAGCCTCGTTCTTAATTAACAGACAGATTTCACGAGAAAATGAGGAACCTGACGAAGATACGAACTACCCCTAGAGAGACAAGGAGAAATCACGCTACGTCGTTCACCTTAAATGCGCAAGTATATAAGCCTGGGATATCGAAGAGTCCTCGTAAAAGAGCAAACTGTTCGAGTAAAGTATCGAGGGGATATCTCTCGTCTTACATATGAGTACATCACTACTTGACATCGACATAAAATTTCTTGTTCAATAATAAGGGTGAAAAGGAAGAAGAAAAAGAAAAAAAAAACGATCAAGAGGGAATATTCGTTTTTTTTTTTCCAAAACGTATCACAGTCCAAAAACGAAACGATATCGTAATATTACGATAAAAAATAAATATCATAAATAGAGAGAGAGAGAGAGAGAGAGAGAGAGAATAATTCCTATACGTTGATCATTTATTTAATGAAAGTAGAAACCAAAAAAGAAAAAAAAAATATCGATCGTACAACAAATATTCTCAAAATAATATCTCCTAATCGGATTAGAAAGAAATATATTCCCTCGTATTGTTTTGCAACATTGCACCAGGCAACACGTACTCGTGGGAAAATTCGTGGGGAAGGAGATAGAAAGGGAGAAGAACAGAAAAAAAAACAAAAATAAGAAAAATAGATAAAATACAGAAACGGCTTCCTTGTTTGCCAGCTCGTTCGAAGGACGACGACGTGCTAGGAAAAAGGTGAGAATTTTCTGGAAATCCTGATAAATGCCTTCCGGCGGTGGCGGTCGAGCCGTATCGAACTTCTCTGCTTTTGTTCGTTCCCTGGATATACACAAGGGGGGTGGCCTTTCATTATCGTAAATTTTATTTCTCGTCGTAGGCGAACACGTCCGTCGCTTTGCCATGCCACACTAGTTTTATGGCCACCCAGCGAATATCACGATTCGACGTCCCCCACTCGTTATCAAGGTGTTCCAATAAAATCTGAAACAAACCTTCGATCGTACTCTTTAAGTAACGTAACATGAAAAGTATCTAAATAAAAATAACGCTACATTCTGATAGATAATTTCAACTATTAATTTATCTCTCGTCAATCGTAAGTAATATTTTTTTTTTATTCATATTTTTTATCATTATCTCGCTTATCTTTTTAATATTCATTCGTAAATTATTATTTCATAAATAATAGCGCGATATTGTTATAAATCCGTGTTTAGGTATCTAATTGAAGTATACCGATTGTATTATCTTACTTATTTTTAATATTCGTTTTTTAAAATCAATAAAATTCTTATAAAGTATCGAAATAAAAAGAAGAAAATATTAAATACTTATTAATCCGTTTAGAGATTTGTTAAATGTTATATTTAAAGATATTGTTGAATATAATTTCTACAAAAGCGATTAAATATAAACCATGTATCCCTCGTTGGCTCGAATTATACCGATAAAATCTTAAATAGATGGTATTTTCGTTTTTGCGGAGAAGAAAGTTTTTTCTCCATCTTTAAACGGGTTATCTTTAATTATAAATGACGAAGGGATTCAAAGATAAGAATATCTCGAGGGAGTAATTTGAGAAAAGGGAAAGGTTTAAAAGGGAGAAAAGGAGATAACTTATATTTTCTCGAACAATATTCCCTGAGTAAGTAGACTTTTTCTCGGCATCGATAATTCGATGACAAGAAGAGGAGGAAGAAAAAGAAGAAGAATAAAAAGAACTAAAGTAAAAGATAAACTATCGTAACTCGTCGATCAAGCTAAGTGAATAACGAGGAAATTCCGTCAACTTGACCGTTAATTAATTAATTCATTACTATAACGTACTTTAATCGCTGAAACTTTAATCGCGTGACTGAAATTACGTTAGGCTTTGAGAACTACTTAAATTGCTGTTAACAACGCAAATAATATTTCACGTAATATCCGATATTTCATTTCCTATTTCAATTAATTTAAATAATTAATAATATCGTATCGAACATTTGTGATTAAAAAATCAGAGAAAATTTGTCTTTGATCTCAATTCCTAAATTTCTATCTTTGTATTCCATACGCGTATTCAATAATTGTACGATTATTAAAACCATATAGAATATCTCTGCACGCAAATTGACGAGAATAGATAATTAATATCGTAATACAAATCATTTAATTAGATATTGAAAATTAACAAAAATTATCCTACATAACGTTATTGATATCTATTAAGAAAACTTAATCGAATTAAATTAATTATAAATTACAATAACACAAACGACCGAACATATTTGTTGAAAATTTTATCTGTCTGCCATTCCAAATACGTTATATATATATATGTTACATAATATGACAACAGTTAGATGACTTAATAGTACTTATTGCAACGTATAAGCTGTTCTCAATCTCTAAATCTTATTATTGGTAATTTATTAATAGAATTAGAGAGAGTCAGGGTAAAAAACAGAGAGAGAGAGAGAGAGGATGAAGAAAACGAAACGTCACTGAAAATCACGCTTCGAGGATGTCGTTTCATCGACGATGCGATCGTAGGATGCACGTAAGATAGAAAGAAATATGAAAAAAAGGAAAGGATGGAATGAACACGATGAAGAAGAAGAAAATGAAGAAGAAGAGATGGGTCTCAACGGAGCCCATTTTACCTTCTTCTTCTTCTTCTTCTTCTTTCGTTCGTTCATTCGTTCGTCAGCTTTTTTTCATCTGCAAAACGCGAGCGACCTAATTTTCACGCCACTAAGCGTCACGACGAAACCATGGTCAGCCACTGTCCATGTATATACTCTGTATTCCACCTACTCTTCCTTGTTACTATATACATCCAAGGTATATATACATAGAACATTTACGAACAACTCTACACAACATATACATCCTGTCTAGATTCGGTAGTCTAACGTACGTAGGTAGATACAGGTATATATAATACATACATGAATATATATATATATAAACTCCATTGTCTGTATATGTAGACGAAACATGTACTACGTAGATAGTCTCTGGAAGGACTCACACATGCCTTTCTCACGCCTGTTTCTCTCTCCTAAAAGATACTCGCTAGCAACGAGTACACACACGTTGCTTCCAATATCCGTAGCGAGAGGGTATTAGGGTAGGTGCAACCTCGAAAATATCAGGCTGACCAAACGGCCTCTGCTTTAGACCACTACTACTACTTGTCTTCAACGTAAATACGTGTGTAATTTCACGCGCGTGTATCCATCCCTTAGCTTTTTTTATTTTTTTTTTTAACTTTAGTTATTCTCCTCGATCTTTCTTCTTTCTTCTTTTAATTAAAATATAAAATAAGCTTTAAAATTCATTAAGACGTTGCGATTGTTAATAAATCTCGAGGGATAGAGTGCGAGAGAGAGATGAAAAGTAAACATAAGATGATTTTTATGGCCTGTTAATTGGGAAAGACGAGTTGATTCCATGGAAAACTTTAATTACTCTAGTAATAAAGGTGTAATTAGATAATTTGTTTTTCTTCCTCTCCCAACTACTTAATTTCGTTATAAAAAATGTTCATTATCTTCTCTAGATTTTTATTTCTTCTTTTTTCATTTTTTTCGTGTTATTCGTTTCAACAAAATGTCTCGCTCTCTCTCTCTCTTTCTCTCTCTAAGGAAAATTTCGATATATTTTTTGGGGGAAAAAAGAGAACATTCATATTTCGATGAGTTCGATTTTGTATAATAAATCTCACGACGTTGTGAAGTTGGCCCTTTCGTTTATTAGAAAATATCACGAGTGAGTTGATATCCTATGCAATGACGTTCCTTGTCGTTTGGAGGTAAAGTTTATAAGAAAAATTTCAAAATTTTATCGCGTCACGTCGAGAGTGTTTCTCTTTCTCTCTCTCTCTCTCTCTCTCTCTTTCATTCACTCTTGCACATAGAAAAACGTCAGCTTTCTGACGTGGTCCTCGATCGAGTTCGCTGCGGGAAATACATAAAATATTTATGCGAACGCGTAGCCATTGTGCTTTGGAGAAATTTGAAATTTTACTGCCTGCTTCTAGTACCGATCGAACATTGCTGTATCTACTATCTTTCTTTATCTCTCTTTTTCTATCTCTCTTTCTCTCTTTTTCCAGATGCACCAGCCTGTATTCGTCGTTCGAGAGCGAATGACGCCGAGGGGCGATTTCGTAGCAAGCTTTTTCCACTTTGTTTCTATCGAACGAGTCGAACTACGATCCTCATCCTCCTCCTCCTCCTGCCGCGTGTTATACTCTCTGCCTATACTCCTAAGTCTTTTAAATATTTTTCTATTCTAGTGAGAAAAAAAAATCGTAATCTACCATATAATATTATAGTTTCGTGTGAATCTTATCGGTTATATCGAATATTAAGTACCTAATAGAAAAATCTATTATAAATCTGAATCATATTAATTTTATGAAAAAAACTAGAGTACCTTTATAAATATATATTAAATCGATTTATTGAATATATTCAAATATGTTTGATACGAGCATTATTATCGTTCAAATAAATGTGTCAATATAAGAAATGAAAAACTAAAGTAATTCGAATAGTATAATTAAACGAAACGATGTTTCAGGAACTGGGAAACAAACGGTAACTACTCGTGTCGGTCGCGATTACTTCTTCTCGAGTGGGTGGATACTAAAAAGTCATTTTCGAACGTGTCTTATCCATGTAATTGCAACTAGTCCGTATAAATCTTTCCTCAAAATCATACGTGTACTCTCAAGTAGAACCTCGTAACATACATCCTCCGCGTTTTGATCGGACAGTGTAAACGTACTTCGAATCTCTCATAAGTACGATTTAAGCGTTTAATCGAAAACGATCGATATCTCGTTGCACCATTTCTCCCCTTCCTATTTTCTCTCTCTCTCTCTCTCTCTTACTTCTCTTCTTTATGGGGACCAACCAACTCCAATAGCAAGTTGCCGAATGGAGGCCAATCGAGTTCTTACGAAAATTAATTCCCGATGTCGCACTTACACTCACCAGTCTTCAACCCTTCATCAACAAGACGTACGAAAGGTAGTGAGGGAGAGAGAGAGAGAGAAATGAGAGAACTATTCTATGATTAGTAACGTTCTTACGATCATATTGAAACAGATAATGGATGTGATTTCAAATGAAAATGGGATGGATACTAAACAAAAATAAGAAACAAGTTTTTAATCGATGTAATTAATATTTAGAAAAAAAAGAAACATATATTATAAAATCAAACACGAATATCATTTATTTGCACAAACGTATTATCGTATATAATTTACAATGAAAATATTCAAATCGTATTAATATCATTCGAATCGTTCATTATTAAACCAAAATTTCACCACACCACCTTCAAAAAAAAATCGCAATACTACCAAAGCAAGGTATATCTCATCGATTCTGAAAACAAAAATAAAGAGAGAGAGAGAACTAGGGAGAAACGAAGCTTGCTCTTATATTATCTCGCTTTTTCTTTCGCATATGATGAAAAAGAAAAAAAGAAAAAATAGGAAAAAAAACACGAGCATACATACACGCGCGAAAGAAAAAGTGAGATGGAGAAGGCGTTGAAATCTGAGAGAGAGAGAGAGAAAGAGAGATAAAGATGGAGGGGATGAGAGAGAAAGAAAGATAGATAGAAAGAAAGAAAGGAAAAAGAAAGAAACGAGAGAGAGAGAGAGAGAGAAACACGCGGAAAGGTGAGAGTAGAAGGTAGAAGAAGGGATGAAAAAGGGTGGTGGTGGTGGAAACTGCGTCGGAGTGGGAAAGCGTTACCGAACGGGACGACAGGGTGGGAGGAATGAGACGGAAGGGTGAGGATAACTAAAGAGAGATAGAGAGAGGGCAAGAGAGGGAGGAATAGAGGGAGAGAGAGAGAGAGACGACGAGGGTTGGTTCGCCAAGCTCAGTTACGCCGCGCCCCTTGCGAAGAGCGCTGCGCCTCGTGAGCGAGATTGTAGTATCTTTGCTTTTCGAACGGGGCCCTTTTTCCAACTTCCAAATCATCATCTTCATCTACGAATTCTACGTCATTCGTCTCGTCATATCTCCCTTTGTCATATTTCTTTCCCACTTATTTTACGATCAACACGAATTTTGGCGACAGTATTTTTGTTCTTTGTTTCTTTGCTTTGTTTGTTTTGTTTTTTTCGTTTCATATCATCGGATAAAAAAAGAAAAATTCTAAATTTGGATTGGACTGGACTGGTTTCGTTGGAATCGAACTGGGCTGGTACACACAGCACGTACACGTGCTTTGGAAAAACATTTTAATCGGATCCATATCCATGGTCTAATATCAGTAGTGAATTATTTGTCTCTCAAGCACGTGGAAAAAACTGATAGATGTTAAAAGTTTGTGTATAGTGTATTCGGACTGAGTAAGTAAGTTTCGTGCTCGGTATCGATTACATTCGTAGGATTGTTAAATTGTTGGGATAACTGGTAATCGAGTTAGAGTTCGTAAGGATAAACAGAAGTGTTCGAGGAATCTAATTAGTATAATAATATTTCTCAAGTGGAAAGGGATATGATTTTGTTGGTGGGTCAGTTGAGAACGTGTCTATTAAAAAGAACTTGAGATAGAAACAAATACGAAGAGAATAAAAAAAAAAAAAGACTAAATACTTGATATTTCGAAATTGATTTTATCAACCAGGTGGACCAAGTAAGTGAAGGACAAAAGGAGAAGTGGAAGAGGAAGGAAGAAGAAAGAAAGAAGGAAGGAAGGAAGGAACGATGTGAAAGATCGAAAGCACGAGTGAGAAAGAAGAAAGAGTGTAACGGAGGAAAGGAAGGGGGGTGGTTGGAGAACGAGAAGAGGGCGGTAACGCGCGCGCAAAAGAGACGCACCTTTATGAAAGTTCGACGATAGACCAACAACAATTCGTTTTACGAAAATCCGTACCGACGACAAAAGTGAACTCCTCCCCTTTCTCCTCTTCCTCTTCCTCCTACTACTCCTCCTACTCGGTAACAAACATTTTCTATAGCACGAAAGCTGATGCTCTATCATCGAGAAATTTTCCAAATATATTGGTGAAGAAATCTGTCTTTTACCGTGTGATGGACGAAGTGGAATCCGACAGCGAATCGACAACGCTGGTACCTTAAGAGAGAAAGAGAGAGACCATCCATTAAAGGTAAATAAATCGCATGTTTCTCATCCTTGATTGCACGATTTCGGTTTATTCTAATACCACTACTATCACTTCGTTCTAATATTCAATACAATCTTCTTCACTGTACATGAAATCTATTATTAATTTTTTTTTGTCGATACAAAGACTATGATTTTTAACTTCCACGAGTGATACTTTCGATAAACTCGTTCAGATCGTTTTACCTAAGTCAATATTCCATCAAA
Organism: Polistes fuscatus; assembly: GCF_010416935.1. NCBI lineage: Eukaryota > Metazoa > Arthropoda > Insecta > Hymenoptera > Vespidae > Polistes > Polistes fuscatus. Next base: position 10,250,486 of record NW_025113140.1, on the reverse strand, counting down.
CGAGATTGTTTTCTTACGAAAATCTGATATATTATATAAATATTATAAATTCTATAATAATAACAATAACAATAATAATAATAATAATAATAATAATAATAATAATAATAATAATAATAATAATAATAATCTAATAATCAAATAACTACAGAGAATTCGGTACTAGCCGTTAGGTTTAGGGGAAGTAAGAAATTCGAAAAAAATATCTTGGCATAGAAGTTTCGAACGAGCTTTTAACGGTGTGGGCGGAAACGTCGAGTGTCGAAAGCCTTCGCGCTAGCTCGGAGCCCTCTCGTGACGGTCTGGAACTTGCTAGTAGATTTGGGCGGGCAAGCGAATGTTCGTACAAGTTTTAAAAGTCGAGAGCCTTCCTCGCACCCCCCCACCCCTAACCTTACTCTTCCGCTTTCGAAACTTTTCAAAAGAACTCGACGAATAAAATCGACAGTTGTGTCCCCTCCTTCCTATCTTCTCTCTATCTCTGTTCCTCTTTTTATTTGTGTGTGTGTGTGTGTGTGTGTGTGTGTATACAAATGTAGGTATATTAATATTATTGGTATATGTTTAGATGTGAGTGTCACTTCGCCATTTCTCCACATTTCGAATGGTGTAAGCAAATGGGGTTGAATAACTTCAATCCCATTTTTTACTTTTCATCCTTGTCTCGTATAAGTCGTACTTGATAGTCTAGGTCAAGGAACTTAAACTTTACTTGTTTTGATTCCTTTTTTTCAATACTTAACTGTTTAAATGTTTTTCGAGAGGAAAGAAAATATCTGTTGCTTATAAATATACATAATTTTAATATATATGCGCGTTCACAAAAATTATTTTATTTTCTCTCTCTCTCTCTCTCTCTCTCTGTGTCTCCCTCTTTTTTTCTTTCTCTTTGTCTGTGTAAAGCTTTTAAATAGAACTTGGAAGGCGTTAAAATTTGGCGGGCGTTCCCTTTGTCAAAGTACCTAATGATTAATCGTGCGTTTCTCTCTCGCATTAACCTTTGCACGCATTGAATATGTACGCTGTGATCTCTCTTTCCCGTATAATATATACATGGTACCAAATACATAGTGTATATTATATATGCTATACATATATATTATATATGTGTGTCAGCTTTGTAAGCAGCGTGAATTCGTCAATGTCGGAAATCGGAGCGAAAGCTGAGTGAGTGATCGACTACGGTTGAGCCTGTACACAATGTTTCCACCCTGTATATGTTGCCAATCGCATTCTTTCCGCTAGATTGATATTAGCCATGTATAATAACGTAAGTATTCGGTTTTGTTTTCTACTTTCGATAAGTAGATTAAATTGTCAATTTTGAACATACTCTTATTTCATAGAAATATTCACGGATTTTAATTGCTACCGATTTCTGCCGATTAATTTTTATTCCTTAATATCGCTGAAAAACAAATCTATATTTCTTAGGATTTAATTTAATATATTCCCTTTCATATTTCTATGTTTTTTTATTGTTAGTAGTAAAATATATAAAAAGAAAGATAAATTCGGTAAGAGAGAGAGAGAGGAAATAAACGAGGAGTTTTATTTTTTTTTTTTATGAAAAACTGAAAAGACTTCGATTTCAGTTCTTTCCCGTGCGAGAAGTATATTCTTCGTCGCTTTTATTTCCTTATCGAATATTCGGTCCTACCGATATTTGTTATTCCAACGACATCACGCATAAACTTCCCAAGTCCGAATCGTCGTCCTTCTTATTCGATATTCGTTCGTTCGAAATAAATGGCCGCGTACTGAATTAATGATCTTCGATTTTTACTTCCTCCCACATCCCCTGTTCCTCTCTTACTAGATAGAAAATATATATATATAGATACACGATTCTGTTTATAACCTAGCACAAAATGAAATAAATACTATTATTTGGAGTCAATATCTATGATGTGCTAATAAAAGACACGTCGCGAGTTAAAAATAAATTCTGAACGACTTCGAGATCGACCAAGTTTTATGAAAGATTTTTCACGATGGATAAGAAATAAAACAATATAGGATAGAAAACGACGACGGAGTCTTCGTCGTTTTGGCAGAATAGTTTCTCGTTTCGAGTAATTGGCCGTCCAGTTGCATGGTCGAGCGTTAAAACGTCTTATACGATGCGATCGAGACACAAGTGCAGGAAAGTTTCCTTCTTGCCAAGCGATATCCTTCTCTAATTGACCATTGGGATTCCATTTTCCCGTTTTCTTTACTTTTACGATGAACTCTCTTTCACTTTTTCTATGTTTTACTTTGTTCCATTGTTTCTAAAGAAACGCGTTAAACGTCTTTCTATAAAATTTTCAACTTTTTCGATCATTCGAAATTGATAAGCGATAATTCATTTTGTTTCATTCGATCGTGTATTTATATAACAAATATTTTGAGATCCTATGATTAGATATTAATTGATTTTAAATCCTTAAAAATATATTTTTTTTTTGACGAAAATCCTGAATATTTTTATTGAAATTTCACAAGCAAAGAATATACATATATATAAATACTTATTTGTATTAAAGTCGTAGGATTCCAGTGATCGATTGCATTAGGTCGAAGGGTAGCTCTTCCATTAACTTATCACCGATCGAAGACAGAAACCAATTAGTATCGGGACTGATCAATGATCTAAAGACAAGATCGATTTGTCATGGTGTAAATAAAAGTCTAAACGTTCTAAGGGAATTCTTTGTGTTCTTTAAATGATTGGAAAAAAAATTTTTTTTGTAAAGCTATATATATCGTAAATGAGAATACATTTACTAGGAATAATTAATTGTTAGTTAATATATAATTTTAGAAATATAAAATTTGATAAAAATCTATGAAGTTTGCTAAACGATAAAAGTACGCGTGCGTAGGGTTGGTTAGATCGGTCAAGTAATAATTAAATGTAATAATGTTCGTTCGTTCGTTTGTTCGATCCAATTTTTGGTGTCTCTCTTAAAAAAAAAAAAGAAAAGAAAATAATTAAAGAAGAAACGATAGGAACAGCCTGGTGAGCAGGATTATTTCCATGGACAGTAATGTGGCATCATCGCAAGAATGCATTTTCTGCGCGTCACGTGTGCATTATTTTCCACCAAACTGAATGACCAACTTGATATCTAACGAAGTTAATGAATGACTCGATATATAAAATAATATACGATGAAAATAATATATGATATTAAATAAAGATTTATTTTCTCGAAAGATTTGTACACATTTGAGCGCGAGAAGAAACAGCTAAGCATAGAAAAAAAATAGTAAAAAGAGAAAGAAAATAGAAAAGAGACCTTAATGACTGATGAAAAAAGAAGAGAGAGAGAGAGAGGAAGAAGAAAGATGAAAATGAAAGAAAAATAGAATACGGACGAGAAGAAAAAGAAGACCGGACATTTTGGAGGGGAAGAAAAACCCGTTAATCTCAACTCTTTATTTCGAGGTCTTAAGTGGAAGTAAAAAAAAAAAAAAGGAGAGAATAATCTTACTATACCCAAAGCGGAACATGAGGAAGAAGAATAGAAAGAAGTAAAGAATAATGAAAAGGAAGATTGAAGAAAAAGAAGAAGAAGAAGAATATGAAGAAAAGAAAAGTTTAAAGAACATTTATCTCGCAAAGAGCCGAGCGATGGAACTACTCCGAGACGTTGGGAAAAATTGACTTATTAGGTTGGTCGATGTGATGAGTATAGTTGGAAGGGGTTGCATGGGTGGTTCGGGGGTGAAGGAGGAAGAAGAAAAAATGTGTTGCACCTTTCGCAACAAATTACTCTTGCCTGTCGCCCGTCATTTCTTTTCTCGACGTCTCGTTTGGCATGTATCAACGTTGGAAGGTCGAGCAGACGCAAAGTACTCGTGATTGCGTTTGCATACTCGACGAGGTTGACATAATTTATGGGAGCTAGGGAATAGTCGTGTTCTCTTTCTCTTTCTCTCTCACTCTCTAACTCTCTCATCCCTTCTCCCTCGTCCTTTCCCTCTCTGTCTCTAGCACTTGAACTTCTCGATCCCCGTAGTTACGATCATTTCCCCTTTAATCTGTTCCCGATAGGTACGTACGATTAGACGACTACACTGATACGGAGGAAGCACTGGAGAATATCAGCAATCGGCGATGCTGGTGTACAATGTAGTTTGAGTTTAACTATGGATAGGATTCTCTCTCTCTCTATCTATCTATCTATCTATGTATCTCTCTCGTACTAGAAGCTTATGACCTTTTCGGTGTTCGCGAGGTGCACCGAGTTCCCACTTCTTCCCCACCTTCCCCCACCCTACCACCACTTCCCACTCGTCTCTTGCTCTCTTTCTCTCTCTTTATCTCATTCTCACTCTCACTCTCGCACAAGTCGCACATCCGTTGTTGCAACATACGTAGGTATATGTATACGTATTGCAGTTCGATCGATCGGTGAGAATGAAATTGCTTCGCGATCTGCGACCAGAATTGTTGCTATGGGATAGCTCAATGGGGAAAGTGGTGAGCGACGAGTGGTGCCGAGAGCACGATGGGTTATATGGAAGGGAACAAACAACCCGAGCATTTTCTGCGAATCGCCAGCAAATATACCATAGCTCTTACGTATACGTATAGACTACTTGGGTTTGTACTTGTACTTTATAGCACGGTGATTTTGTACTTCGGGCGAATCTTCTTTTTCCTGCAATTTTAGCCTATAGGAAAAGGGAGAGAAAGAATGAAAGAAAGAAAATGAGCCAGTTCATATTTCGTTGTACGTAGTCTTAAACGAAATAGTTCAATTGTTTTAGTTTCGTGAACTAGTTTTGAAAATTGTATGAAATTTGTTGAAAAAAAAAAAACAACGAATAAATAATATATTATCTTGATCGTTAATCGAGTTCCAGAATTATATTAACCTCTTAATTTTTGATCGAGGAAGATAACGAAGGGTGAGGAATCGCACCAACTAGCCATCGTAATTTCCGTTTGAAAAATTATTCTTCCCCGTTAGAACGTTACCGGAACGATCGATCGATCGATCGTGGCAAAATCGCGTCGAGGCTACTACTTTGACGATTCGTTTCGTTCGATCCCCGATAGACGTCTCGCAAATTTGCGCGACTCCGTAATTTATTCGCGGTAATCAATCATACCTGAACGAAATGGCAACGTATCACAGCACATATTACGGTTCACGGATAGACGGGATCGCGATTTTCTTTGACGCGTGCCACGCTGCTCTTCTCTCACTCACTCTCTCTCTCTCTCTCTCTCTCACTCTTTATCTCTTTATCCTATCGCGTATTGTCGCGATGCACAAGCAATATCAGGATACGAAAATTGGACGCATTGAGAGAACGAGATAGCAAATCGCAATCTCGTGTGATCTTCGTATTAATGTTGGCGATGCGTGTACTGTGACGATCAATACCGAAAAATTCGTTCTAGCCTATTTCTATCCGGCTAATCTACGATCTCGATAATCGATTTTTCCCTTCAAAATGATATTTCCTTCTTGATGAGGAAAAAAGGCCTTTTTTTTCTAGACGATCGATTTTTAAACCACCGGCAGATGTTGCCGATATTAGAATCGGATATCAGGCAATTTCAAATGAAGCTGAGAGAAAGAGAGAGAGAGAGAGAGATAGAGAGAGAGAGAAAGGATACTTATTTTAAGATAAACTCTAAAGTTTTATAACAGCCGGTCAATGATATTTCACGAGTTTACTTACTTACGTTCACTAATTAAAGATCCAATATCTGCTGGATGCAATAGCGATTTAAAAGTTCGTTGCGGCACAGTAATCCGTTTAGCCTCGGAAAATTGATCTAAAGAGTTATATAGATCCGATAATAAAGTAGGATCCAAGTGCCAAGCATCCATAATCAAGACGCGGAAAATGCCAAAGCTGATATTGGCTTCGAGCCCAGGGACTTTATTTACTGCGGCCTTTTCTTATTCTTCTTCACTTTCTCTCTCTCTCTCTCTCTCATTCTCTCTCTCTCTCTCTCTTTCTCTCTCTCACTCGCACGCTTTTTCTCGTTTGACAAAAATAACGTTTGCTTTATAACCAACCGATAGTTCGAAGAACTTTCGGGAGAAATGATTTCGGTGACTTTAAAATTACTTTCATAGCGAAAAATAAATCAACGAATTCGCGTAATTGAATAATTCGTTAAATTTACTATCTGTATTATATTTATTTCTCGCTGGATAAAAAATTGTTGGATATAATTTAATTAGTTTTTTGTTTTTTTTTTCTTTCACCGAACTGCAACTCGTTTGGATATCTCTCACTGAGTGAATGTATGTACAATTAGAAAAGCTCACTCTTCGAATATAATATTTAACGAGCGCTTTTATGCGTCCGGTATGCGCAGCAGCACTCTATCCGATAGGTCATAGTAAGCGAACACACGCTAGTCACAAATTTAACGAAGCGTGTTTTAAACGCACCGCGTACGAATCGCATTGCATGGATTTCAGGGTTTGCACAACGCAATGGGGGGGGCTCAAGCCTTCTCATAGCGTCGCATAATGTATGTACGATGGAGAAAATTATTTAGAGTGCGAGAGCTAACGCCATTTTAACGAAGTTTCGCTAGATCGATTTCGCGTTTACTATTTTTTTCCTTTCTATCACGTTTCGCACACAATTCCCCTTTTATTCGGTTTTCTTTCGCCTCCTCTCATACGTCACCCGCAGCACGTTTCATTCCCTTTTAATTGTTTTTTTCCTCTCTTTTCTTTCGTTATTTCTCTCTCTCTCTCTCTCTCTATCTCTCTCTTTTCTCTCACACACTTCCGTGGTTTGTTTTTTTATTGCGTTATTTTAGAAAAAAAGAAAAAAAAAATAGAATAATAGGAATAAATAAAACCGAGAAGATTTATTTGAAATCAACGAAAAATACACGCGAAATCACGGTGACGCATTTAACTTGAAAAATTTTCTTTCTTTAACTTAGTTTAAACTTAAAATGATTCACGTTCACAAAAGAAAAGAGGAAAATGTATTCAGGTTCTGTTCCATTTATTGCCTAGATTCACATTTATTAACTTTTGAACCTCTCGGGCACGTATATTTCAGTATGACTTTTCTTTTTCGTTAGGTCCGTCCGTCCGTCCGTCGGTCCGTCCGTCCTAGTGGTTGCTGACTTTCGGCGAATTCTCTATCTCTATTTTTCTTCGATATTTTTCTTTCCCTCGATCTCTTCTCTTCTTTCATACTGTGGCTCTGCTATGCGGCAGCAGGGATTCCGTTCCAACTATCCAAGAAATATAACGACTTTAAAAACGTACATACTCAATTATAAATAGAATGAATTATGCATGGGGATGCATTTAAATTGAAAACAAATGGACTCTACATTTTGTTAACGCATACTATTTTGACATGATACGTTTCATTTAAAAAGGCCTACTATGCGTGTAATAAAAACGTAGTCAAAATGGTTAACGAGATGATGTTACATTGTCAGTTTCTAGTATCTCGAACACACGATGAAAAACCAAAAAAGGCTGCAAGTTGTTGTTTCAGTAGTACTCAAGTTGAAAAGTATGAAGAGATTTTTAAACGATACCGATGATCAACTCGAATATAAATTTTAAATAAACTATTATTCTCTCTATTTATATCGGAGCATGCAATATTTAAGCATGATAAAATTCAAAATAACAAATAATAATATTATTAAATCGTCTATTTTAAATCCAAAAATCTAATTAAAATTGAACAAAAAATTATAGTACGATATCAACGTCATTTCGCCATCGAGTGGTGTAATTTAAAATGCACGGGTGGAAATTTGGAATTTTTCAAAATATTTTAAGTCTAATTACGAATGAATATAATATATCGGTGTGGCATAATCAACTCATTGATTAACCGATTAGGTTTGCGATGGAAGAACGTTTGAGTACGCATCAACGAATAGGCGCGTCAACGGGGATTGCTCGAAATGGTGCCGAGTCAGGAATGGTAAGGTCGCGAATCGCGAATGGAATACCGCACATACGTACATATATATATAAATTTATATATATATTTATATATAGAAGAAGCTCATATGTGCGAGAACAAGAATTCCCCGAGTGCTCGCGCATTCCACTTCTGCTTTCTCTCTTTTCATTCTTTTACGACGTAAATCTACCAACCCCCCCCCCCCACTCTGCCACCCTCAACAACTTCACAACCACCACTTCTACCATTCCTTATACTACTACTTTCTTTTTTTTCCTTCCTTCCCTTCCTTCTTACTCTTCCTTCATTTCAACCGTTTTCATTTCTCTCTCTCTCTCTCTCTCTTTCTCTTTATCTAGAACGGCACCTAGTTTCATTACAGTCGACTTTGCTCGTTGAATCTCGCGAGACGACGGCGTTACGTTAGAAGAACTTCGACAGGAAAAAGTTTTTAACGGTTAACATCTTCCGAGTTATTTCACTTCTTCCCTGCCTATCCGTTAAATATTTTTTATCTTCTTTTTTTTTTTTCACGACAACCGCGAGCTTTCCCAAAACGTTGACGTCCTTTTGTATTCCTTTCTACTAGTGAGAAAACGGTTTAATCGAATCAGTCGCACAATAGGAAATTGAAGATTAATATTTGAAACGTAAATAAATTTCCCAAATGCTTTCTCCCAAAGGGATGTACACTTGCATATAAATGATACGTATAAAATAATGATTTCATACGTGATACGAATATAGTAGGGATTATTCATTGGTCCTGGAATATGGAATTTGAATAAATTCGTTTTCACTAAAACTGCCTGGATACCACCTATACCCTTTTTCTGTAATATTGTTTTTCTATTAATCATGAGACATTTGAAATATTTTATTCTGACAAAAAGGTCAGAGTTACGAATCCTACTGGATATCTATAAATATTTCAACGAAGTACGATTTATTTTACTTATAATAAGGGAACAAATTTAAATCGATCGGTCGACATGTTTGCTCGAACAAAGAAAAGCTCACTATACGAATAATAATAATAATAACACAAACCGAACGACGATTTAAAGCATTTCATTAATTATTATAATATCACAGAAATTTCGTATCAGCGATTTCAAAGACTACCAAAACAGTATAGGTATGAAGTTTAATTTAATTAACAAAATATATCAGGTCACTTTTTTTAACTATAGACAAACGACGAGTATAATAAAGTTAATATTTCTGTTATTTAAACTAGGTGACGTAATAATTTCTGCTAAATTTTCTCACTCTCATTCGAACTATGATAAAACGATACTTGGGTCACCTTGGCAACACCGACCTTTGTATCGTATTTCGTCCGAATAACGTAGCCCCGGCGAAAGGCGTTGAAAAAATGAGATGCACTTCGTCTAAAAGCGATATAAAGGCTGGAATATGCGTGTACTTTTTTTTTTCTCGCGCAATATGTTAAAAAAATATACGCTTATACACGCGCTCATGATATTAGTTGGAACGAGAGAGGAGAAAAAAAAGAATATTAAATGTGCGTTAGAGTGAGAGAGAGAGAGAGAGAGAGTCGTTAACTTTTGTCATATCTTGAAACAAATTAGTACGCAGTGGTGCGTTAGAGGTGACGTATAAGACAAAAAAAATAATAAAACATTCTTTTAAGACGAATTATTAAAGAATTCTTGAAAAAAAAACTGAGTCGTTGGACTGAATGATCTATCCATTAAATTATCTAAATCCTTCGATCAACATTTTCACAAATACATTTGACATGGGAATTGTCCGATTTCGCATTATTTTAACGGAATTAAACTATTTTTTTTTGTTAATATTTAACAATATCGTTCGTATAAATTTTCTTTCGAATAAACGCACGTTGGTGTGCACGAACATAAATTTTTTTATAGCTTATATCAAATTTGATTTATTTATTTTTTTATTTTTTTTAAAAGAAAGTATTCCTTAGCAAGTTGTATCGTGATCGTAGGGGTCAACCTATATAAATTTCACCCTCCGAAACAGCCCGCCTTTCCTTCGTTTTACGTTGTCAGTTCTCTCTCTCTTTCTCTCTCTCTCTCTCTTACTCTTGCTCTTTGTCTCGCAGCTTCGTTCTCGGTGGTAGCTCTACTTCTTTCACGCTCCGCTTGTAATTCTCCTCGTGCTCGAAAATACGTGCCACCGGCACAAAACCACTCCGAGTTACGAGACAATAGACGCCTATAATCGCCAGCATTTTACTTTATTTTCTCTCCTTCTTATCGCGTCAGGAACGCTTAACAACGAGGACGAGATTGAGGTGTTCGAAAAAAAAGAGACGAATTTGTTTTTGTCCAAAATTTAAACGCCAAATACTTTTCATCGTTCAAAGATCGAACAAAATATTATTTTTATATTTTTTCTTACATCCCGATAATAATTATTTTTTTCAAATAATTCGAATATAAATTTTATCATTGATTAATTATATTCGAAATAGTATTTAGAAATTTATTATTTTTAGTTTAAACAATTGAAATCCATTCCGAACGAAATTATCGAATAACTTTTTTCTATCTCTTTCTTTTTTTCTTTTTTTTGTAGAAAACTCTGAGGGAAATTTAGGTTCTTAAAATATGGATCGGTAATTAGTGGGGTGATTTGCGAACAGTGAAGAGTTAAAGTGCCTCGAGTAATCAGGAAGCTATTTTCTGCAACGTCGGTATCCTATCTTATCGTTTGGAGCAAATATAATAGGTCGGTAGTACGTGTTTAGAGGCAAACGAGCACGTTTCATTGTGGACTATTGTTTAGAATGATATGCGTGTTTACGAGAATATGAACGAGACGTGATATTATACATTTATACGTAATTGTGTTTAAAATTAAATATCGGTGCATGAATATAATATACGTATATATGATATAAGTTTTAACGTGGTCTTTAACTGATCAATCACTGATTATTTTATATATCATAAAGTTAATACAAGATTTAGATAAATAATTATTACGAAAATATATATATATTAAGTTAATTTTATTAATATATATATATACATATAAATTATAAAAACATTACTTATTGTTATAAAAGAAAGTAATTAAGATAAAGTATATTATTGCAATAAATGAGTTAAATCGAGGGAAGATAAAGTAAAGCCTTAAATTACCAAGTAAAGTTCTAGATTTCAAGATCTTGTGTTCAGCAGGAACGTTGAAAAGACACACGAGCTCTCGATAGAGGAACGAGAAGAGGAAGTCGATGAAGGAGCCATTCGTCGTCCCTGTTCTCGTCGTCGACGGGATATGTTAATTAAGTAAGTCATCGACCTCGATCTGTGCTCAAACTTCCAAGAACATCTGCCGAATTGCTAATCGCCCGACGAACGCTCCAAGTCTAAAGAACTTTCCGTGACGCATCTCGTTTCGTCCCGTAAGGTTCTACTCGCATAATTTTGCCATTGAACATTACCGAGGATCGTTGTGTCCCGCATTCAGAATCAGTCGAGGAAGCGGTGAAAGGTAGAGGAGAAGAAGAAGAAGAAGAAGAAGAGGAAGAAGAAGAAGGAGAAGGAGATGGAGAGAGAGAGAGAGAGAAGAGGTGGGGAAGGTGATTCCAGCAGGGGTTTACCATCTCGTTCGTTTTCCATCCACCGAGTGTGTGCTCGCGCGTGCCTTACCACCCTCTCAGAAAGCTCTTCTCACCATCACCACCACTACCACCAGGTCTCTACGTAGCACTCTTGGCAGTCTGGAATACAAATTGCTTGATAGCGTGTCGTTCTGCGAGTAAAGTAGATAACAGTAATTAGAACATCATCCCGAACGCGAGCAGGCCCAGTTTAGTCTCCAAAACATGTTACATTTCTCGACAACCTATTTCTTCCAACGTTCGTTAAACCCAACGATTTAAAACAACTTTCCCTTACGTACCTTCTCTTTCTCTCTTTATGGCTTTTCATTTGAAATTACCCTAACTTGCTTTCTCCAAACGATCTCGTCACTTAAACTTCTCTACTAACGGGAATTGCTTGTTTCTACTTGATGTAACAATAATGCTTATCGGAACTATCTAATTTTCCTCTTCTAGATCGAACTAGATTGACTCCTGTGTGTGTGTTCTACTTATTACCGGTTAGGATTCGATTTAGTTTCGTACTTTTTCGGAAAACTCGATAATGCAACGGCGTATCGAGATCGTCTATCTTGATTCAACGACCCTATTGCATTAATTGCATTAGTTGCAAGTTACATGGTGACGAACAAATCCTAACAAGAGACGGTTTGCCCAATACCCCGCGTTTAATTGCTTACTTCTATTTACGCGGTAGAAAGAGACAAAAAAAGAATTAGTGATATAGATAGACGTGGATTACAATTTAGTAACGTTTACTACTTTCGGTAGAAAACTACGGGAAATGCAAACATCTATCTACTAGAAGCGTGTATGAGGGCACTCGTGCGTTACGATAATGTACAACGAATTACTTGTAGTTTCCTAGTTTAGTTTATCTGCCTGGTGTTAATTCATGTGTATTTTAGAACGGCTAAGCAACATTTGTCGCGCGTACCAAAAGTATAATCATTTCTCTTTTACCTTGTAGATTCGAGGTGTGTAGGTGCAAATTGCATTTAAAAAAATATTTATACATTAAAACAAGAATAATATAGAAATTACGGCAGACATTTGGATCGAAGTATAATTGGTGTTAAATTATGCGGAGAGCTATTAAACCTTGATAATCTGAAATTGGTTAAATTTAATTTGCAGATTTTTTCGTATATAAAAACAAGAAACTTCTCTCGGGTATAATTGTATTTCTTTTCGTTTTTCTTTTTTTACAATGTTTCGCAACGTTGGTTTATTAAAAAGCGAGGAGTATGAAAAAAAAAAAATGAAATAAATTAGGTAAAACAACACGGTTTTTGTTTTAAAATTAAAACCAACCAAATGATATACGTTCCGTGTTGCGTTTAATTAATGATTTTAATTTTTTTGTGAAAGCTCTATCAATACGATTCAATACGTATATTCGTTTTCGAGTATGATATCGAGTTATTAATTTTCTTTCTTATATAGTTTGAGAATGTTTTGTGATTTTCAGTCATGACGTTGGATCTCATAGAATGCATTGTGTTGTCGACGATAAACCGCACCCCACAGAAATTTTCCAGGGACGTCGTCGCGCGTCCACGGGACGTATGGATTTCAAGCCGCAAACAAATTCTCTCGTTCTCGTCACACAGCAGACTACTACGATGGTACACGTTTAATTGCTTCGCACGGGATCGAGATGGATGAGTGCTTCCTATGATATTCCCGCGTATGTTTCGTCGAACATTGATGGCGGTGACTTTTGATGCATGGCTAGAAGGGACACCACTGGCTAACGAAATAAATTCTTTCGCATATCATTCTCAACATACCTAACTTTCTCTCCTTCTCTCTCTCTCCCTTAATTGTGGTTCGCACATTCAAAACCGAATCGATTTCTCGTTGAAATCCCAAGAGTTAGATATTTCATTTTTATTATGTTAAATATCTTTTAAAATAAAGAACGTGCTTTAACGTTTGATAACTATAAGAAAATTTTCTATCGGAGTTTTTTTAGTCCCTGGAACGAATGGTAAGCGAAGCGAGAAAAATTTTCGACATCGTTAGCATAAAATGCTTCTTTCCGCACAACTGTTCTTCCCTTCCCACTAACTATTTTTGCTCACTTACATTAGTTAGTCTTTATCTTTCTCTTTCTTTCTATCTCATTCTCTCTCTCTCTCTCTCTCTCTTTCTCACATTATTTTTTCTCACCGCGTTGGCCGCGAATATTCGAGAACAAAAATGACACTGCCGATCGTGAAATGAGTTTTCAAGAGATCCCAACGCTCGGAGAGTTTCGAAAAGATCATATAACGAAAGAAGAAGGATCCACTTTGGTAACTTTTTTTCGCTAAACTTTACTCCGAGGATGCGCGAAAATGGGCACAAGGGAACGTAATTTTTCTCCCGTTCTCGTGAATAGTCGAACGGAAAATGTGCGTTCCCTTTTTCTCTTTTCTTTTCCCTACGAAATTATTCATTTTCTTCTTTATTTCTTTTTCCCTTTCACTGTGCGCGTGTTTCTTTTCTTTTCTTTCATTTTACACATATATATATATACAGAGAGAGATAGTACTAAACACCTGTGGCACGTAGAATTTTCAATAAATATCGGCCTAACATCTGAAGAAATGACTAACTTAGGTCAACCAATCTTACATTGGTTTGTACTCTTTGTTTCACGATGAATCGGAAACTTCATCGATAGTTTTGATTTCGCACTTTACTCAACGATAACCTGTCGTAGAATGAAACGACGACGACGACGACGACGACGACGACGACGACGACGACGATGAAAACCATTCAAAAACTTTCTCGTGTCCTCGTTTTCCCTTTAAAACGGTACGATCTCTTAGTCTTGCGATCGACGACTACGGCGGCGGACAAAGTCGGTCGTTTGAAACTTAGAACCGAGACTTTGAGATTGTCCTCCAACCTCTATCTTTCCCCCTAAAAGACGTCTTCAAACAACTTTGACTTTTGGAAAAGGGATGCGACCCTTCTATTCTTCCTTCTCGTATTCGCGAGCTTTCAAGTAAAGGAGAAATGATACGTTTTTTTTTTTGTAATTGTTATTTAACTTAAAGATCTTTCGAAAACTTTTACAAATGTTATTTCCTCGACCCCGTGTACTTTATATTTATTATTTATATTAACTAATTAATTAATAAAACTAAGAGAGACAGATTATAAAAACACATGTGTGGGATGCGAGCATCTCCAACCCAAAATTAAAGTAGGCGTTCGTGAGGAGATTGGACGGTGGGCCCTGGATAGCTCAATGGTTAAGAGCAGTCGCCCGGAAAGCGGAAGATCCGGGTTCGAGGCCCGGTCCAGTCTGTCCAACGGCCCAATTTTTTCACGAATCCTACACATAGTACAAACGTAAGCCAATAAAAATGATTAATCAAAAATGTTATCTCTCGTAGATTATCAAAGATTAAATTATACATATATATATATGATACAATGATAACAATAGCATCGTATATCAGCTTAATAAATTCTTAAAAAATTCCGCCGTCACATTTTCGAGAGATACGAAATTAAATCGCCAAGGTAGAAAAGTAGAACGCGAGCAGTCTGCTACGAGGCATTCGCCCGTAATAATTTTCGTCCAGTAAATTTTGCGGATAGGCTCGTAGGTGTGTTACCAGTGGCGCACCGAACTATCGTATAATTTTCCACCGTATAATTGTCACATTTAGTTTGGTCACCGTTACTGGCAATTTAACCACATATTTTTCGCTCCCGTGCCTTTCTCACTTTTCGTTAGATTCTAACGCGTTGCTTTGACCCGAGAATACGGCAACGCTTTGTGGTTAGGTTTTAATTTTCATCGTGGAATACGTGAAATTGCGAATAAACGTATTCGTCTTTCCTTTATCCTAAATTACTTGTAAGTTTTAACAACGAAAAATAGATCTTTCTACTTTTGAATTTTGCGAGTTAACGTAACGGTGACATTTAAAACACGATCATATAATCGTATTTGTTAGTCGTGAATGTAGAACGTCTGTGGGGTTCTTCATTTACACGGTCCTATCTTTTTTCTACGTTGTCCAAACAATTCCATTTTTACGAGGACCGAGAGGAATGTTCGTCGCTCGCGTGTGACGTTAAACAGAAATGCACCGAAGCGAAATATATCAGAAAACCAGCGTTATTTTCCTTGCTGTTTGTATACCCCTATCGTTTGGGATCCGCATGATAGACAGTTTCTGTGTAACGCCGTTCCATTTAACGTACGAAACGATTTTGGCCAAACACGAAGAGGTCCGAGGTTTCTATACGTGTATACATATACATATCTGTATGTGTATACATGTATAAACCAAGTTCGTTCACGAATCCAGTATTAGCGTTCAACCCGTGAAAAAACGATCCGATAAAATACAATAGCATGTAGGTAGTTTTGACGAAGAGTGAATCGCTTTTTTATCAACAGATCGATATCGATCTCGTTTACTCGATTTTAACGTAACGTTTCATTATTCACGGGTACGTACCTATCTCTCGTAAATAGAATCGAATAATCGTGTTTAAAATCGTACGTCGTGCACGGAATCGAAGAAATATTTGAATTAGCCTCGTAATCATCCCTCGTCGGGTTTACCCTACTTCCATTTATACGAAAACAAACGAAAAATCGCGATGTATTTTATTTATTCAACTTTGTGCTACACATTAACATTATATTCTACGATCGATAAGGAAAAATACGGAATAATTGTTGGAACGAAAGAAAAATATTGGAAAAAGTCGTCGAATCATTTTGATATAACAAAGCTGCGATTACGCTGGAATATATGAGTGGACGCGCGCGCGAACACGTGTGTATTTGGGTGTGTGTTAGTTTATGGATTGACAAACGGAACGCGTAGACGCATATGAGAGTTTTTGTTCGGTCGAAATTCCGCTACGCTTGGAATAGAAACGCGAATTCGCGGCATACGGGTAGAAGGAAAACATCAAAGAGAAGACGCGCATCATTAAGCATATTTACATTTTCAACGAAATCCGTTCGAAAAGAAATATACATATATTATAATAAATTGCATAAAAACTTTCGATATTGAAGGAAAGTATACTTGCGAATTTTTCTCCTTCTGTAACAAGCCCAGGTAGAAATGATATCAAAATATTATCAAATGAGGCTTTATATTCGGAGGTAATAAAGTACACGTGTCTCTTAAATTCGAGATTTTTTAAGGTTTTGCGTTTTACGATATCAAAAAATTTCGGTTATCTGTAATAAATATATTTTCCTTTTCCACAAGATTCTGGACATTTGAAATTTATAAGGAATAACTAAAAATGTTGATACATTTCAAGTAGTATAAACTGGGATATACAGTCAGACGGTGATACTCGCAGTAGTAAAAATCTACGATGTAGTCAGACAGGAATCGAAAAATTTAAAAAAAAGACGAAATAATAAAGGGAGAGAGAGAGAAAGAGAAAGGAAGAAGAATAAGCGCGATGGACGTTAGAAGAAATAGTGTAAAATCAGCAAAAGACCAACCTGAATTCATTCAACGTAACACGAGATTGGCTGGGTTCTCGTTGCATGCACCGGTGCACTGATTTTGTATCTGCCTCTCTTTTTCTTTTTCGTTTCTATGATTCAGGTGTCGATGTAGCTACTCGTCGAGAAAAAGAGGAATGGTAAATTGCTGAGGTAAGCGATACCAAACGAGAAAGAGAGGTAGAAGGGTTAGGGGGCAGGGGTGGGGGGGGGAGGAGAAGTGAGAAAGAGATTGTAAACGTGTGAACGCACAAGAATACTTTGGTATCGGAGAATATTTCAATACAGACAGTCTTTCGTGGAGTATCTACATCGGTTCAAATGGATTTGGCAAAGGAAAATTCGATGGTACTCGTTGTCGCTTATTTTTCTCTTCGATAAATCCTTTTATTCGTTTTCCATGCGTCGTACCAATGTCCTGATAAAAATTTCTCCTATTCGAACCACCCCCCAGTTTTACGGTTAGATTTCTAACCTTTAAAGAAATTTGTTTGTAAGTCGTTTCATTTTGTTTTTATTTTTGTATATGAAATTTCTCACATTTTCATAAATTTTATCTTCTTACTTTGCGGGAGTACCTAAAAATAAAAAAAAAAAGGTTTACTCAGTGGAATTTTTCTATTTTACCGTCTAATAAAAGTCAGGGAATTTTTGAGAAGTAGATCGAATGGAAATCGTTGGAGAATGTAGGCAGGAAGGTGATGTGTGCGTTTAAAGATTGCGAGGAATTTTCAAGAGAGAGCAAAATAGTTGGCAAGAGGGGGTGAGTAAACGCACGGCAATCGAGTGAAAAGTAACGTCAATGGTAAAACCGAGTCCTATCTCTGCATGGCAGTCGAATAAATGTTTGATGCGGTCTGCTGTATCTATAAACACTCTTGTGGATACGCGTGCCTCTTGGAATCCTTAAGTGCTAATGTATACCAACTCTTTATAATACATACATATGCAATTTGTGCAGGTGTATGAAATTGTAGTATGAGATACCAGGTGTATATAGATATTGAAAAACAATATACGGTGAGGCATTTAAATTGCATAATAGAATAAAATAATATAATATAAAATAAAATAATTTTTTCTTAGAGAGAGAGAGAGAGAGAGAGAGAAGGCAAAGTCATACTATTTAAAAATTGTATATGTAATATATATTATATATATATATATATTTAATATATGCAATAGTAAAATAAGTTTCCTAAGGTTTTTATTTCTTTTTTATTAAAGTATATTTTTTATTATACTACAAAAGAGGCACGCGTAGATCGTAAAATAATTTTTTCAAGCTCTTTATATTTTTTTTTAATATTCTAGAATTATGTATTTTTTATTACTTAACATAAATTTGAGTAAATAGTAATAGGGGAAAGGTTTTTTCTTAGCGATATTTGAATTAAAATATATCTATGGGTAAGAATTTGTTTTAAAATAAATTTCATTGTTTTTAAAATAATCCTTGAAAAAAGAATTATTTTACTTCTGCAACTGTGTCATTTTAAAATAATGAAACTTAAAAGAACTTTTCCCACAATATCATAAATAAATAATATTATATATTTAGACTTGTCAATTTAAATATGTAATCCAACTATATACATATATAGATATAAAATGTTTCTTACGTAATCGCGTAGGTCGAACGATTAGAGGAGAAAATCTCTTAAGCTTTCTTGAATGTAACCGACGATATTCGAGTAACGCCAGAATGTTGTTTCAGTCTCACGTATATACTTACTTATCGTTGTCCCAGGTGAGCAACTATTTAAAAATGTATCCGTTACTTTTTTCCTATCATACTCGATAGCTTATTCCAGTTCTTCGTACCCTTACCTACCCTTTTCTCTGACCTTTTAACATTTACACGATTAAGATTTGCCAAATCTTACTATAGGTGCTTCATTTTTTTAACAAAACTTACTTATTTTAATTCAAATTTTAATTCAAGTGGTTTGACCATGTTTTTTACCGAAACTTCTTTTAAACTTATTTCTTTAATAGAATGTAATTCTATGTTATAGAATTTGTTAGAAATAAATATAATTTGTACGATTGAATATTATTTTGATAGTATCTTTTTTTCGTTTCATTCTTTTGAAAAGATCGTAGCCCAGAGGTACGATAAGAGACAGATATTCTTTATTCTTTTACGAGTATTTTAAAATTCGAAAATAAAGGAAAATATAATAAGAAGACTACCTTCTGTTTTTCCCCCATGTCCTTTTCTTACATTTTTATTTTTATCTTTATATTTATTTTTATTTGTATTTTTATTTCCTCTCTGTTCGTTCTATTTATATTTTTTCTTTTTTCTCTTTTCGTTTCTTCTTCTTCTTCTTCTACTTCTTCGTAGAAAACGCAAATAAAACAACTCGACGGAATTATGAATTCTTTTAAGGAGTTCGCATTTCCCCTTTTTGGAAAAACGAAGTCCAAGGAAAACTACGTTTTTCCCTTGGTATGACAAATTATGAAAGTCCTTCTAAAATCCGCTTCACATCGTCCATGATAAATTATAAAAGTCAACGAAGAAGGTTCTCTCTCTCTCTCTCTTTCTTTCTTTCTTTCTTTCTTCCATTCTTTCTGTTTTCTTTTTTCTCTTTTAAAGAGTACACAGCAAGGAGTTAAACGATGGCAGAGTTGATGGTAGTCGATGAGAATGAAGTTGTTCCTTTGTTGCAATGATTTATATCATCTACCAAAATGACCGAGCACGTTGCTAAAATATATACACATATAGATACATACATACGTATAGTATATAGTACATACATATATACATATACATACACATACGTATTTACCTGTCTTCTTAGTTGTCTGACTTTTCGCTAACACGTTTCCTATCTTTCCATTTTATTTGTATTATTCTTCGTTGCGAGAGAAACAGAAGTTCCATTTACGAGAATCGATAGTGAAAAATTTCACCATTTCTCAGAAGCAAAAGGTAGTAACTTCGAAACGCGTTACTTGACATATTACAATTCGACGACATCTCGACAAAGAAATATGACCGTCTTCGTGAACCATGTTATAAGTATTTCATCGTCTTCCCGGTACGCGCCTCGCCGTTCAGAAAGGCAAAACTTTCGACAAATTTCTGCAAATTATAACGAAAGGATTTCTCGTCGGATAAGAGAAGAACTTCGTCTTCCGATCTTATTAGTCAGTTGGACGAAACTTCCTCGCTATTCTCGTAATTCATTGACGTCATTAAAAAAGAGAGCAACATTCATCCTCGGAAATGAACGAACTTGCTGTCTGGGAATATTTGATAATTGTTACGTAAAAATATGATAACGCGTATAGAGTTACGAAGTGAGAGAAAGAGAAAGTATACCAACTATCCTGTTTATCAAATAAACTCTTGGATAAATGAATGAGAAAAATTCATATGAACGTATGAGAATGAAAGCGTAATTAAAGTAATCGTTGGTATTATCATCGTAAAATCTATTCGACTTTAAATTCGTATAGAAATAGGTTTTTCTTCTTAACGCTATCGTAACGTCTCCTTTTGCACATTTTTACTCGAATTAAAGCCGTGTAACGAACTTGCGATCGCGATAACGAGTGAAATACGTCGATGCGAGATAAAATTGTTCTTTCCTTTCCTTTCCTTTTCTTTCCTTTCCTTTTCTTTTCTTTTCTTTTCTCTCTTTATCTCTTTGTTAGCCGCAGGCTAAATTCCTTCGGAGAGATGGAACAAAGCTCGAGTTTCTCTTGGCTTTTTAGTTTAACGTCCAGTATTACGATTGGCAAACGAGAAGAATTTTAAACGATCCATTTTCCGACCGTTGTATTAACGAAGTTGGGTGAGGCGGAGGAACGGTGCGAAATATTGTAATCGGGTGAAATGGATATATATAGTATGTATATACATATATATATATATATATATTTAAACGCAAATAAGCCGCAGGATCCGTACGAACGGATCGATGAGTTTCATCGTGTTGCGGATAAATTCGATGGATAAAAAAAAAAGGAAAGAATAATACAATAGTAAAAAACAAAACAAAAAGAAACAAAACAGATACGTATACATATACACACACACACACACACACACAACATGTGAGGAAAAAAGAGAAACAAATATAAAAAAAACACATATATACCACGAGATATTCCGGTGAGCGAGTTAATCCTGTAAAAAATGTCAGCTTTTCGCCGACTGATTCCGTCCTCCATCAATTTCAAGCCCGTTCTATTCTCGACTTTATGGAGACCTTTTTTCCTATCTCTCTTTCTCTCCCTGTAACTCTATTTTTTTTTACTTTGACCTACCCCAAACTTCAAATAATCGGATTCGATAGATATTTCGGTATTAGCGCAGTGTCATGCTCCGAATCTTTACAAAGCAATAAAAATTGAAGAACGTCAAAATATTTTTCAATTTTGTTATACATGTATATATATAACAAAATTTTTTATATTAAATATATATATGTATATGTATATATATATATTGATATATTACTATGTATTTATTTCAAGCATGCATCACATTTGAAAGAAAAGAAATGGTGCGTTCTTATATTAGATTTCGTTAATTGTTTTTCGTTGATAGGCTTGCGAGAAATAAAATATTTACACGCTATTTTATATGAATAAAAAGTTGTAAAATTGATATGTTCGTGATATAGGAACAAAAATGTATCCCCGAATGAAATTGTATTTAATTTATCTTCGCGCTTATACGAGAAAAACCTATGAAATAAAAATGATAGTAAATGATGTTACTAGTAACATAATTAATTTATTATGCAAGTGCAATTGCAAGTGCATATTCCGCTTTTTAGTAATGAGGATTTTATTTCAGTTGATCCGACAGAAATGCATACAGGGTGGTTAATTTGATATCTTCTCGTCTTTCTCCTTTGTTCTATTAATCTCTCCTTCCCACCCTCTTTCACTTTCTCTCTCTCTGTTTCTCTGTCTCTCTCTCACTCTCTGTTACTCACTTCTAAAATGGCAAAGAGCCAAAGAATAAAATTAGCCGTGATACCCACGATAGTCCTAGCAATACAACAGAATGAAGTCATTACATTAATTGCCACGACGCATAATAACGAGACAGTCCGTTAAACCGACGAGAGAAGGGGTTGCAAAGGGGGTAGCTTGGATGCTAAAGGTCGACGCATTTTTAGAATTTTAATAAGTACGTTTTGTCGGTTCTCGTTGACAATGATTACATTTATTTTTCTTTATTTTTCTGTATTTTCTTTTCTTCCTTTTTAACTTTCTTCGTTCCTTTTCATGCGGAATAAACGGATGGTAAAACGAATTTTTAAATTCTTCCGTAATATATTTCCAAAAGTAATTTATTCGTGGTATGCTTGTACTACAACTTTTTATATTATAATCGAAATTACTTTTCGTGGAATAGGATTACAAAAAAAGAAAACGAGAGAAAACAAAATATGGAAAATAAACGATTGGTCGTTGGATTTTCGATATTTTTACAATTCTATTTCTTATTCTTTTTTTTTAAAAAAACAAAAAGAAAAGAAAATCGAAGTCATTCGTGGTCAAAAAAAAAACAAATCGTTCGTTGAAGAAGGAAGTGAGTAAAATGAACGATTTTAGCGATATCACCGTCTTCCCTCTTTGCGGCTCTTTGTCAATTTCCCCTCTTTCCCCTGTTTAAACGAGAAAACAGATACGATGGGGGGAGGGGGGTTTTAAAAAAAAAGTAGTAGGAAAAAGCGGTTATATGTTCGAACTCTGGCGTTGGTCCAGTTTGAAAAAAAATCTATATTTTAACTTAAGAAGACCCTCTTAATAGCACTACCGTCCCAGTTCTTATAATTGGACCACTGAGAATTCATCTTATCCGTTCTTTTTCTAACCTTCAGAAATATTTGCGAACTTTAACCATCATCAGACTTTCTTACGTTTTTCTAGTTTTGATTTTTTTTATTTTTCTTCAAATGAAAATATATCGAAAATTGTCGTGCGATATGAAATTTTATTCGCAATCGTTTTCACCTTATCGTTGTTTGTTATACCGTATAAAAATTTTTCTAACGATGAGAATTTTTCCGATAGAACGTATAAAGACACGTAGGATAAAGTGAGACAGAGGGATGGAAATATTTTCGTATAAAAACTAAAAGAAAAGAGATAGGAAGAAAAAAGGAAAGACCATCTTTCCCATTCGTTCGAATTTCGATGGAAAAGCAGACTTACATCGATTTCCATGACAATGGAACGGCAATACGTCTTGGACTCGGAATCTCGATGAAATATCTCTCTCTCTCTTTCTCCCCTTCTCTCGTTCCCTTTCACAGTTGGCAGCTGGATTCGAATGACAATACCACTGGAGGGAGTTATCCTGTACTTTACGTAGTAAGAGAAGAAGATCTTGGTATCTAACCAGTAATTCCTGGTCTGGTAGAATCGAAACGCCGATAGGGATAAAACAGGAGAGAGTGAGAGAGAGAGAGAGAGAAAGAGACATAGACATAGACAGATAAATTGAGTGAGAAAGTGAGAGAACGAAGGGGCGTGAACAGATAGACGCGTGAAGATCACTTTGAGAAGACAAATGTATACTAAGGTGGTTCGTTGGTGCACCGTAGGATGTTAGAAAACGCGAGATCTACAACAAATCCATGTGTCCTGGTTAAAATGAATGGACGGACGAAAAATAAGATGAAAGACAAACGAAAAGAAAATAAAAGTGATAACATTTTCTAATCCAAGAAGAAGAAGAAGAAGAAGAAGAGAAGAAGAAAACTTGACTATACTAACTTATAAATTCGAGTTTGATTCCTTTCAAGAGTTTGACTGTAACATAACTTCAGGACATTCACGACAAACGAAATTTATTATCATTTCTTTTATCTCTTTTTGATGATGGAGGTTAAACTAATGAAAACTTTTTCTAAGTCAAATTAATATGCATTTTGATTAAATTTTTGTCGCGTTATGAAATATTAATTATTCATTTTTCCTTTTTTTATGTAAAAACAAATAACGAGATAAACAAGATTTTCGTAATACTTATTATCTTTACTTTACTATATTTTCCTTGTCTTTACCCGAAAAGTTACAACAGCAGCCATTCCTGAAAGAATTTATGTCGCCTCGACATTCTTACGTTCGTTCGTTCGTTTGTTCGACTTTCACGACGTAAAGGAACTCGGCTGGATGTCCCGTATTTCACGGAAGATTTAATCCTGATCCTTTTTAATCTCCACCCTTCGGCCTTTTATCGGTTTAGGAGATCTTCATGTTTCAAGTTAGACGGTTGAATAGATTCGATTCGTTTTTCCATTTGCGTGGACACTTTTCAAGTCGACCGTAGAAAATCTGCCAAGATAAGGGATACAAGAGAAAACAAAAAAAAAAAAAGGGAAAAGAAATATCTTTAAATTAATTAATTGCAGAGAATGTAATTCGTCTTAGAACTGTAACCAAACAAAACAAAAATATCTTCAGCACCGTATACGTAATTCAACGTTACATTGTTCGGGAACTTATCGATCGTCCAGTAATTAACGCAAGGGAAAGAAAAAGATAGAAGAAAAATAGAAATAAAAGAAAGAATCGCTATAGCAATAGTAACTATATCTATGTACATACAACAATAGAACACGTACTGAACACAAAACGCGAGTACCTATGCCATTACGTGCTTCAATTCTCAAGTAGCTAACATATAATCCTCGATCCGCTACTATACGTGGCACATTTTCAAAAATTAAATACCAACTCCTCTCTCTTTCTCTTCCTATCTCTCTCTCTCTCTCTCTCTCTCTCTCTTTGTCTTTCTCTTTCTCTTTATTTTCTGTCGAAAGAGGAAGAATCTACGGGGGATGGTAACGCTCGTAACAATTAAAAATACAATTAAAAAACAATTTAACAACCGGCGAAAGAAGTCTAATTGTTGAAAATATTTCATTTACAGATATTACATTTTTTCTATTTATTATTTCTTATTATTGCTTTTCTATTATTACATTTGTAATTTTTTTTTATTAATAGTTATAGTTAATGCGTATTACATGTTTCTAATAAATAATACATTTTCTCGTCTGCTATTCTTTAAAAGAATATTCAACGATTCTCTCGATAGACGCGATACTGCTGATTTTTTTTTTCTCTATCTCTCTCTCTCTCTCTCTCTCTCTTCAATCTTTTTCGTTCTATGTAATTGGACAAGCATAAATCATATGCAGCAAGTGCATATCATATCGTTGTTGGCATACTCGACTATGTACACCGAGTGGACGTTCGTCCTATTTCGCGGAGAGTCCGAATATCATTGGAACGATGACAGCTCACTACGATGGAAAATGTTTTGTATGATTCCCAATTCTATCTTCTCTCTCTCTCTCTCTCTGTCTTTCTCACTTTTCGTTTCATATATTTATTTCCTCGATGATCTCTTCCTGATATATTCTGATAATCGTTCTCTGACACCTAAATTGCACGATCAAATTAATCGCTTTTGAATAAAGAAAACAAAAAACAATTACAAAATTGTTTCGCAAGGAATAATACCAGGTCAAATTGGATCGTATATCTTTTAAAAATGATAACAAATTTATTCCATATATTATATATTTTTCCAATTTTCTTTTTACGACTTGTTTAAAGAAATATCTAAAATAAAAATATATAAATAATCTATGATTAATCTCAAATATTAAATATTCGAAATAATGTCTCTCCATGAATCATCTTTATATTTTAAGCAACGATATTTAAATATAATATTATCAAATAAAAATAATATATATTTTTATTGTTCCCTGTGTATTTTATCGTTGCTGTAATATATACAAATTAATATATAGAAAAAAAAAAAGAAAGATATATTTAATTGATATTCATCCTTTAATTATTTCACGATGTTTATATATTTTTAATTTTCGACGAGTCAAAACTCTTGCATATTCGAGCAAGTGACATCGTTTTAAAACCCATTTTCTTTTTATTTTTCTTTTTTCATTTGCGTCAATTCACCTGCTCTTGGCAGCAAAGACTGGTCGTCCTTTTGCACTTACTTTAGTGTCCCTCGTCGTCGTACTCCGGTTAGAGATCGTCTAGGTTAAAAAAGTATACGACGAAACTCATAGGAAAAAGAGATAGAGAGAGATAGAGAGAGAGAGAGAGAGAGAGATAGGGAATGGCATTTTCGAGGAAACTAGTAGTGTGTGCGTAGCGGCCATCTCACGACAGGAAAAGCGAGATATGGTGGAGGCTGGTACAATAAAAGCAAAGACCAATCCGCTTAAAATGCGGCCTCCGGCACGAGCAACTACCGCAGGATTTTTGTTCACGAGAAGTACAGTAACTCTTTGTCTCTCTCTCTCTCTCTCTCTCTCACTCTCTCACTCTCTGTCTCGCTCATTTTCACTCTCTTTTTCTCTCTGATACACAGTTTACATTGAACTACTTTTTGAGAGAACCATCGACCTTTGTTCTCCTCACAGATTTTTAACTTATAAATCACTTACATTATTTTCCTTCTTTTTTCTACTCCCCCTTTTCTTTTTACCATGAAACAAATTTGAAATTTCAATTATAAATCAAAGTATCTTTTTAATTATCGTCCAAAGTTACTCTACGTATTATAATTAATCTGTCTATCAATTGAAATTATTTTACCTTTCTGCTACAAATCTAAAATGTTATTATACAATCGAACGGATTTCGATCTGTTATTGACACATTTATTGCTGCCTTGACGTTTACGTGGTTATACGTATGTACGTGTGTACCTGCGCAGCAGGTGTATTTAAATGATATTCTGTATGTAATTCTTGTGATAGGGTGTTGATGTATAGGTGGTGATTACTGTTTGTTAATATTAATTATTATTAATAACATTTAACTTAACAACACTGTTTTACTGAAAACTAATATTAGATTATACAATATGGTTATGCTATTTATACGCTATTTTTACTTTTACTAACCTATTTGATATCTCTACTTATTCTAAATCATAAATTCTTACATATTACGTTTGAAAACGTTGCGTTTGAAGCAAGACAATAATATCGAATAATTATTTTGCATTTAGACGTGTATCGATACGTTTTTTAAAGATTTCATAATTATATTCCTAAACGCATTAGTTAATATTAATATCGAATAATTTAATAATGATATAAACCTTATTGAAAGTGTTAAATCATTGATTTTCTATTAATTTGTAAATTATGTCATTAAATTTATTATTAGTTTAAATTCTCACTGTTAACAACTAATGTGAATGAAGAATACATTTGTACGTTCAAGAAGCGTTGAATCGAATAAGAAAGAATTGATAGGAATAATTTATGAAGGATTTGAAAACATTTTAAAAGAAATCAATACTAAGCTTTAGAAAACCGATAAGGAAAGATCGAAATTGATTACTTGAGTGTTTTAAGTTTGATCAAATAAAGCTTTAGATTTATCATAGAAAAATACGATTTGCATTGCATCGGTTTAAATCTTATTTTAATCCTTTTCTTTTGTTCTTTAATTTTTATTAATTTTTGTTTTTTATAATAAAAGGTGACCGATAAGAAATATAAATTTAATTTAAAAATTTATAAATTTATTTGTTGTTTATTTGACAAAAATATAAATCTTCATAATGTTTTTCGAGATAAATCTAATGAATTAATTATAAAAGGATTTTATATGCATGTAAAAGCACCAGTAAATACATTTGCGAGATGATATCAACACAACTGAGAATATTTTTAACACGAGAATTGATATTTCTCAACATTTTTCATAATTATTCTATTATGTGCGTTATAGTTGTAGTTTGTAGGGTGAAAATATAAATGAAAAAAAATCAGTCTTCCTTTTCCTTTTCGTTTATTTTTTAACTTTTTTATTTTCTTATTTAGTTTCCTTCTTTCTTTCTTTCTTTCTTTCTTTCTTATTCTCTTTCCGTCTTCATTTCACATTTTGTGTCGTTCGTGTTCTTTCATTTTATACATATAGGTATACACATATATATATATACTACAGGTATTACTGGAGGATTCCTTCTTTCTCTCTGGACAAATCCGTAAAAAGCTCGATCCGATTAGAGTCGAAACAAAGCCACGCGAAAAGAATTATGAAGAAAGAAAGAGAATTAACGAGATGGACGGGAAAAGAAAATCTGGGATCGACTTTCTTGAGATATCTCTCGAAATACTTCGATATCTCGATTAACGGATTAAATTAAGTGATTAAATAAATACGATAGATGTGTTCGTTAATGGCTATAATAAACAAACTTGCTAAATAATATGAAGGAAAATTTCAATTAAATGAAGTAATTAAAATAAATATATGTTTATATAAAATTCGAATAAATTCGGTCAAATTAAAGCGATACAAAGGAACCTTTGCCAGAGATTTGTAATTAATTTACGAATCGGAACTAATTAGAGATGGAAAATCAACGACTTCATTAACGAGTCAATAGACAAGTACGAATGATTGATTGAAACTTTACACACGTACACGTATACACATAAATATACAATGTCGGGAAAGGAAAATTGGAACAGTAAAATCATCGTAACAAAATCATTATGATACAAGTTATTCTCTTATGTAGCAATCAAAATATTAGATTATCGTATCGATTAGAAAGTAAAATTTCAAATACCTCACGGATTTACACGTTTTCCTTTAAAATCCGTTAAGTTATCGTAGGATGGATATTCTAGCACGTGTAATATCCCTTATTGGTCGTATCAAGGATGGTACTTGGGATACCTAATCGTTCGTTGGAAATTATTTTCTCTTCTTCTAAAAGAGAGAGAGAGAGAGAGAGAGGGAGTTTAACTCTATCCCTTTTAACATAGTAGAGTAAGGTTGGTTGAAGATGTGTGTTAGTGTGTGGCAAATAACGGCGAGAGATACGTACGCTCGATATCAGGATAACTTGGAAGGATAGAAGAGGTAGTATGTGAGGCAAGGTGAAGTGAGGTGTGTCGAGTATCGTTGGTTAGGAAAGGATCCAAAGGGATCTTCCTATGCGATGTTCGAACGCACATGGAGGATCTCTTCCGTCGTATCGAGTTGAGGCTAAGGCCATTCCGTTATCGGGATGGCTCTCGTTGCGCTAACACTACTACCGATTTACATGCAACCTCGAAATCGTATGCTATTGGATAGTGGTAACATAGATATATATAAGACTTGAATCCTCGAGCCAGTTTCCTAGTCGTGAAATCAAATGGCCTTTAAAAAAAAATTCTAAATCTAATATAGCAACTTGCTAAGAAATTAAATACGAATATATATATTAATTCATATTAAATGTGTGTAGGTTAATTATTTTTATTATTACGTCTGACGAATAATCTTTTCGCATTTTCTCTTCTCTCTCTCTCTCTCTCTTTCTTTCTGTTCTTGTTTTTTCTTATCTCGAACTCGTTCTTTTTTCCTTTACCGTAGTAGAGTAAAACGGATCTATCCTAGCTGCTCTTTCTCTTCTTGTAACGTGTTTATCGCATCGACGATGAATCCACTTGTCACGCTCGCTGGAATTATACCACTCGGAATTCTAGAAAACTAGTAGACAAACTTTCTCTCTCTCTCTCTCTCTTTCCCTTTCTCTCATTCTATTTTTAACTTTTACCAAAGTAAAATCCCTAACCAAAGCAAAGAAACGACACGTTCCCTTTCAATTATCTTCTTTTCCCTCATTTATTCTTTATCTATATCTATCCCTTTTCACATTGTTTCCATTTTTTCATTGTTCTCGTATTTTTGTTTTATTCATCGATAGATTATCTCTACAAAAACCGTAGTTAACGTCACGGAAAATCAAGACAAATCGGGCACATCCATCGGGGTAGGAGAATAATTTTTAAATTCCTCCCTTCGGAATAATATTTCCATTTGTCGCTCTCGTAAATCAGGAAACACGATCCGTCCATGTTTTCCGCTTAAATTCTCTTTTATTTTTCTATCTCTCTCTCTCTCTCTTTCGAACGGCACCGGGAAGAATTATGACGTTTAACCGCACGCCAGAGAAAGGGAGATACACGTCTCTGATATCTCGAACAGGAAAAAAGGAAAAGAGGGATATGAAACGTATTGGTTAAAGAAGAAAAAAAAAAGACGAATAAAGAGAAAGAGAGAAAAAAAAAAGATATCTGTAAACACAGTGTCGATTTGTCACGAGGAAAATCCTCGTTTTAATCGAGAAACAATTAAATCGTTCTGTACTCGTGCGAATAGAAAAATCAAGTACTTTAATCGATTCGTTTGGTGGTATCACTTTCAATCCCTACTCCCTTGCCCCATCTTTCCCCATCCCCCAATACCATCCTACCTCCAGTAGATACCTCTTAAATCGACGAATTTAATCGAATTCGAGATTAAGTTAGACGCGTAAACATTTATCGTTTACAACAAGAAGATCGGTTACGTGTGCCATTACTATTGTTCGTTTGAGATGCGTTTTAAACGAATTTCAACGCGCTTGTGCGTGGAAATCTCTTTTTGTTGAATAAATATTGGAAAGAAAAAACTGGGACAAAATGATTTGCCTCGAATGATTCGAATGAAAATAAATGTTGATTACTTACACTTGACTAATCCATAAAGATTATTCAAATTTTGTTCGACAACTGAAATGTTTGTTAATATTACCTTAACACAGTTTAGTTTAAATAATTATTGAATAAATGTATATCGTTGTATGGATAAATCTTCGATACAGTTAGTAGTGTTGTTATTCATTCGACGTTGAAACCGCAATCCTTGATTAGGATAATACCAGACAACTGGATTTGAATAATGGTCAATTGTTTTCGCGAGGATAGGGAAGTAGGATGGTGTATAGGTGAGGGAGAGGAGCCCACAAATTAAACGCACCAACTAGGTGAGATCGATCGACTAATCGACGAGGGGTCAGCTAGAAGGACCCGCTAATGTCACAGTCGTTGCCTTTTCCCGGTCGCGGATTAACGCCATTCGAATTTCGAACCCTGGATAATCAGAGTTTCGCAATTAACACGCGTGCACGATCAGTATGTCGAATCAAGTTATAGTGCGGATAAAATCATGAATATTTCTAACCGATACGTAATGTTTATTCTTTACGTTTATTACAACTGTAAGTGCCCGAAAAATATTATTTTTAAATTAGAAAATAATTTATCGAAATATTACATTTATACAAACGAACAATTTCATCATTTTTCTAACTTGTAATGATTGTTTAAAAACCTTTCTTGAACTCGTTAGCTTTCGAATAAATCCTACGAATGTTGAATCCTAATACTTGTTTCTTTAGGACACACCCAATAAATATATTTAACAATCTAACTGTGTATATCTACTGTTTCCTCTTACAATTAGTTGTCACCGTCACTTTCCGAAGCGTACATGAAATCACATATAACCGAGATACCCTGATGGGTTATCGGTTAACAGAGGAAGCTAGCCATCTATTCATCTGGCCTCGTGTCTCTCAATATTTGTCCGTTACACGTGAGAGAGAGAGAGAGAGAGAGAGACAGAGAGAGAGAGAGAGAGACAGAGAGAGAGAGAGAGAGAGTATATTCATCTGTCTGTCGGTGCTTATGAGACACCTGCTTGTCGGGGAAGCAGTCAATGCATTCGGTGGCCTATGCATGTACGTCAAGGATCTTGAACAGTAATTATGCTTGTTCCCATAAGTGACGCGGATCGTCTGACGTTTCATGATTGACTTCAGTTTACGCGAACCCTTGGCCACCCACCCTATATTTCCACATACTATCGTTTCGAACAGATAGTTCGTCATAGCAACGATCAATAAGCATACATGGTGTGTCCGCTTTCATCATCTTGGGAAATGAAAGATATTGATGCTACTTCCTCTTGCTACCGAGACTCAACGTAGGTAGAAAATATCTACGTGTAATTTTATACACGCGCATTAGGAGGGGGGGGGGTTTGTTTCTCTGTACGCGCGCGAATACGAATTTTTCTATTTGAATGGATATTCTTCGTAATATTCTGTTTTCACATTTGACATTCTCCGTAAAAAATATCATTACATAACTTTTTATTTACCGTACATATAAATCCATGAAACCGCAGGTTAATTGGATTTTTTCGTAATTAAGATAAATACCTATGTAAACGAGGGCTTCACTATAACGAGAAAGAATTCGCGTTCGTTAACGTTCGTTTAAAATATGTACCTAACCGGAAAGGATATTTTAACTTGCGTAAAATATATATATATTTTTTTTTTTAAATTTTCAATTATTAAACCGCTCCCGTCGTATAATATTGTGCTTCCATGTCTTGTACATTTATTTTTATATACCTCCATGTACACCCTTTATTTTTTCGTTTATATTAAGAATGGAACTAATAATCAATTGGATCAGAGAAACTCGAACGAAGAGGAAAAAGAAAATCAAAAAAGAGAGAGAGAGAGAATAAAAAAAATGAAAAATTGCTCTCTTTCCCACTTATTTTCATTTCTGCGAAAAAAATATAAAATCATGAAAGATCCAAAATAAAATAGAGAAAAAAGAAAAGGAAAAGTATTAATCCCTCGAAGACTTTTGACAAATTCAAGAGAAGAAATAGGATTCCGAGTTGCTGGATAAGACTTTTCTAACTTATAATTGGATTTTTCGATGTCCAATAAGGTACAAATCAAATTCTATATAGCACGTACACCAAACCGCTGAATACAAATTCGTTTCGCGGACGTTTATAAAATAAGAACAATTCTCTAGTCGATGTAATTCTTCTCTCTACTTTGTTCTATTTTTGTCTCTTTACTTCCTCGTCTCTCTCTATTTTAACTGTCTTCTTACCATTACCTTCTCTCTCTCTCTCTCTCTTATACTCTCTGTGGTATCTTTATTTGAAAGTGCACCTGTGCACTCATGTTAGTTCGAGCCATAAAGTTGGTAATCCTCTCGAATTGTCGAAATCTTACGAACTTCCTCTCGCCATTCTACTTTTCGACCTTTTTATCTACCCGTTTCCTTGCTCTAATTTCTTTTTTTTTTCCTCCTCTCTATTTTTTTTCTTTCTTTTTTTTTTTTTTTTTTTTTATTTCTTCTCTCTGGTCTCGTTAATCGCTCGTGATACATCGAAATGGTCGACATGAAAACTGCAAACACTCGAATAGGTTGGCTTTAACTTTGACGGCTACTACTAGCGAGCGATTTTTAAGCCATACGAAAATCGAGAGAGCGTTCCAACGCGTACTGACAACCAGGGGTCACTACGGGCTAGAAAAATCGAAAATCTATCGGTGTGCTTCATCGGCGTAGGTGGCAACGAGCTGGACCACGAATTTTCACTGTTACGTCCTAACTCGGATTATCCTCTAAGGAAGACGGACGGTTACAGCTTCGAAACACAAACGTTTTCTATACTTCAAAAGTATTTAATAAAATATCGTTTCCCTGTTATCTTTCCATTTCAAATTTATAGTCTCTTTTGTTTTTACCGACAATTTTTATTTCTTTTTTGCGTTATTTCCTCTCTCTATCCATCTCTCCCTCTCTCCTCTCTCTCTCTCTTTCTCTTTTTCTTTTTATTTTTTGTATCGAGAGTCAATTTTATTTTTTTCACCGCGCAAAACTTTCCTTGTTATATTTTTCTACGAGCTCGAACACGATTGAATTGGTGTACTATTTATGATAACTGTTATTATTTTTTTCATTCTTTGGGATAAAAAATGAAACATATACACACGTATCGATGTTCGGCTAAATAAGAAAACAAATCGTCAAAAACGTTATCGTTAAAAAGCAAATATCTAAATTCTATTCAATTACGAATAAATGAATAAATTTGATTCGCATATATTATCCTTGGCTAGCGTTTTATAACGCGTGTCCGATGAAAAAAAAATGTTCAACAGTTGGAGATAAAAGAAAAAAAAAAGCCATGGATAAAATATATCCCATAAAAGAAGAATAATCAAGTGTCGCGTCTATTCGATATGACTTATCGAAAGTTTATGAAAATCGGTCAAAGGCAAAGAAGAGGGTGCAAAGATTCTTCATAGTTGCAAAGATGAATTCGAGTACGACGTTTAGGTGACAACCGTGTGTCGTTCGCTCCGTTTGCTAACGTTGAAGGACAAGAAGGACTAAATGGGTTCTGGTAAGGACGTCGATTTCTCATCGGTAGTACGTTTTTCTTTTTGCCTTTTTCTTACTTACTAGAAAGCGAAGAGAAAAGATGGAAGAGGAAGAAGGAGGGGGAAAGAGAAAGAGAGAGGAAAAAACTAAAAAAGAAAAGAAGAGAGAAAGAGAGAGAAAGAGAGAGAGAGAGACATATATGTATACATATTCTACACATATACATATATATTTGTATATATGTATACATATATGTATATATAGGTCAGTATCGAACTAGGAAAGCGGAGTCTAGGTCGAGCGTGATGGTTCGACGCTTGGCATTTGGCCAAAGTCGTTTCCGTAGACAAATGTCCATTCAGCCGCGAGGAAGTAAGCCTGTTTACGTTGTACTTTCTTTTCCTGAGGTACTCTTTATATCAAACCGTCGGCCATAGACGTTTCGCTTTCCGGACTGCGGAAATGAAATCGATTGCGTATGTCTAAACGCGTTTCTTCGTTTCTTTTATTCGAATCGATTTAGTTAAATGAAAGAAGGATAAGAACAAAAGAAAGAAAGAAAAAAAAAGTTCATAAGATGATTCCTCGAAATAAGAAAACACACATGAGAGGACACACATGAGAGAAAAGGGATTGCTTGTTTGGATTTGATATATCTAACCGTACCTTACTCTATACCCTACTTTTATCCTAACCTATCTTATATACCCCTATGTACTATGAACGGGTAAAGGCAAAATTGAATTTACCACGGTAGAAGCACTGGCGCGACATCCGCTACTCTAAATGATTTGATTTTTCTCAACTACAAAGAGGTCCTAGTTCTCTTTCTTTGTTACGCGGAAATAAAAGGTAAATTTTCCCTACAGAACAAATTTCTCATAGAGTTTTCGAGATAATGGTGGTCTATGGATGATACCTTGTACTTCTTAACTTTACCTTTACTCGATAGCAAATAACTAGGGAACAATGACAACGAAGGTAAGATAGATAAAGTGTATTATAAGGAAGATATTTTTACTTTGATGGGAAGAAAGATTTCTTCGATCGTTCAGGAAGTTTGGAAAAATGATTAACGTCTACCAGCTACATTGATTTTCCCCACAAAGTTTTCGTTAAGTTCTTTAGAAGCCTATGAAGATAACGATTATGTGATAATAGATATTTTCCATAGTTCGAGCACTCACACACACACATACACATATACACATAAAGATGTGTCATAAATTCAGCGGATGGACACCATAAAGCGAGAAGTTGGGATGGGTTGGGTTAGTGGGTGGCCAGAGAAAAGATACTTTGTCTAGCTTGAGAAAAGTTTCACGGTCTTGGTGATGGGGCTGATCGAAAATGCTTGCGGCTAGAGGGGGTTGGTTCGATGTTTCAAAGAGGACAACGAAAAGAGGATAAAAAGGAAAAGGAGGGGAAGGGAGAAGGGGAATGACGAGTTGGGTTCACTTGGCTGTGATCTAGGAGAAGAGGTCAGTCTAGGTGAAAAAGAGGAGAGAAAAGGGAAGAAGGAAAGAAAGAAAGAAAAGAGGATCGAAGAGTAGCGTAGACTTTATCGAAATCCCAGATTTATGGTTCGACGAGAGTGAGAGCTGCGAACTAGGAGAAAAGCTGTGTCGAGAGTAAAAAGGGATGAGGGGTGAGAAAAGCGTGAATAATGCCAACCTTTTGCCGATGCTCAAACTCTCGATACACTGCTATAGGGAGACGTGTCATGTCACACCGACACTCCTCTTCTTTCACTTCCTTTTTTTATTTACATTCGAACATATTTGTTTCTTTGCGCCTGATATGCTACAGATAGAAAGAGAAAAATAACGTGTTAAACCTTGCGGCTCTGACTACAACAAACACCCGATGTCCGACCTATAACGTTGTTTTATTCACTTTGTTATTCGCGTTCACCTGTTTCTTCCGTGTTATACTCACCTACGAATAACATATGTATGGGAAATATAAGAGGTATGTTCAAGAAAATTATACGCATCTCTCGATACTCTGATAAAAATCTCGTTGACCCTTTTTTATTTATGCAATTCTCAATCTCCCTGGGGTTAGGCAATAAAACTATATCGAGATATATACTATCATTCGAACGTGACGAGCTTTATGATCGTCGTATCGTCTCTAAACGTTAAGTTTATTGGCTCAAGAGAAAGCAATCTTTCGAATAAGAAGATCAACTTCGCGTTCAACTTCGTTCGACATTCTACGAGAGTTCATATTTACTTTTTTTACAAATATTTCTTTTTTATTACGCTCGATTTATTTTTTTTTTTTTTCATCAAAATGAGTTAACTTCTTTTTCTTCTTCTCTTTTTTTTCCCTGTTTTATCATATGCATATTAAAACACACATTTAATTTTGAAAATTTTGTTACTACGAAATTGCACGTATAATCCGTTTTATCGCATGTTCCGAGAGAGTACGCGTTTACCTATATGTTTATTTAATATTACATTTATTTCAACGGTTAATATTTATGCGACTTTGCATGAATAACTCGTTACATTTGTTAAATTGATTAATAAATTGACAGGACGTTTGGTTAACAAAATAAAAAAGAAAAAAAAAAGAAATAAATAGCATAGTATAATTGCGCTTAGAATGACAGTTTTTTTCGGATAAAAATCGAGGTTAAAATCTCTTTTCACGTAGGATAAGTCGATCGGAAAGAGACGTATTACCCCAAAGGTAATACGTAGGGACGAAGGTTAGGCTGACCACGTCCGAGCAATTTCTATTCGTACTCCTTCTTCTGCTTCTTCTTCTTCTTCGTGCTGCTTTTCGAAGAAGGTCGAAGATCGGTCGAGTGCGTCTAAAGAAACGAAAGAAGAGAAAAATATACGACACCCGGTATAGATAGATAGATAGATAGATAGATAGATAGATAGATAAATAGATAGATAGATAGTTAGATAGATGGAGACAGAGAGAGAGAGAGAGAGAGAGAGAAAAAGAGAGAAAGACAGATTGGTCTCATCCCCCTTTCAACTCTCGTTCTCCGATAATTGGTCACGGTGTCCCGCACCGAATTTCTCGTGGGATTCGTCGTTCCCTCTCTCTTTTTATCTCTCTTACCCTTTTACTCTTTCTCTTTCACGCTCTCTTCATTTTCTTTCTCTTTCAGGTGCTATTTGAAATTCGAGACGCACCGTATGCGGTTCTACGTAACCGCGTCGAAAACTAATGGCACACACTATATACACCTAAATGTATATAGACACAGACACAAATACACATTTATATACTTATGATATATCTACGTTAACCAGCACATACTAACACATATAACAAATATATGTGCATACACCTACGAGATGATATAAACGATGACACGTAACAGAGAAAAATCATCTGATTCAAAATTACACCAAGTATAATATATTATGTCCCGAGTACAATGGAATTTGAAAGGAAAGATACTATTTTGAAAAAAAGTACAAAATTATGACTGTATCATAAGGAAAAATAAAAAAAAAGAAGCATAATAGAATGAATAAGAAGAGAACTATCTATTTTTTCTTTTACTTCACTTTCGCGTACACTTACTTGTATTATTCGGCAAAAGCGAAGATCCTTACGAGATCTATAAGAAGAGAACTTCTCTCAGGAATATACAAACGACGTCGTTTATTTAAACGCTCCCAGGGATTACTTCTCTCAAATCCTTAGAACCATCCAACGTCGAAAAGATCTGTCTCTGCCATCCTACTCTGCTACACTCGAGCTTCTTTTTTTAGTAACATGCCAAGGGTCACTGTTAGCCGCCCCACCCCCTTCACATACGCTTCATTTTTCACCATTTTAAATTGGTCAAACGAATAGCTTGACCTCTTTGCTCTAACTCCTTTCACTTTAACTTTCTTTCATCGTTTTATTACCGATGCTATTTTATTCCACTATTTCATGGATTACGATAACTAGAGTCTAACATTCTTAAACTTTCTCATCAGCTTTTTCTTTTTCTTTCTTTTTATTCTTCTTCTTCTTCTTTTCCTTTTTCTCTTCTTAGTCCAGTTATATTTCTCAAGTTAGATTCTAGGAGAACGCATTGGTTACCTATCTACGTACCATTCAAATGGAACCGCAGGGAATAAGACAAAGAAAAGAGAGAGGGTGAGAGAGAGAGAGGGAATCTCAAACTCGACAAGAACCTTTCGAAGAAGAATATAACCTCTTCTATATCCTTCGATTTGAACTCGAATTCGCTTCAGAGAACATCTTCGATAAGATTTTTCTTTGGTCGGTAGAATGTAGAATTAATTTTTTTGTTTTTTTTTTATAAAAATCTTTTTTTTATCAGCAGACGTTAAATAATATTGTAATTTATCAATTCGTGGATTTTTTTAGCAAAAAATATCATTTACGTGATAATTTAATAAAAAAAAAAAAGAGCGAGAGAGAAAGGGAAGTATGAAAGTCAAATTTCTATTATCTCGAGGAAAAGTCAAGTTAATGCAACATCCGAATAGTGGATCAACTAAATTACTTGAAATCTCTCGTCAGGCGAAAATTCCTAAGATGGGGGATCAATTTTCATGGAACTTAATCTTTATCGGATTCTCGAAGTTATATCGGTACGCAACTTTATGAAAATCTATTAAATCTTATAACCTGTTTGATCGACTAAATAGAATGAAAAGAAAGACATTGAAAAATGGAAAGAGGAGAGATAAAAAAAAAAAGAACATTCGAACGAGATCATACGCTTATTAATTATCGTCAATTAGTTAAGATTTTGTTCCGTTCAACTTAGATAGGAAATAACTTTTTCAACGAAAGGGGCCGAGGCTCTCTTAAAGACGAGAAGTAAATTAAGTAAAATACGAAAAGCTATCTTGTTCGGCTTGATGAGAATTCCTGAGGTACTTTTTAAAGTGATCGAATCGTTAGAATGATTCTACCCTGAACGAGATAAAAGAAACGCTACCTTTTTAAAGAAAATATATCTATATTCATTTCTTTTCATCAAATTTCGTATCAATCGTCGTCGTCTTAAATAGCAACCACGTTTGACTTCAACGATTTGATTTAGAAATTCATAATTGCGTAATAATTAAAAACGAAGAAAAAATCTGATAAATATTAAATCATCTTAAACATTTCTTTTTATTTCTTAATCAATATATATTTGTGGGATGCGAGCACCTCCAAGCCAAACACTTAAGTAGGCGTTCGTGAGGAGATTGGACGGTGGGCCCTGGATAGCTCAATTGGTTAAAGAGCAGTCGCCCGGAAAGCGGAAGATCCGGGTTCGAGTCCCGGTCCAGTCTGTCCAACGGCC
This sequence comes from Polistes fuscatus, assembly GCF_010416935.1. NCBI lineage: Eukaryota > Metazoa > Arthropoda > Insecta > Hymenoptera > Vespidae > Polistes > Polistes fuscatus. The sequence continues at coordinate 10,211,106 of NW_025113140.1, read as the reverse complement.
CAATTTTTTCACGAATCCTACATATTCGTATACATTGATATATTGAATATTTGTATTCGTAAAAACAAAACATACGAACTTTTAATTATTACAGACAAAAATGTACATTATCGAGAAGTATAACGAAATAAAAAATATTGTTCGTGTAAAAAGTATTGTGAAAAAAATGCAAGACCAAAATCATCTTGCATACTGGACGGAAACGATATACGAGTACAATTTAAATACATCAATTAATATCAAGAAAACGATTCGTTTCGAGTAACGTCGCAAGCTTGACGAGGAAAAAATGAGGAAACATAATAATTCGATGGAAGGATCAAACGTTACGAATCAATGAGCAAATGAGAGCTTGCGTTGTCAGCCTTCTGTCGGTCCTTCCTCTACCACGAAGTTTCCTACTCAATTAAAAGTTATAAATGAGAATGCTTCTCGGTTAATAGAAGAGTGAAAGAGAGAGAAATAGAGATAGAGAGAGAGAGAGAGAGCAAAAGAGAAAGAGAAAGAGGAAGAGAGAGATGGAGATAGTTGATGAGTTTTCTTCTTCTGGTCAGTAGACCGAATAGTTGCGATCCAATACACTAACAAACCAGCCGTGTCCGATGGGTGGTAGATGTGGGTCAATTTGTAGCATACGTTGCCAACGAGTTTTCCTAACGATCCTGGATTTAGGAAAACGATTTAGCCCCACGATAGTACGATAATATCTCGAAAACGCGTAATGTTTGCTTTGAGAGGAAGTTTCGATTCTCGAGAATTTCAACAAAGAATTCACTCTCTCTCTCTCTCTCTCTTTCTGCTTCTCTCACTTATTCATTCAGTGCAATCAAGAAACCTCTGGTCGTTTTGGAATTTCACTCTCTTTCTCTCTCTCTCTCTCTTGGTCTCTTACGAAATATCTCGCTCGACCAAACATACCGATCGTTCGTCCATAAAATACGTGACGTGTTTGCTCTGACATCTTCGATACATCGAATGAATATGTATATTCATCGGACAATAGTGTACCTAGAGAGCTTGATGAATAGACGTATCTGTATAGATGGATAGGTAGATATGCATACATATATATATATATAGATAGAGTAGATGCAGTAGAATGAAGAGAAAGATAGAACGAGAGAAGAGTACGGAATAGATAGCAAGAGGAAAGAAGAAGTATATAGTAAGAGAGACGAAGAGAAGAGGAAATGGGGAAGAGAGAGTGAAGGAGTGGACCGTAATCAGTGCCAAGTCCATTTTGCGATGGATCGATCCTGAACGTTACGTCGAGTTTCGTATCTCAGACGACAGAATCCTCTGATTAACGAACAATGCAATTTATAGTGCATGGACACAAATATAGACAATTAAGTATATAAGCGTAGCTATCTATTAAGATAAGTAGGATGGCAATTTGAAGACGATCATGTGTGTATTAAAGGGAAAGTTTAAATAACGTGTTGTTCTTTCATTATGTAATGTAATTCGAGACAAGTTATTATCATATTAACGAGAGACAGATTTTTTCAAAAATACAATAATGTTATAATATTATATTTTTATTATTTGTATAAAATATGAATAAGCATGAAATAAATGTAGAAAGCATAGTTAGTTTTTAGATGGTCTGTATGTGTTCTAAATTTTGTATACGTCATGTGCAAGGTGTAGACTCGATTTGGAAACGTCGCGCTTACGTACTGAACGTATTTACAATTTTTAGAATGCGTTATCTGTCATCCATCAAGGTACGTTAAACGTCGAGGATACGAGAGAGTTGTTGACAGAGTATGCAGACAATGACGAATTATTTTCAACTTGATGTTTTCTTTTGCGCGATGATATTTTGAAATAACAGGAAAACAATTATAAGAATTAAAATTAAATAAGAATGGAGTGAAAGAAAATGAAAAGTATTACCTTACATAGTAGAGCCAAAAAAAGACAAAGAAACAATTACACGTAAAAATAGAATAAAATAATTCGTCTCTCAACGAAATTCTTTCTTCTTCGTTGTTCATTCTCAGCCTTGAGGCTACGTGGTTTACACTTAATTAGTTTCCTACTGTTTCACTCGTTTAATTAGCTCACGCTATATAATAAAGTATATATACCTTACGAAATCACGAGCCTGAATGTTCATATACTGTAAATAAGTAAAATGGGCCGGCGCCTACTTGTCGGAAAATAAATCAAGAAATCGCGGTCGTCATTATCAGGACCCCCGTAGCAAAATTCCTCATTGTGTAGAGTTTATTAGTTGGTAAAGTGCAACTACATTACGAGACCTATCTTGTGGTTATAATTTACGATGTGAATTATCGAAATATAGGGTTATGGTATCGTTATGGAAGCGAATAAGAGTCACTCATGAAAGTCAACGGTCATTTTCGTAAAATAGAGTAAAAGAGAGAGAGAGAGAATAATATGTGCATGCAACTTAAAACGAGATCCCACACTCGTTATTAACTCATATCGTATATCTGCAGGATATCTTAAGAGAAAGAAAAAGTAACCACGGTTAGTTCCACTAATGAAATATTAACGAGCAACAAAGGATACAAATTTCTAAGGGTATTTAGAGTAAATAAATGATTTTGGAATATATATATAGTAATTATAATATATTCATAATAATGGTCGTTTTTTTCTATCCATTTCATTTATTTTTCATTTTTGTAAATATATATTATTTCTATATGTAATATTTACCTTACTTCAGTCTACTTGTCTTTCTTCTTCTTTGGGATCTGATCTTCCCTTCCCCCTTCCCCCGTTTTCTCTCTTTCTTTCTCTCTTAACTTCTCCGTTATTTTTTTTCTCTTTACCGCCTCTTTACATATGGCAGCAACGGTGCTGCGATAAGAGCGCTTATCGTTCGTCACGTTGGAAATACTTTACGCGGCCTCATGATGATTTCGTTTGACAAACGTACCGGCGAATATCACCGGAGGATTCTTTCAAAAAAAAAAAAGAGAAATGAAAAGATTAAGAGATAGGGTAAAGAGATTTTCCCGCCTAGTTGTAATTAATGGAAAAATAAAGGGGGGAAGGGAAAATAACAGTTACGAGTTTCTGTTGAATAGGAATAAATGAAATTTGTCGCGTGATGAGACGAGAGACGTAATACGGAAAATGATTGATCGACGAAATGGAAAATGATTTTGCAACTTGAAAAATGACGTAAACCCGGATGAAAATTGATATTGGAAAAGTTAATCAACGATAGAAATGAAATAATGAAACACGAATGAATTAGTAATGTTTCCGACGTGATGAAACTTTCGTATCGATTATTACGACGAAATAATACAAATTCGTAAGAATCAGAAGTCGTCTAGTTTGATTTAGTTTCATTACACAATCTTGATAAATTGATGATCAGTGCGAAGTTTCGTTGGAAAGTATGGATATTGGCAATTGTATCGTAACTCGTGCTAAACTACGATTTAAAATCACCAAACGAAACACGTTTTACAATTACATCTAGATGGGTAGAAATTAATCCGTTTAACCGGATCTATAACTTTCAATGTCGACAGAGAACAATTGTCAAGGTGGAAAATTTAAACGACGATCGATGTCGGATTGTTTGTTACATATTGTAAATCGGCGAACGTAAATTCGACCGATTTTTTGAGTCGAGACCGACTGACACGAATGACAATTTTTGTACAAAATTACCTGGCCCGTCGAGTCCAGCGATAAAAGGCGCGATAAACGCACATTTTAAAAGTTTTTATCCCTTTTGCATTTTTTTCTTCTTTTTTTTTTTATATGTATCGTAGATATATTCATCAACCCTTTGTCGCGTATTCATGAATATTTGGATAAACGAAGATATATCTACCCCTTTTTTCGGACATCAACGAATCGCGTACGTTCGAACTAAAATTTATTAAACTCGACCGTGGCTGGAAAGAGTTGGTGGTACCATTGCACAAAATTGACATTTGCAACGATAAATACCAATTCTCGTGGTACGTTCGAACACCACATACACACCGATTTCGATGAAATTTCTCGACCATGAGTAACTCGAACGGAAATTTACGTAATATGATCGGAAAACTTGCTGAAAGCGTCGAGCTATTCTAATTAAAAAAAAAAAAGAAGAAAATAAAAAAAATAAAAAAAATTATTGAACTCTCATGCATCAGAAAAGTTATCCGTTTCTTTTTATATCGTTAGTTTTTCTTTTTCGAATATTTTTTATTTTGTTTTATTCCAAAAATTATTCCCCAGTCGATAAAAATCATAGGACATTTGTTTTCATTTTCAAAGATAATGTGCAATTAAAAAAAAAGAACAAGATAAATACAGCAAAAAAATACATATTCTCTGTTCGTCAATAATTTATATTGTTTTAAAAAAGTTCTCTCTCTCCGGCTTGATAAAATGACAAAAGTCTCTTGATATAGATTTTATGCGACTCGGCTGCAATTTCTTTTTAGTTCTACCAACAGATGGAAAGAAAAATAGAGAGAAAAGGGAAACATACAACGTGAGAGAAAGAAAAAGGAAAAATATATAAAATTCAAACGAACTTTCTGGTCTAAAATGACTGTCCTCGAGCGTTTATTTCCCTATTACGTTCTAAAACTTCTTTCCCCTTTTTTCGTAAGTAGCAGAGTAAAATTTTTGTTGTTTCTTTGAAATGGCTTAAAAGGGAAAAAAACGTCTCCTTTTTAAGAATCATCGATTACAGTATTCGTCACAGATAATTTCTCGAAAAATAACGTCTCGCTGCAGAACTCCCTTTTCGTTTAATTCCTTTTAATCATTAGAAAGATAAGAAATAATAAATATTTTCAGCATGACATTAATTAATTTTCACGAGAATATTAATATTCGAAATCTAGCGTAAAAGAATATTAACTAACTCCAGAATTCATTTTCTAAAACCACACGCACAAAATGAGTCGTCTATGTTCGTAATTAAAAAAATTTTAATATACTTGCAAAAAAATATTAATACATAGTATATATGACGAAGTTTTATTACTTTCAGGCCATTTTCTTCTATGACAAAAAAAATGGAAAAACAAAACTTAATATTATAAATAATCAACATCACTCATATATAGCGTTGCCATATTTATTTTTAAAGACTTACGAGACAAAACAGAAAAAGAGAAAAAGGAAAAATTGCAATCACCTCTTAGTGGCGTCTAACAAAGCGTGCCTGTTAGATACCAACTGTTCTAAACTATATACAATACCTTCTGAAAGAGCTTAAAAAGTTTGATTCTAGCAATTTTATCGAATTCCCTTGACTCGATTTATCGACTAGTTCAATCGCGTTTAGATGAGGAGGGGTAAGTGGGGAGGGGGAGTAGCAAGTCTACTAAAAGACGGTCAATGACTTTTCTTCTGTCTTTATCTCTACTTTTCTTACTTTTTCTTTTTATTACGTTTTCTTATCTTATTTCTTCCTTATTTTCTTTCTTTTTTTCATTCCCCATATCTGTCTCTCTTACTTTTAGGCTTCTATGTTGTCGAGTAACTATCGTAGCAGTAGTAGTCTCTCCAGACAGACAGACAGACAGACAGACAGACAGACCGTCTCTTCCTTTTCCTACTAGCTCGGTCACCGATATTCCATTAAATTTCAACGAAACGTCTTTTCCAAGGATTTTCACTCCATTGCTTAACTCAGGGTGTCATATAAGTATCGCATGGTATATATTCTTTCTTTCTATTTGATTTTTTCTTCCTTTCTTTTTCTCTGTTTTCTACAGTCTATGTGTGTGTGTGTGTGTAAAAATAGTTCATTGAAGAGCTGTGAAGCTACTAGAATTTATTTTCAACGAAGGAAGATTCGAATCCAAGAGATCTCGAATAAAAGTCGTATTATATCTACGTATATTCCGACTATTTCTCTCTCCCTCTCTCTCCCTCCCTCTCTCTCTCTCTCTATCCGGTAAATGTATATATATATATGTACATTGCATCGTCGAAATAATGAATTTAAATGAGGTTTTATCATTATTTACCGTTTCCATTATTCCCGTGTCATCGATACGAATGCTTTTCGAACGAAATCGTTTCCGGCTTTCCTTCAATGTTTCAACGTAACGAAAAAAGAAGAAGAAGAAGAAGAAAAACAAAATAAAAAATAATGAATCCAAATGAGGTTTAGTCGTTTTTATCGTTCATACGATACTTTAGTTTGCATGTTCGATAAAACGATAAACGATATTTATATCGATTCGTTGATTATCTCGATCTACGTATTCCGAACAGGCTTGCGTGTTTTTATACCTAATAAACAAAATAATCGATTATATTCGTGAATACAATTTTTGTCTTCTCAATATCAAGATGAATTTATTGTTGAAATAATTCATTCCCGTTCAAATTATTATTATTATTATCATCATCACTATTATGTGAATTTGATCGATCGACGAAATTTCGAGTTGGGACGGAAAAAAAATAGATCGAACTATTCGCGAGCCATAAATCTTTAACAACTTTTCTCGTAAATCAGATGTATATATATATATATAAAACAAAAAAGTAAAAAAAGAAAAAAAAAGAAAAAACAAGCGGTGCAAATGACGTGTACGTTTTGGTGCAAGATAGAAAATCGATATGAAAAAGAAAAAATAAAAAAGAACAAACAATTTCAAAAATAAATATTTTATCGTAAAAGTTCCGAAATTTTTGTTTGACGTTTCGCGTCAAATTTCGTAATGCCAAGGAAATGTGTCGATTTTTGATGCGCGCTTAAACGTCGACTTATGCGTTGCTACGGTTCGTGAGATTCACACAAAGATCTTCACTACTCATCGACGATAATCGCAGTAATGGGATTGCCACTACCGTTCCTGCGGCCGAAAGGTCGTCCTGGTGAAAATTTATTATGCACGTGGGCCAAGCGACGTACATATATATATATACATATACATATATATATATATACATATATACATACACCATATAGATACATACACCATATAAATACACGTACATACGTATGTGTTATAGAAGCTCACGAATACATTCGCGTATGTATACGTCAGTCGGTGGCGATGCCCGACTCAATTAATGCCACGCTAATTGGTGCCGCGGTTCTGTAGTCCTCTCCCTCAGTAATTTCATTTTCCATACACCCGTCTCGTCGACATTTTCGCGGCTTTAAACGGCTTCCGAACGCTTTCCATCACGTTTCGGTTATCCTTCCGATATGGGTTTTATATATACTTTATATTATATTTTTTAAGATCTTACTTAAATTACACAAGAGAGAGAGAGAGAGAAAGAGAAGGATCATGTTGTTATCTTTTGCAATTAATTACATTTAAGAAAATATTTAATTAGTTATTATGTATATATACATAGGGTGAAGTGATTTAAGAAAAGGTTACCTAAATAATATGATTGCTATTGATGATAAAAAATGATAGGTCGGAAAAAATTTAATTGGTTTGAAGAAAGTAAATAAGTTTTTCATCTTATGTCAATCTTACATTAAATCAAATTTAATAATACGGTTTAAATGATGAATTATATATTTTATCTTTAGTTTCTATCTATTAGCGTTAAAATAAATATTTCATTCGTGTACTCGAGACACCATAAAATACTTTTGTAATTTTAATATTAATAAAGAGAGAGAGATATATATATATACATACATATGTATATAGGATAAGTTTAAGCTCGACCATAGTATCGTGTAGTTACGGAGAGAGCACGATTAATCATAATCAATAATCTGTAATCTTGTACCCGTTTGGTAAGCACCCAAGGTATATTCGATGAACGGTAATGGTCAACTGGGTGTGTTATAGTACGGTTATCAGAACTTAGCATACAAGGAGAGAAGCGTTGCGTGTCTGTTGAATGTGTACGTAAGATCTCTCTCCTATTCGCTGTGCATATTAGAAATCCTTGATGCACATTGTACTTTTGTCGGACATTTATACCAGGATTAAACAATATTTTACGGTAAGCAAATCTTGACAAGTTGAAAAAGTCTAACACCGTATCTGACCAAAAAGTAGAAAAAGAGAGAATAAGAGAAGGAGAGAGAAAGTGAGATGGATTTATATAAATGCCACGCGTTTGGAAACGATAAGAATAGTATAATAAAAATGTCAGATAACTTAAACAATTCAAAGAAAGATTAACTTTTCTTACGACAAATTTTTTCTGTCGCAAATACGACGGTATAAAAAATTTGAAAAAAATATAGAAAATATAAGTTTTATGAATAGAAAAAAGAAAAAGATAAAATGAAGTAACTTACTCGTGGTCTTTTTTTCTTTTTCTTTTTTTTAACTTCTCGGCTGTAGAATAAACGATAGAACTTTTATATCACCTTATTAAACCGACACGTATATACGTGTTAATAAAGAAGACCACGAAAGGTGTAGCCCCTTCGAGAACAATATGGTTAAAGCTTCCCATAATTAAATTCGTTGGCGTGGAATTATTAATTTTTTTTTACACATAGATATAAGATATATATATGTACATGTATAAAATATATATTTCTTCTATGGGTCTGACCAAAAGTAGGACAATCGTCGGCGCCACTTAAAATGAAAGTTACACGAGTTCAGAATTATACGAAGAGTAGCTAGTTTATTTAAGTTGTGTAAGAAAGGCCAAAAGGAAAAAAAAGAACGGAAGGGTCGTGTTATGATTGCAACTATTATGACGTCGACAGAACGTTGATAACAAGAAACATTCAATGAATCATCTCGTTAGTTGGCTCGTCACCAAGTTAAAAAGATATCCTTCGAAAAAATCATCCTAAATTTTTATACCATAGTCTTATCATTCATATAAAATTTCATTTTAAATTAACATTTATATTTTCAATTAATTAAGTTGGGTGAGTAATAATGTGAGTACGATCAGTAATCAATAAAATTACGTTGATCATTTAAAATAAATCGCCTAAACTTCTGGAATTTATATAGGTCACTGGGTCGATAGATTTTTATTAATGAAATTATGTAGGTCAGTGTGTCAATAGATTTACCTTATATAAAAACAGGAATATTTCCGGTACTAAAAATCGTAGAGACTTAAAATTAAGGCCATTTTAAAGGATAAATTGTTATTCATTCTTTTATCTTTATTGATAATTTATTAACCATTCGTTATAAACAATTTTTAATAAAGTAAAGATTGAAAAGTTAACTTATAAACTTACGTACATGTTTATATGTTAATAATTTGTTATAAAAAAAATGTTATAAAATAATATATCAACTTTATCGTTTTAATCTTTCTATCGTTATCAAAACTCATAAAAATACGTACCGCCTGGCACACTGGCAAAATTAATTTTCTACCATTAAATTATTATTTACGAGTTAAAAAAATATATATGAAAAATAATTCCATAACAAATACTTTCAGCGGAAAATAAAAATTTGAATAAAAATATCGGTAAAAAAACGTGGATGCACGAACATGACAAAATATATCAAATAAAATATGTATATTCTTCATTTTTATTTTTCCTTTTATAAATTCGAGCTACAATTCAGCATCACAGTTTTAGTTTTCCCGAACGTTTTATATTTAAATAATCAAAAGAGACCGTTTTGACACTATTATAATATGTATTGTATATTAAAAATTATGCAAATAGAAAAATACTAATCGAAAGTCTTTATTCCGTTGTAAGAGACGCGCATATGATTTATCTTCATTATTCATGTTTTTTCTTATTAACCGACGAAGATAATGATATAAAAAGGGTTAGAATGAAAGGGAAAAGGATAGAAAGTTAGGCTGATATCTACTAGGGTTCTCTCATATCTACGCAAGATTACTAGCCCTCCCTCCGTACGTAATCGGAAAAGTCGAGGACTGGCATGTAGCCAAATCGTTTCGACGTTGCCTTTTTCCACAATGGTAATATTTCAATTCGTAGAACACTTTACCAACACGGTGCGCTCGGGTTCGCTCTAAGATAGAGGAAAATAGAAAAAGGATGGTGGCAGGCAAAGTGAGGAAAGAGACAGAAAGAGAGAGAGAGAGAGAGAGAGAGACAGAAAGAGAGAGAGAGAGAGAGGAAGAAAGAGAGAAAGAGAGACGATAAAAGAGGAAACGACGATATATAACACTGATTCTTTCCTAGGAGACTACGGAGCTTGTACTTTAGACTTTTCAAGGCATTTGTAAAAGTGGAAAGAAGAAAAGGGGGGATGCAGAGAACGTGTTTTGTCTGTCCGTGTGTGTCATCTAAAGAGAGAGAGAGAGAGAGAGAGAAACGGCGAAAACCTTGAGATCGAAGAGAAAAAGAGAGAAATATAAAGAAAAAAAAAGGAAGAGGAAAAGTAGGAGAAAGTCTGCCAACTTTCGTCCCAGTGCCAAACTTCAGAGAGAGACTTCTTATTTATCTACTTACATCCACCTATTTATTGTATTTTATTTCTTAATCTATTGTCTAACCCCCCCGTTAGAAATTGGTTCTTCCTTTTTCTTAAAAAAGAAAAAAAGAATGAAAATCGTTCGTAAAAGGTAACGGCTCGTAAAACGTAAATCGTTTCATTCATCGTAGATTTTGTTCGTAGGGTAACTCGATCAATTCGAATGACTCGAAATATAGTTTTTCTCCTTTTTCATGATCTTGAAGATAATAAATGTGTTACCTGTTTTATCTACAGTTTTATCTAGTAAAAGAACTTTATGGATCTATTATTATCTTAGTTCTTACGTTGATGGATAATTTAGTTTGTGATCTAAAATATTCATTATCTAGATTTAATCAAGATTAAATTTAAGATATTCGTTTAACGAGGATCTGGAAATTCTTTTTTTTTTCTTTCTCTTCCCTTTATCTCTCCCCCTCTCTCTCTTATCTTTTTGTATTCCGCTTTCTTTGTTCTTTCCTTTTTTTTTTGAGTAAAGAAGAAAATGCCGTGTCGCGATTCGTGAAAAGTACTTTACGATTTTCTCTCGCTCATTTCGTTAAATCACAGTACAGCCAAGAGAGTTGGTTTCCTTCGTTTCTGCGCGGAAACGCGCGAGTTCTTGCGAATTTCGCACTTTCCACAGGGTTATAAGAAAGGAGCTAAGGTAAACGTCGCAAGGAATTTCGTGCTGGTTGTAAATTCGTCACTGACACGTAGGCAATTCTTGGCAAAACGTGGAAGAAATTCTTACCTTATCTTTTTATCTCCTTTTTTCTCCTCATTTAAAGAAATAAATTTTTACAAATATTTTTTCAAAAATTAACAAAAAGAAAAATAAAAGGGTTGAAAGATATTCCATTAAAACAATAAACTCCACCGTATATCTATATATATATAAGAATACATTTAAGAATTTTAATAAAACTTGGATAAAAGTAATTTATTATAAGAAAAAGTGATTGGAAAAGGTACTCACAACTTCCTCTATCTTCTTAGAACCACGAGAACAGCAACGTGTCCGACTATTGCAAATGGCTTGCGGTTTGTTCCCCGCAAAGTACCGTATTTCAGGAACGTCGATAGAAATCGTTGTTGGGAAAATTTTGGAAGTTAGAGTGGTAGGAGAATGTAAATGGGTGGAGAGGGTTGAGCAAGGGATAGGATGTAGAACGGGTTATAGCGGTCGATCATTATGCGGCTACCTTGGCCACGCGTAAATGGGTTATTATTAGTGGCATTTGATCGTTCAAAGGAACTCGAGATTGAAGCCAGGATTGGAAATGAAGCGTCATTAGGGACATCGTGCTTTTGCGATTCGTGTATAGTACCTCGAACTCGTGGCATGTCACAAGAGAGAAAGAGAAAGTTAAAGAGAAAGAGAATGAGAGAGAGAGAGAGTAAAGTTCTTGAATCCATAGAACAGATGCGTTTAGTTTGATCGTTCGTAATCACTCGCTATTAAGGAAATCTCACGTCCGAACGTTAGCTACAGGTGCGCACAAATCAAGGGAGAGACTTTCCTTCCAGATAACACCAGCTTGCTATTCTTCCGATTCCCATAATATTTCTAATCAAAGTCTGAACTAAGAAATTTTCCTTCGAATATCGTGCAACCTCGGGAAAGAAAGATTTTTATCAAAATATTCAATTCCTCGAAAAATTATTCAATTCCTTCGTGCAGTTAGAATACAAAGAAAACATCGTAAGATACTTTCTATCTGTTTCTAAAGCATAATTATAAGACTGTGGATGAGTAAACAAAGAAGAATTTCTCGTGGTAATCATACACCTTTAATTACCTTTCTCAACTTTACCTGCTAAGAAAATACCTAATATTTGTTGTTTTCCCAATGTAAATCAATATTTGTGATTACATTTTCCTTTTTCTTACACACTTGAATTAACGAAAAAGGAAAGAAGTAAGAGACGCTTTGAAATGTTATCAACGAGAAACGCGATAAATAAATAAATAAATAAATAAATAAATAAAGACGTATAGAAGGAAGTAACGAGAAACGTTTCAGTTAGTATTCTCGTTGGGATTTACCACGGAAACGAATATAGTTGTATCGATTGGTTACAATTTAATGCGTTTTCTTCCTCTTCCTGCATGTGCAAATACTATCGTCTATAGTTATGTACCATTTGAAACATCTGTGCTTACTAAAGAACGTTGTTTTAGTCGATTTTTTTCTTAAACCAACATTTGAAAAAACAAAAGGGAATTATTGTTTAAGTTTTACTCAATTCCAAGTATGTATTTCGTCTCGACGAGATGACATAATTCGAATATTACAAATTTGAGAGCAAGAAATCGACAAAGTATTTATGAATGACTTGGTAAGCGTTCGCTCTAATCACTCGTAATCACCCATACTCAACGGTTTCCTAAATTCTGATGTTGGATACACGTGCGCTCAACCCAAATGGCCATAATAGCTCGAAGGCAGCCGTCGCTTAAACCAACATTCACGAGTTTCGTTGCAAGTAACTCTACTCATAGTTTACCTAGTGAAATACTTACTTATGTATACAGATACTTCCTATACATATATGTATATAAATATATTTATGTTTGCTCATAAAGCTTATATTTTGCGTTTCTTCTTTTCTAACAAAAATAATCCTACTTGCCAATTTATTCAATTTGTTTCATGTTGTCAGAATTAACTTTATTTTACAAATATTTTTGGGTAAAATATAAAATTTAATCTGTCAATCGTCTATATCACATATATGCGTCCTTTTAGAAAAAAAAATTGTTTGTATAATGTCACTTATATTAATTACATTGAACAAAAATTATTAATTAATTACTTAATCACATAATCACATATTAATATACGATTATTTAACTAATTAAGTTTCATTGTACGGCCAGTAAATTTTATTGAAATTTTATTTTTTATTTAATTAACGAATAAGGTTGAATAAAAGTTCGAATCGTAGAAGTAAATGGGTAGGAATAAAGTATAAAAAAAAATTGAAAGGTAGAAATCCAAGAGGAAATAAGCCGAAGGGGTTCAAAATGTTTTTTATTTGATCCTAACCACGATACCAGCGGACGATTTCCCGTTAACATACCGCGAATATTTCTCAAATGGTGGAACGTTTTCTATGTTACCTTGGCAACAGAAAATATATTCCATATGCATATTTATATAAAAATATACTCATCGTATATATTTTTTACATATATATAATTCCGGTCACCCTATCTTCATCTCTTTCGTTCTCTCTCTCTCTCTCTTTCTCTCTCTTTTTTGTCTGGCTAGTTTCCAAGGACCATCGTCGTAGTCGGCATTCAACACAGAACACGATGTCATCTTTGATTTCCTGATACCCCTGCATACTTTTCTACAAAGCAAATTTTTCTATATATCGGGTCGGTTAAAAAGCTTCTTCGTATTTTAATAACAGCAAAATTATTTTATTCATATTTAAAAGGAAGCTTATTAAACCGAATATGTGACGTTTTGTCGATTTCTTTTTGCCATTTTTTAAGTAAAATTATAATCCCGTTTTAGATGCAATAATTTTTGACTAAAAAAAAGGAAAACAAATATCTGAACTTTTTTTAAAAATTTAATCTATGACATTTTAGTAGTGTTAAATCTGATTAATATTATCGGAGCTATGCGATGAAAAAGTCATTTATTAGAAAAATACGAAGAAACTTTTTCCCTAACCCAATATATTCAAGAAAAGAGATAAGAATTGCATAAAATATAGAAATACGTATTGCACTATACGAACACTTAAGTCTCCCGCTGTACATATATAAATATGTTAAATACATAGGTATACAAGTAAAATTAAATATTTAAGTAAATATGTAACAGTTATATCATAACATGTTTAAAAGATCTTTCATACAGTGTGTTAAAATATTTTATACAATATATACGAAAGACAAATTTCTGGACGTTAGATTTTACGAGCTTGTAATATATCTCGACGACTGATATATGAGCTCGTATATTTGAAGGTATAATGCATATATATAACAAATATATATATATATATATTTACAATCGGTAAAAGTAAGGAAGAAATTTGTTCATGAAATCCCTTTGGTAGATAAAAGTCAGCAATTGGAATCGATTACTTCAGTTCCTCTGATTGATTCCAGTACGTATGTAGTTCTAAAGTAAAGACTACATTGCTATAGGAACGTTTAACTGGAAACTACATTTAGGAAAACCTTTAGGAAAGATACACTTTGCGTGTAGCCACGTTCGACGTTCGACGTTCGTGGAATAACTCGTAAACTTTTACAGATTCTCTCAGGATTTTTGTGGTTTCTTTGCTTTTAAGGAAATAACGAAGTAACGATGGAACTAAATTACTCCTTCTCCTTACGTATACCCATCCAATCGTTCGATTTTTCAATATATATATACCTATACATGTTTTTTACTCTTTTTTTACTTTTATTTTACGATCGTGGTACCTAACCTCGGATCAAGTGAAACGTTGCTATCGATAAAAATCAATTTGCGATTGAACGTTTCCACGACGCTCGAATGATTCTTTTTTTGCGGATGCGCAACAATTTTGGATTCGGAAAAACGCTCGAAAAAAAATAAATATATATATATTTTTATAAAAAAAATAAAAAGTAAGAGAAAGAGAGAGAGAGAGAGAGAGAGAGAGAGAGAAATGGGAATAGAAGAATAAAGAGAAGAAAGGAAAGACTGGTGAAAATGAAAATAATTAATCTTACAAATGGGGCAACGATTTGTATTCACAGTGCGTGCCAATGCGCCACTTGCCGTAATTACCATTCGAGAATCGTAATCAAATACTGATGATAATATCATTGGCAGTACAGTGGAACGGATTTCTACAATGAACGTGTTAAACAATGAATACGAAAACCACGTTCGTATATTGTTGGCAATTAAACCAGCTCTTCCCTCTCTCTCTCTCTCTCTCTCTCTTTTTCTCTCTTTATTTCTGTACATCTATCTCTTTCTCTCTCTCCCTCTCTCGGACAACTCTAGTATCCCATAGCAGATTGCGGTCATTTAATCCTTTATAGTTGAAATTCTTTTTCCCTTTAACGCCATGAGCGACGTTCGATTTGACATATTTACATCATATGTAACCTACCTTTGAATCTGAATTTGATTGTAATCGATTACAAAAACGAATATGAACGTGCAAGAGTATTGAAAACTCGAAACTCGATCTAGTCCCAAAGGAATGAAATACCGATTCACATAGAATATTCAACCGAATAACGCTATATACGTACGTACGTATGGTATGTGTATCTTTTAACTTTATTATTTTCCTTTCCTATTGGAAACATTTTATAAATAGTTTATCGAAATCACTGCTAAATCATTTACGATCAAATAAAGTAACTTTGTCCAGCGTAATCATATTAAAATAAATTTCTTTTGTATATTTTCTTTCGCGACAATTTCGATTAAAGTTAATTTATTTCCATTGTACTAAAAATTCGTCTATTTCGATGCCACTCGAAGAAAAAAAATCTTGCAATTTTACGTTTTTCGGTCATGCTCCATATAAAAAAAGAAAGAATAAACCGCGGACACTGAAAAGAGAGAAAGGGAACGAGACATTAAAATGAAAACAATATAAGAAACTAACGTTTATTCTTATCAAGTAGGATTGTTTTGCGGCTCACTTTCGTTTGGCATGCAGCACATCGTTGCATCCCTTGTTATCTAAAGTACGTTTTCCGAGTTAGGAAAGTTTGTAAGGGGAGTTAAAAAGTTCAATGTCCCGAGTATGAGAACAAAAAAGAAGAAAAAGAAAAAGAAGAAGAAGAAGAAATAGAATAAAAAGAAAAATAAGAAGCAGAAGGTACAGAGGTTGGTGGCAAGAGAAAGTTAAAAGTCGGTTGCTTTCTAGTTCGTCTCTTCTTCACTCGTCTCAATGCCGTTCATCCTTTACCACCACTGGCATTGAATGCCGTTAGATACACTAACCTAGACGGAGGAGTCGTTGAAAAGAAAAAGGATAGAGAGAGATAGAAAGAATATAGAAAAAAAAAGAAGAGAAAATGATAGAAAAGTTGGTTCAAAAAAGGGCTTCCTTTCGAAACGAAAGAACAGCAAGAAAATAACATCGGCAGCTGGGTTGCTTCAGAAAATGTAAAATTCTCTTTAAATTTATTCCTGCTTTAACACCCCCACCTCAACCCACTCTTCCACCCATCTCCACCCTACTCTTTTTCCTATTTCTAACATACGCACGCATATAAACTCATACGTAAATAAATGTATGCACGCACATACCTTACACGCGTATGTATATTTCAATTTTTTGTTCTTTTTTCTTTTTCGTATTCTTCCATCTTTTGAAAGCTTCAGAGAAGGAAAGAAGCTTGCAAGCAAGCAAGCAAGCAAGCAAGCTGCTACGAGATAGAAAATTCGACCGTTACTGTGTGCAATCCCGTTTCAGGAAACGTTCACTTGGTAGCATTCGGACGAGCAAAAGAGACGAGTGTGGTTTTCAAAAGAGTAGAACTAGTGTCAAGAGTGAAATAGAGAAGAAAATCTTGTAAGAAAGACGAGGAAATGAAGAATGTTAGAGAAAATTCAGTGGCTATACCAAGCTCATTGAAAGAAAGATAACCACCCTGCGAATGAAAAAGAAAGGATAAAGAGAGAGAGAAGAGAGAGAGAGAGAAGAAAAAAAACAAACACACACACACGCGTATTAGAAATTGAGTGTAAAGAAACGATTCGATAAATATACTTCAAAACTTAACGATCAAAAAGATAGTAGGAGATGGAGAATATAAGTAGAATAAGTTCTACTTACAGATATAAGAAAGCAGTAGAAATTGAAGCGAACCTCTTCCTACCGTACTTTACTTCGTTTATCACCGTGGAAAAGCCTTCGCGAAAAATGATGACGTTTTTCTCTATCTCTCTCTCTCTCTTTCTTTTCCTCTCCTCTATAAAGAAGAAGAAGGGTCTCTCTCTCTCTCTCTCTCTCTCTCTCTCGGCTGCTTTTCCGCAATCGTCGTTGGCGACTTTCACCACCTTGCTTTCAATGTCTTACTTGGTGCAATCAAACAGAGCTTAAGAGATAAAATGAGGGATAAATGGTGATATGGTGGTGGTGATAGTGGCGGTGAGAGGGATGGGGAAGGATCCTCTTTCTCACTCTCTTTCTATATTTCTTTCTCTTCATTTTCCTTTCTTTATCTTTTTTAGCCGACCAAATGGCCCCTTTGAAAATGCTTTCGGCGTTTATAGCACCCAGTCGATGTCGAGAAATGAAGAGAATGAAAGAAGAGAAAGAGTTCTATCGTTCGAACGAAGGAATGAGAAAAAAAAAGAAAAGGAAAAGAAAATAAATTAAAAAAGAAATTCTTTCGGGAGGAACGGGAATAATCATTTCAATGGCAGTTGGCATTTTAGAGAAAATTATGTCCCCCCATTCCCCGCTGTAATCGATCGTATTCGTGCATAATCATCGATCGAATTCATTACCATCATCATCATCATCATCATCCTGATTACTCGTGAAACGAATAATATTTTATCTCTATTTATTTATGTATATATGTATGTATCTGTCTGTATATCTCTCACTCAATCTCTCTCTCTCTATCTCTCTCTCTTTCTCTATCTCTCTTTCTAACTACTTTGACTCGCAAAGGATTCTCTCGAGGATACTTATCGCGAAGAGACTCTTTTTTAAAGAAGCGTAAGCGAGTTCGGTTCGTTTTAACCAATGAAGTACCGACGTTTTTAGAATTCGTTTCATTTTTTTTCAAGGAAAAGAATAAGAAAAAAAAAATAAGTACACAAACTACTTCTACTCAACTAACTAACGATTAAATATATATTAGGAATAGAAAGTAATTCGGTACTTTTTATTTTTCTTTAATTTTGGACATTTTATTATGTATATAAAAATACCGGATATAGTATTATAACTTTGAAATATTAAAAATAAAAAAAGAAAATGTGAGACATTTTCTAATTTAAATTATTTTTCCGAATATTTGTTTCAAGAATAAGAATAAGAATAAGAATAAAAAGAAACAAATTAAAGAAAAATAATAAATCATTGGACAGTAAATATAAAATTGAATATAAATTCAAAAATGCTATTTGCTTTGTACGTATGCTTGCAGAAGAACATATACCTTTAGATAGTAAGAACAGTAGTAACACAGTGGGACGATAGCGTGCTCATTCGGTACGACACGGTTTCTATCCTTGGAGAAAGGGCTGGACTTCCTGTGTGTGCAAGGGCTAATTACTTACCCCGTATCTTCGGCGACTCCAAGCTGCACTGGTTTCTGACAGAAACTACGCTTACCATAAATCTTCGACCGCAGTAGAGTTAAGACGAAGTCAAAATGTGTACAAGGTGCTTTTCCCTCTCTCTCTCTCTCTCTCTCTCTCTCTCTTTTGTGTTTCTCCGTTCTTGATCTTGCTCTTATTCTCCAACTCCAATCGAGTCGTACGCCTGTTCCGTACATGCTTCTACTAAATAGCATGATTAATCTATTGGTCAACCAGTTTTCTTGGTATTTTTTTTCTTTTTCTTTTTGCTTTCATTATTTTCATTTCTTTTGTTAGATATTAGACAGAATAAACGGGAATATCTTAATGTGATAAAACATTTAGAAAAAGAATAACCAATCCGATCGATTGATTTTTATTTTAATGAATCTCTCTCGTAAATTTGAAAGAACTCGGCGACTCGATGTCTCGCCAACTATCCACCTTTTTTCTTACTTTTTCAAAGATTTTCACGCAAGTTTTTGTAACTGTAAGATACTATCTCGAAATTTTCGTCGTGTTGTCTTCCATTAATACGTTACGTATATTATTGTTCGAATTTGATTACGTGAACATACGTACACGTAAATTCATATGTAATGAGAAAACGTGCTGGTCAATATTTTGTGCGATAAAATAATGATTTTCAATATATGCCTCGAACAATAGAGACTAAAATCAATATGATTTAATTGTGCAATCAGTAATGCATCGAAATTTGATTAAATATTGTAATAGACGATGATTAACGTAGCCCGCGATTGATTTCACAAAAGCAAATATCGATTTTCGTATATAATAAAATTCTTTTAATCTATCTAGTAGTACTCTTAACACATTCGAGGTTGCCTAGTAGTTCGTATCAAAGACCCATCCATCTAGCAATCAGAAAAGGGGGGAGTAACGAATATACATACATATGTCTTGTCTCGTGACTTTGTTCCCTCTCTCTCTCAGAATATTCGTAGATATACAATTCTAGTGCATATACTACGTGTATGCATTAGATAGAAAGAGACAGAGAACTTGAGGTCGTTCAAGTTATGTTGCACGAGAGACTGTATCAAACGATGTTGCTGATTGTATCTCTGCACAATATGTTACGTCAGAAGGAAATGCGAATACCGTGCCGCGTGGCGAACCCAACCAGACGAACGTTGTTTCCCGTTACCATTGCCCGTGGGACGAGGAAATGCAAAGGACGGAAGGGAAGGGAGGGTTGGCGACACACCCACCCCTTGGAGACACAATCCTCGATGATCGTAGTTCTCCGGCGTGATGTAATATCGTATAGCAAAATCTAAATCACCATTCGCCACTACTGTTATCAGAAGTCATCTTATGGTATATACAAAAATCTTGACTTTCAAAATAAAGTGATGAAAAATTCGAATTTTTGTACTTTTAAGAAATACATTTGTTACTATTAGGAATACGAGTATTATTATATAACTAAAATTACTGTTATTTAATTATTATTACTTTTTTTAAAACTACTATGATTTCAAAATGAAACTACAAACGTATATTGTACCTTTCGTTAATATTGTATTATATATTCAATAATAGAAGTTGTATATATATATATTCATTTATTTAATAGAATATGAAATATTCAAAGAGAAAGAGATAAAACTACAGAAGGAAGAAAAATATATGAATGAGGCTTCTCTGTCGTTCGTAAAACACCATAGGTGTTTGAAATGAATCGAAGGTAGTTCGTATGATACGAGCACGTCACAGTCGAGTGTACTCGTGTTGGTGGACATGGCAATTACAAAGGCGAAACGGATGAAAGCGCGAGCCCGTAAAACAGTGGAATCCGTACGACGATTAAACTGAAAGCGCATTTGCAGATAAATTTTCCCCTTCTGCCATCTAGAGGTAGTAAAGAGTAAATTAAGTTAAATGCTGCAGATTTAATTGCTCGACCCACGGCCGTTTTACATAGCTGCTCGTTATGTTTGGTCCAGGATGCGACCTATAGTAATCTGAAACTATTAGTTACTGGAGACTTGCGATTAATCCCTCGAACGAGTCAACTTGAATAGGCTCTTCGATTTGTTAATTAATTATAAGTAATCACTAATACGATTTCGACATTATTCCATTGCTATTAAACAATTTGCATTCTATACTAATTAATCGATAATAAATATCGAATATCTCATAAACATTTCGAACAAATAAACGTAGACATTATAATTTATTTTTAAATATGAAAAAAGAGGCGATTAAACGATTATGCACTTGTAAATATTATTGATAATATTCAAAAAATAAGTATCATCGTGATATTCAAATTAATTTCATAGAAGTGAAAAAGTAAACGCGATACTTATAGATAATGCGGTAACATTATGTTCTAGAAATGTTGAAAATGTATTTGATAGAAATTTGGAAGAAAATTAACATCAATTAGAATACGTATTCGTAGATACGAAAGTGAGTGAGAGAAAGATGATAAGTAAATTGAAATATATAGCTTGTGGCGTCAATGTCTGCAATGTATACATCAGCATTTAAACGTATGCGTAAAGGAAGCCATATTCCGTCGAAGCATCCCTTTGTAAGATGTTACCTGTTAATTATATCTTACTCCCGCACCTCCTATTTCGTTCTATCGTATGCTTACTCTCTACGTTCCCATAGTTGCTTCCTCACGTTCCTCACGTTCATAGTAATACGATATATGTAGATATATACTTTGGACAGGCACTGTGAGATAGGCTAATGGCTCCCCGTCTTTAGGGTAAGGTGTCTTTCGTCCTTTGAAGCTACAACCAAGACGCATTAAAGCTAAATCCACCTTCCATTGTCCAAAATAATCTATTATTATTTTCGTCCACCTTTAATCATTTCTCAAATGATATATGACGTTGGCAAAAATTTCGTAATATATGAGAGATGTTTCCTAAATGAATAATTATTAAGCATTGAAAGCCAGTTGGTATCATAAATCACTTTAGAAATGTTAGATCACGTAGACATAAATCAAAAGTTTTAAATAATTTCTATACGTAAATCTCTTATAAAAGTGAAATTGTGTATAAGAAGAATACGTATTTGAACAATTCAAATTTATACAAGAATAAATAATTTTTCGTTAGTTTAACGAGAGTTTTTTTATTGATGTTAAATCATATTATTGGGATTAAAGAAAACAAGATGATACATAGAACTTGAAATGTGTTTAATCTTGAGCAAAGTGTGTCTTAAAGGATAGCTTGTACTCCAAGGAAATGTAACCCTTACCTTCCAACAGTAGGCTAATTACTCTGAAATCTCTTGAGTCCAAGTTTGAAATGACAGGGCGAAGTTAGGCTAGTATGTTGATTTTCACACAGTAGAACTCATTTCTTAGCCACAGTAGCAGGTTGCTTGTGTCTTTGGGTGATAGAATTCATCGCGATGCAACACGATGGTCTCTTAGCTCCATACACATACCACCTTGAATGTATATATATATATATATATATACCATTAACTTGCGACGAAAAGTGGAATTGTTGTTTGCTAGCTTATGCATTTAACTATCTCGAGAATTTTCCGGATGCTAAAGTCGGAGATCTTCATGAATTGTATTCTTAAGAATAGGAAGTTTTAACGATTATACCTAAAATCTAAATTATGAACCTTATGAATTAGAATCTGCATCTTTTATCTCTTTCTCTCTCTCTCCTATTCTCAATTTAACATAGGAATATATTATATATTTCTATCTACATAAATTGAGATACAGTTTAAAGAGATATTACGAATTCATTAGACTTTATCATTTCGTACTTCTTTGATAGTCTCGTTTAATCTTCTCGATCGAGACCTTTCGAAGGTCGCAAACACTGTTTTATTTAAGAAGCTAGGATGAGAACGTCCTCGATGTCTCGGCTACTTTTTGTGTGAGTGTGTGTATGTGTAGTAAATGTACGTGTGTTTGTGTGTGTATGCTGTTGAAGTAAACAAACGAACGGTTGAAACTACGGAACGTAAAGAGATCTTTCAAAGGAAAAGAGAGACAGAGAGGGATAGAAGTACTTACTCTTCAGAACAAGACAGGCTACGGTGAAACGTCGCTCTCGATGAAGGGATGAAACGAGTGAGATAGTAATATACCGAATGAAAGAAAGAGAGAGAGAAAGAGAGAGAGAGAGAAAGAAAGAAAGAAAACTTGAAGTAAAGTGTCGCACCAATGAAATAACTTTGGTCGTTGAATTTAACGTAAACGCGTAGATTCCTGAGAGCGTGGATCAACGAACTAAGAGAATTTCAACGAGTTCAGAAGTTTCTATTTATTGTTACTACCATGAAAACTGTCGTTATGTTGGTAAGTACTTACCTTTCGGATGAAATGTCACTAAACTAGATTTGTCAACAAGTGACGAAGTTCTAATCTATTGTTAAATAGATGTGCCATAACGAGTGTCCGTCTCTCTCTCTCTCTCTCTCTCTCTCTCTCTCTCTCTTTTTCATTATTATTTTTTATTATTTTATTGTATTATTAAAAATTAATAAAATTATTAAATTTTTCTCCAATGAAGGATTTTTCGTTATTAACAAAAAACAAGAATTATGAGATATGTGATATATTTCAATAGTTACATTTAAATTTGTAAGATATTGAAATTCATAGTATTTAATCTTTTCTATAGAAACGAAATCATGTGATTTAAATGAAATATTATTTAAGAATGATGAAACTTTTCTGTAAATTTAAGATTTTTATTGTTAAAAGAATCACGTTATCGCAATGATCGTTATGAGAGACATAAGATATTTGAAAAGTGAAATTTAAAAACGATCATCATCATCAAGATTCATAGTGTGTAATCTTCTATATACAACGATATCGAGTAATCACGTTTAACCCCATTTGAACGAAAAACGCGTTATCGATCGTGGAACAGATTGGAGACATTAGAGAACAACGAATAGCGTTCGTTTTTCGATAAATGCGTTACCCTGTTCGATAAAACGAACGATACCACGTGCCAATGATCTCATTCTTTCATACTGTTTATTTCTTCTCTCACGTATAGATGCAATCCCACAAGATTCATGATATTTTTTCCAAAATCCTTATACGAAATCTCAAATCTGTTTTCTTATGAACGAAATATACCGCGGAAAAAAAATCATTCCGTTCGTAAAATTATTACAAAGTAACGATAAATCTTACTTTATTTTTCTTATCGAAAAATAAGAAATTAAAATATGTATCAACGTGTCTCGGTTAATGTTAATGAAATTCTAAGAATTATGACATCTCTTTCTTTCTCTAGATGACTTTCTTTTGAAAAGTTGTTGCATGTAACATACAATTTTCATAAATATAAAATAGTACAAAACTTTTCATGTTGCACGTATATCATTCATCGCGTTCTGAATTTGTCATAGAGACACTTCACCTAAATTCACTTACTCGATGTCCTCGAATATTACTAAACTGTTAGACGAAGAAACTTTTCTTCTTTCCCTTCCAACAACTTGTCGCATAATAGCATACACAAGAACCGCTTATCCTTGGGATCATTATAGTAAGACTTTCTGAAACAAACGAGACTTTTATTATGTTAAAACGATCGTATCGTTTAAAATGACTACCAGCTTACATCATCTTGCAATTTCTTATATTACTTTTTTTAATATTTAATAAAAAGTGTATAAGAGAATCAGGTGAATACCTGTAAAAATTAGAATGATACAAAATACAATTATTTAAAACTAACATATCTATTAATATAATTCGAATATTAAACAATTTCGATCAATTATTATATTAAATGAAAATATCAAACTAAAAGTCATCATTGACAAGGAATGTTAAAACAAATGTATTTTAGTTTAAACAATCTAAAATAGTATTAGAGTATAGTAATGTATTGAAGATAGCTTAAATAATTGTTAATTAATCGAAGGAAATGTATACTGTTAATTAAAAGCACGGAGTATATGTTCGGAGCACCGTCTTCCTCCAAATTCACCTTCTAACTGGCACGTTGTCCTCTATAAAATTTCTTTTATTATTAAATGTTATTTTTATGACTTTCCAAAAGTTGAGAATGTATATAAAAGGATAATACACCTAGTAAAGAAAATTAAAGATTATAACGTTCTGATTTTAGCATTTCTATCATTTTTATGTAATTGTTTAAACTAATGTTCATTTGTTGTAACATTCCTGTGCAGTGGTGACTTCGGAGGGGGAAATATTCATCGAAAAGAATATCACATCGAAATTATTTAATATTTAAAGTATGTTTATAAGTATATAATGCTTATATATATATATATATTATATATATATAGTATATAGTATATATATATACTAGTATATATATATACTAGTACATATATGTTTAAACAATCTGAAACATAAAGAGAGTGTATTAGATTATTAAAATAATTGTTAATTAATTAATGGAAGTGTCTATTGTTGTTTAAAAGCACTGAATATAACTTCAACGTACTATCCTCTTCGAAATCCGCCGTTGAACTAAGTCACTGCCCTCTAAGAAAGTGTTTTTATTGAAAGTTGTTTATATAACTTTCCGTAAAAGGAAATTCTGTTTACTGCGCATGTTACGTTCGTTATACATATACGTATAACCTTCGGAAACTCATATAAACAACTTTCAATAAAAGTATATTAAATGACTTTCATCGGAGACAACGAGTCAGTTTATTGTTTGATTTCGAAGATGACGGTACGTAAAGGTTCTACTCAGTGCTTTTAGACTACAATATACATTTCCATCTCGATTAATTAACAATCAATTAAGGTAAATAAAATAAAATATTGTACTTTATTAATATTTTAGATTGTTAAAACTAAAATACATTTGTTTTAACGCGTTCCTGACTTAAATAATATTTTTAATTCGAACTATTATATCAACTTTTGTAACACATCATAAAATATTTATTGCGAAAAGAAAAGAAAAAGATATCAGACCCCCGTTAGATTTAATCTACAGCAATAGTACACCATCGGTTCATTCTAGATATTTAATTCTTACCAGATGAAAGTCCCGAGAATGTACCGTCGTAATTAGGCGCAGTCATAATCGTCTGGGGAAAACGACGTTGTCGGTTGGAGGGTGGCAAAGCGGTGGCAAGGTCGTCGAAATTGAAATTCCAAGAAGGTTTGCCTTCTTAAATGCTCGAATCGTGATGGTATTTCAATAAACCTCTTGTTCCTCGTCATTTCGAGCGTTATATGACATTGGATTCGCATTTTGATATGTATTATAATTATGATTGAAATATTTATAACCATAATATGATCATTTTATCTTGACAATCAATTTTCATTTCTATCGAATACATTTTTATATTATATAAGATATATTATTATTATAATTTAATAGTCATCATAAAGTACAATTAATAATAATAATATATATCTTATAAAATATATACACCATATATACACTAATGATTTCCCGATATTCTAAACTTCTCTCTATTTCTCTATAAAACGGAAATAATGATAGCCAAAGGAATGAAACGTTCTACGTAATCGGATCATCGAGAAATGCGAAAAGAAATCAGTGGAAAAATCATTTATCTCTTTTCCGTTGGATTTCCACCATTTTTCTCAATCGTCTCAATTGCAGCGAAAGTGTTGCTGGTAAAAGACGACCCGACGACGATCTCTTCCTTTATTTTCTCCAGTTGTTCCCTCGTATACGTAAACACTGAAGAAAGAAAAAGAGATAAAGAAGTAGACAAATGTTAGCTTCGTCTTTGTCACTCTCGGGAAATTCCAAGATTAAGAGCTTTCATCTTGATAGAGTTAGTCTTAAAAAGAGAAATGAGGA
The DNA here is from genome assembly GCF_010416935.1 of Polistes fuscatus. Classification (NCBI taxonomy): domain Eukaryota; kingdom Metazoa; phylum Arthropoda; class Insecta; order Hymenoptera; family Vespidae; genus Polistes; species Polistes fuscatus. Next base: position 10,184,637 of record NW_025113140.1, on the reverse strand, counting down.
AATTGAAAGTAATGCTAAAAGAGAGTATTGAAGAAAGACGTTTAAAAGATAAATATTTCTTTTCGTTTAATTCAAACCCAATTCTCAGATATTTCCTTCGAATGAAAATAAATTCTAACGAATGATCTTGCGATATAATAATAACGATCGTTAATCAATTTTATTTTCGTATTTACGACGTAACTTTTCTCTTATTGAAAGATTCAATGACAAACAATGAATATAAAGAACCGATTGATTTGATAGATTCGTTCAACTTTGAAAACCTTTCAATCTTATTAACGTCACACTACTAATTTCATCCATTTATTTCGTACCATTTATCTGGTCTTCTTTGTGAAGTTTCTATTTTTTACTCATCGACTTAATTTCGTGACGACTAATCACTATCCTTTAGCATTCTTTCATCAATTTCGAACACATAAGAAGAAAAAGGTTTTCTACTTTAACCTACACCGCACGTTTTTACTTTTTCTTCTTACTCGTTGAATTTCTCTTTATGTCTCGTTCTATCTATCTCGCTATTATATGTTTTCGAAAAGGATGGAAAAGATTAACAAAAAGGTTTTCAGGAAGCTTCTTCAACCGCACATCTTCCTTCTCCAATCCTCTCTGAGCTCTTTGTTCGGAACGTTACGAGAGTAATTAGTAGAAACGCGAATAATTCGAACAAAAAGATTTGTGTAATGCTCCATAAAACGATATTAACTTAATAAGTCCTTATTTTCTCATTCGCTTTACTTAACTGCATGATAAAATACGTATAAAAAAAAAAGAAAAGAAAAGCACAAAAAGGAATGATACTCAAACGGTTTCGTTCTATCGGCTTAATTAGCAACCCGATAGTATTAAAATTCGATATGTATATTAAAATACGATCAGAATAAAGTGTTAACACTTTCGTTGAAATAGCAAATACTATTTTTTTTGGGCTTGGTCTCGAACTTAAGAATAATATACTTGTTGTAAAAGTTCTTGTTGGAAAAAAGTTCGTGCTTTCGAAAAGAAAAAACTCGACGAGAATACACATGTACATATACATTGGGAGAAAAAGAAAAACATTAAAACCTTGTTTAATTCTTTGTCTCCTTTTTTCCCTAAATCTCAGTACAAAGAATTCGCGTAGAAAACACCAACCAGGAAGCTACCCTTCGAAACTCGCTAAATTCGACTTTATTCGTATCCTTAGAAAGAAAAGTAATCTGAACAAGAATTTGTGGAATGGACTGGTAGAAATGTTATTAGTGCTTCCTCGAATTACGATGTTTTTCCGTAAAACATTGTGAAACATAACGATGAAATTTCTATTAATTACGAACAAAGACTATAAAAAATTCTATTCTTCTTTTCTAAGATGATATTGTTTTTTGATGGTGGTGATAGTTGTGGGGGTGGAGGAGGGGGAGGGTTAAGACGATAGAAAGCGTCATAGGATGAAGAAAATTGTATACCCATAGAACGTTCGACTACGTCATCGATTTTATCTCACGCAAAAGTCGTTTCAACTCACATCGATAGGATCGAGAAAACCACGACGAGGGATAAAAAAAAAAAACTTGTGTCAGTGAAAAAGAAAAATCGGTGTTGTGATAGGACACACGATAGATACCTCTCTCTTACTCTCTCTCTTTCTTCTTTTCTATGGAACGTTTTTTCCAAGTAGAAAATTGTCAACGGTCACTAATCTTTACAAACATTTCTGAACCCTTAGGTCACTTCACGTATATCGTGTTACGAGGTAATATCAAGAAATTGGACGTTACCCTTAAGTATTATTCTTATCTTATAGAACCCCCTGTATAGGGGGTGTTATCGTAATCGTCATGTAAGACAAATCATTTTTATTGTCTTCCATTCTTGAATAGAATGAGCCAAGATTCCTTCCTTCGATCCGCGATATCAAATAATGAAAATCAATTCGCACAGTTCGATGGTGGAAAAAATAAATGAAAAATAGAGAATGAGGGTAGGGGAAAAATAGGAAACCAGTCGTAGAAATTGCTGAAAGAAACCGCTCGGACAATGGCGACTTTTGTAGTTGAACGACGATGAGAGAGAGAGAGACATTTGATGTTCGCTATAAAGTGAGAATATCAGGGTTCGCTGTTGAATCCTAAAGCAACCAAGCGAGAAGAGAATCCTGATGGTGTTCCGATATAACGGCGTAAAAGTAAGAAAGAGTGAGAGGGAGAGAGAGTACTATGCTTCCGTTCGATGAAGGAAAACTTCATGGATCGCAAAACTTTTATCAAGCGTTTTTTCTATGCTTCGTATAGACGTTTAGAAAAGTGGATTAAATGAGAAACTTGATAAAGAGAAAAAGAGAGTTCGTCGTCGTTAATTTTGTACAACGCGTATAATGATTTGTATGAAGTACGGCTCGTAAAATTAATTAAACGCACGAATTTATGCTCGCCTCATTAATGAAGAGGGAGCATTTAACGAAAATTCGTTATAATCGAGGAGATCGTATACTATTTTTTATTTACTTCTTTCATATTATAAGAGATGTGTCGTTTATATTATATATATACATTTGATTTTATTTATTATTCGTTAGCGAGATTATTAATAAATTAATTATAAGAGTTCTCTCGTTTAGAGAAAGATTTATGAGTATATCAATAAACTTCTACCGTTCATTGATTAAAACTCATAAAATTCATTTTCAAACGCGCATAAAATATTTTCTCCTATTATACGTTAAATAAATCCTCGTTACGATTGCGTGTTGTTAGATATAAGTATTATAAAATCATAAATTTATTAACTATTCATGAGATTATATGCGTTTGTGTGGATTTTGTATATCAAAGAATTTAGTATTTTGAATATTTATAAGATTATATTCCATGGGTAATTCATTTTACCTGCTCCGTATTCGTTGTACAAAAATGAGCAACTCGTTGTAACAAAAAGTGCATAACAATAAATCGTAAACACTGAATGCTATTCAAATTTGTAAAAAGTATTAACTCGTGTACATTTCTATATATCCGCATAGATATATATATATATGTTTAGAAAATCAAACTGATCGTGTTAGTTTCTATCTACAGCAGGATAATATCAGGTCTGAATGAAGAGCAAAAACAACGAACCGATATGGGAAACTGTGATAGGGAGGGGGGGGGACAAGTGATAGAATATCTAGAGAAAAGTGAACATCGGATTCGTTGGTAGAAAAATTTTTCATACACATATTTGAACTTGCCAGAGTTATGTACGAGCATGCGCGTATAGACATATTAAATTTATTTGTTTTGTTTTCTCGATCGAAACGTTATAAATTATTTTTTAATCATCGAGGTATAAAGACATAGACCCTCTGTGTATTTGTCACTCGATGAAAGAAGACACATTGCTAACGAAAAATTTCAATCAAAACCATTAATACGTACATTTTTCCTCCGTATAGGATTCAATTATGAGCGTAGTTTATTTTTCAATTTTACACACTCATGAAATATTCATATAAGAGAACGAACGAGGAATATCGAAATCCCTTTGGATAAAAACAATTTACCCCTCGTATGTTTATCCGAGCGTTATCCATTTCAAAGGTAGCAACATGTTTTAGGATAGTCAAGCGTACCTACTCACCTGCAACATCATATAAATAATTCATGCGTAAGAGTGCCGTGCGTTTTACGCGATCGCGAACACGTCGAGTGATCGGGAGACGTGTCACGAGTACCACTTGTTCTTCTATAAGTAAGTTCTAGATGTTTTACCTATGTACGTATATTCACCTACGCTCTTATATTTATATTGTATACATATATATGTATACACACACGTGTATGAGCTTTATGCATTCGGTAGCTTTTGAGAAGCTTTCAAAGTGGCATCCTTTTACAGCCGGCAATAACCGGCGTCGTTATACGTGCGTCGTTAAACCTTAACGCGACGAAATGTGGGTAGAAACAAAAGGGAAAGAGAGAGTTAGGGAGAATATGAAAGAGAAAAAGATAATATATATATATAGAGAGAGAGAAGATCCCTTTCCTTCTGGCAAAGCAAGAAGAAGGTGGCAACATTTTGCCAGTATCTATCCAAAGCCGATCGTAATTTTTTTCTCGCACAGAAGGATACCACATCGAATCACATTTCCCGTCCTTTTTATGTTCCACGTGCCAGTTTTCTTTTGCCAAGAGGGAATACTGGCGCTACACGTTGCATGAATAATTCCTCTTTATAGGACCACGTACGTTTTCTCCACCTTTCTACCTTTTAAATTTTACAACTAACGATCGGCTAATTCTATTACTCGCGTTACTCTTCTATGTTTTCTTTCCAGATTTTTACAAGACGAATTTTTCTTTTCACGGAATAGAAGAAGACGGCTTAGGTTCCACTCGAATCTCAGCACCGAGAAGTTCGATTACGGAGGATAGGTTGAAAAATATAAAGCGAATCTTCGGCGAGTGAGATAGAGAGTTCAACGTGATCGTCGATAAAATTCAGAGAGAAAACTCGATTGATCGTTCTTTCTCTTCTTCTTCTTCTTATTTTTATTCTACTTTCTATCTTTTATCTTCTTAAGGACGTCTCACGACGCTTAAAGAGATTTATAGTTTGCTTATGACATGAACTAGTATTCTCTAAAGTAATGCACCTATATTAAAGGCTTCTCACGATGTAGAAACAATGAAGATTCTATGAACGTGTGTATATGTGTGTGTGTGTGTGTGTGTGTGTATGCGCATGAGATCTCTTTGCAACTCCTTGCAGCATTCTCGAACAAGTAGTATATAGAGAATATTAAGAAGGGCCCCAGTATAGGTGCACTCGATCGGTATAAGGGCTATGGTCCTCTCGATCGATGAAGACACAATGGGATGAGAAAGAAAGAAAGAATAAGAGAGATATATATATATATTCCATCGAGTTCCCAGGTCACACACATTCATATTATTTTCCAATGTACAACGTATATATGTTCGTCTACAAGCTTATAAAGCTCGCCAATAAATCGTTCCTGCGTGTTTTATGCTACGTATATCGAGAATGACGAATATAAGTGAGGGAAGAGAAGGAGGATCGAAGAAGTAACTAACCTTTGTTTTATATTTTTTTATTGGCGATCGTTTTAATCGGCCACTTTTTCATATCAACTCCCACGCAGCCAATGTTTTTGAATCAATGAAACTCTGTCCAAATATTTGTCATAGTTTACAAGTGTATGTTAAATGCAGCATTACGATTTAATCGAATGTTCTAATGCGCGTGAAACGATTGCATCGGTGGGTGTTATGATAAAAATTTGTAGAACACTTAAATGATTCTCGTGAAAAAAAAATTGTTCTTATAATAATTAAGATCGAATATTTCGTGATATTCGGCGATATTTTATACGAATTTTCATCTTTTTTACGTGGATATAAATAAATTTTCTTTTTTTTTAAACAAGGCGGTTCGGTCACGACGTTAAATTTTCTTGACGGACGGGTAATGTATTCATTTCGTATGAAAAATTTGTACTTAACAAGTCATATGTCGAAGGGAGTCAAAGCAAATATTGATATTAACGAAGTCTATTATGTCAGATAATAGACGACGACATTTCTCTCAGTGGATCGCGTTAATTTTACATAGGTAGGAACATATATATAGATATAATACACGAGTATCTCTATCCACCTCGGTTATACACATAAATTTTCTGCACGTGCACGTGTACGTTCACACATGGACCATAATTTTCTTGCAAAATATATATATATATACGAAAATTTATTCTATTATTTTTTACGAACATTTAACGATCAAATTTTGTTTCACATTTTACAATATATTCTAATAAAAACAACATCGTTTTTTAAATAGAAACAAAACAAATTAAAAGATATGAATTATTTTGGTTAAATGAAAAATTAAATTAAAATATGTTCGAATTTTCTTGAAAAATATTGAAATATAATATTATTTAATATTCAGCCGAAGTTGATAAATGGATACGGTTAATAAAATTGAAAATAAAAATGGAATTACCTTGAAACGTGTTACAAGAAATATTTGAAAATTCGTCGAAAAATTTGGTAAGAAAGATGGGAAAGAAAAAGAAAGAGAGAGGGGGGTTGTAGGAAAGATGTTCTAGTTTTACAGTTTAAAGTGAAGATAGTCGGATGGTTCTTCGAAATTGATAGAGCTATGAATGAAAGGACTTTGGGATAAGAGCTTCATACGATCCCATGGGTCTGGTCGGTAAGCCAATATTGTATTTACATGGTTAAATTAGTTACCCAAACGAGGACCGAGCAACAGAGCGAATATGTCTTAGCTGCACGTTGTTCGTTCCTTCGTTCGCTCGTTCGTGAATAGACAGGAGCATCTTGCCGATCGAACTTCCTAGACTTACTCAGTCGAAGTTTCCCTACGATCATGGTAGTCAGTTCTATGTTTGTAACGAGTGTTAGACAAAGAAAATGGCATGTCTGAACAGACTTTCGGAAACTGTGTCTGATCACCGAGAACACGAATATGCATTTCTTTATTTTATCTTATTTTTCTTATTTTCTTTTCCTTTTTTTTGTTAATGAAAATTTTCTCTACTATTTATTACGCGTAAAAATTTGGTTTCTCAGAACACTGGATAATTATTTTATCTAGGAATTAAGTATATTTAATTCTTTATATTGGGATGTTAATATTAAGTAACACAAGAGTTCTTTTTCTTTGTTATTTAAACAACGAAACATGATTGCATATTTTTGCATATAAGTTTGACATATAGCTTATTTATAATGATTGCAAATCTCTGGGCAAAGTTTTAGAAAAAGAAAAAAAAAACAATTTTTATAAAGTAAAAAGATAGAGATTTTCTTTATTCGGAAATTCGTATCGATTAATTGTCGAGCTCGAATTAGAAAGAGAAATCTAGATCGAGTGGTTAGATAGTAGGAAATAGATCGAATGTCTGAGCAGACGTTTCTTGTCTGAGAAAACAAAGACTATCACGTCGAATGAATTACACAGTTCTCTATGTGCGAAAGACACGAATAAACGAACCGTGTTCCGATCGAATTTTTCCTCGAGCATTAGTTTCGATCGATACATAAACCTATCTCCGGTGAGTTTCTCGAAAGATGTTTAGACGTTTAACTATTGGCAAAAGCAACAACAAAAAAGTAAACCGAACTACTAGCTTACCTTCTCCCGAAGAGTAATAGATACCTACTCCTACGTTACAGGAGAACTGTCAAGATAAACGATGGAAGACATTGAAACGAGAGGAATCCCTTCCTTCCCTTCGTTTTTCGTAGAGAGGGAAAGCTTGGTCATGGTGTCGATGTGAGTTTTCTTCGTAGATATATTGGATAAACGTCGTTCGTTGCGAAAGACTTGGGAGAAAGTTCCTTTGGGACAACCTCTTGTAATTTTCTACTTTCAAGAGGTTTACACGTCTTTCTATTTATTTTTTTGTTTTCTTTTCTTAAAAAAAAAGAAAAGCGAACTTTTTGTGTCTAGTTGATTATTATACTTCGCGATAATAAATTTCTCCTATATTACTTACCTTGAACAAATGTTCCTAACGAATAAATTTCTAAATCATTATTTACTCGGTTACACATACTTCTTCCTGATAAAAATAAATTTGTAGAAAACATCGTGCTCCTCTCTCTCTCTCTCATCGTGACAACTATATTTCGTCAGGATTCTCATAGAATCGCGTGCTGACTCGTCTACGTAGAATTTGCCAAGCATAAAAGTCGAACTGAAGAAGTCAACTGACTTCCTCGGACTCGTATTCACGAGTTCAACTCGTGTCCTAGGAGATGGAAGAGAGTCCGTTGATACGGAAGAGATTTCACGGGTTCTCGACGTTCGTCTTACTTCCTCTATCTCTCTCTCTCTTTTCTATTCTTTATTTCCGCGTTTCAGTTCGTGCGAATAAAGAAAAAAGGAGCACAAAGAATGGTACAGAAAGAGAATGAGAGAATGATATTGATAGTTTATATATGTGTGTGTGAGAGAGATAGAAAGATAGAGACACGCGCACGCACATACACACACGCATACACACGGACAGATGCATAAGAGAAAAAGTGTAGAGTAGATAGAAGAGAAGCTGGCACTTTATTTTTGCAGAAATTTCTTTGAAACGTGGCCCAGGGTGAGAATAGGGGAAGGAAGAGATGGGAGGGGGAGGGGAGTTAGGATGACTAGAAGGAAAATAAGGTAATTCTTAGTAGAAACTGCTAGACTCCGACTTTCGAAGGAATATGTCACGCAGTACGTGCCTTCTTCGTTCGAGCTCGTTGACATAAAACTAACATGGCTTTTCGTATTTTCGTACATTCTCTCTTGTTTGGCCTCCTCTTAGCATGGCATTCACGCTACTCCTTCGGCGGTAGGTACAACGAGATGAGGAAAAGGAGTAGAATGATCTTTATCGATTGCCGAGATATACACAGACTCGAATCGACTCACGCTTTTTCCTTCCTCCATGAGACACGTACGGTAAAAGAGATTTTCTTGAAAATTGTTCAAATGTACAAAGACGTGTTCTACGTGTTCATGTATATGGTTCAATTTAAACGTCGATATCTACTACTGAATCTTATCGCGCGCGTATTCGGTATCATTTAAATATTATTCGTATACTTTTAACTATATTTGTATTATATATTGAAAGAAATTTCATAAATTTGATTATACTTTTTGTTGATTGTATATTAATGATAATGAATGTTATCAAGAAATATCCTGATAATCGTGACAATTGACTAAATTGAATAATTTTTGTTGTTGTAATTTATTATATAATATAAATAGTAATATTCTTTAACTTATATATTCCATTGTATCATAATTACCGAATACAAATATTATATAAAGTATATTCGAAAAAGATAAGATGATAGGAATGAATCGTTAATTGGACAAATAGACAATAATAAAATATCGTTAACATTTATTTTGATTGAATTTATAGAGTATTTCGTAACCTACTTTAAATGTCATACTTGTAGCAAGTTTAATAAGATTAAATTGTAGAGAATGAATTTAATAGAAATACTGTGAACGGGAAAGAAGGTCGATCGGGGTGGTGAGGTCGATGAGTCGGGTCAAATGGGAATAGGTAACGTTCAGTACCTATTCATATTTTCTGAAAGTAAAAGAGAGAAAAAGGGTCGACAGTATTGCTCTTAATGATAATATACACTTGATAAAGTATCCTTCAGCCGAGTAGAGAAGAGAGCTTCTCTTTTCTCGCTAACAACGCGTTGCTCGCTTATGCGAACTCGAGCATGACCTCGGAGTCGCCATTGCTTTGTGCCATCATCGACGTCGAGAAGAGAGAAAAAAGAAAGAGACGAGATTACAGTTATGCGTTCACTACGGATGAAGAGTGAAGAAATGTCATCGATCGATTGCACACACAAATGCATTGTTCGTTACTCTTTTTCCATTTCGTTTGATAACAATGGAAAATGTTTGACACAACGGCCTGAAAATTATTTTCCTATATTACTTTCTTCTTACAGCTTTATCTTTGATTTCTTCTCATATTTATTTCTATCCAATTTTTCATCATAAATGGCATCTAGAAAATAATATCGAACGAAATTCAATTTACCGATCGAACCAATAGTTCTTTTTATTTTCTTATAAAATATATTAATAATGATATTATTTGTCAAAAAATTTGGTAAAATTATTTTCGATGAAAAATATTTGCGAGTGTGCTGATTCCGTACAAGTTTTCTCTGATCGAACGCCTTCGATTTCATCGGGGATTAGAGGGAAATAAAAAGGATGGGATAAATGATAGAGGAAGAAGGGGGAAAAAGGAGGTCGTTGGTTGCGTACTGCGAAATAGCTAATTCAAAGGAAACGGATATTACGAAATGTTGCTTATAGGGTTATTATGGGCAAAGGTATTTACAAGTTACGAATGTATCTCGATGAAAGTAACGGCTTTTCATATCTCTACGTAGTTCACCACTATTTAGGATATTTCTGAAAAGCAGTTCAGTACGGGACATATACGAATGGTATTTCTTTTTTTCTCTTTATTTCTTTTTCCTTTTTTCTTCTTTTCTTTACATCTTGCTACGTTACCTCCGGCGTTTGTCCAGCCACGAGATAATGACGATCTATGGTATACTCGTTGTTTTACAGGTCACGGTTCTCGATTACATACCGGTAAACCAACGACATGTGTGTGTATATGTACATGCGTACACGTACATGTACATACTATGTTCTCTCGTAGGAAGCATCGTAGCATGCTAGGGTTACTAAAATAGTAGACTCTCTTTATCTTTATCTCTCTCTCTCTCTCTTTCTTTCTTTATATTCTGTTCTCTTTGGACCAACGAAAGAAAAGCACGTAATCAAAAGCAATAGATTTTCGTTTGGAATAAGAGTACAAGCAAAATGCGATGTATTTCGCGAAACTTTGTTTATTATGAATATATAAGTTGAATATACAAAGTTCAACGACCGATCAAAAAGCATCATTTTCGATGTATATAAGTAAAACGAACCTTGCAAATTTTCCATTTCATGAAAAATTCATATCGTAGATGGTGGAAAAAGATTATGACTAAATTTTGCCCAACGTTTCTTCGTATACAGTTTAAAATATATATAAAAATGTTTCTTGATTTTATTTTTCTGTTTTTTTTTTTTTTATTTTTTACGAATTAATTTTCCATTGCTCTCATTGTTACAGATATATCGACGAGATAAAAGTCGTTTAGAAAGAAAGATTATTCAAGATGACACGACGAAAAGGAAAACGAGTTGCGAACATTCCTTAAGATAAGCTGCTATATCGGAAGAGGTATGCTATTAATTTGTGCTCCTATATTTTTTTTTCCTTCCTCCTTGTTGTTGTTTTTTTTTTTTCTTCGTATTTTCTTACACCGAGGTAATTCATTCTCGAGGGTGACATCGTTCTGGCCATCGACGACAATGTGCCATGACAACCCAGACGACGACAACGACGACGACAACGTCCTTCTCGTCCATTGATTAATGTCCACTTTTTGAGGTTCGGGAAAAAAAACATTAAAAGAAAAAAAAAATGAGAAACTCGGGTGAAAGGCTTTCAAAGTATTTCAAGCCAGTCAATGACAGCGGACCGTTGAAATTTACGAAGAGAAAATAATCGTTTTCGGTAGATCGTAGATATAGAAGAAGCCTTGTTTTCTTTTTGTTTTATTATTATTATTATTATTATTATTATTGGAAACTTTATATATTCGTGATAGAAATGAATCTTTCTTAAGAATAAGAAAAAGAAAGAAACAATGATAAAAATGAGACAAATAAAAATATCGTTTCACGGTATCGGTGCGAACAGACGACGGATTGAAGGATTAATACACGTCGTTATTGTACGGAGTTTCGTTTTGCGTTTTATTCGATGGATTAAAAAGAATGTCTTTTTTTTTATCCTCTTCTTACTTTTATTTTAGGAATAATATCTCAATCGTTCATACCAATCGTTAATAACAGTCTTGACTTTTTTTTCTTTTTTCAATCCTCGAAGTTCCCTCAGCTTAACTAACATTCGATATTGGTTGACAATAGCGTGAAAATTGAATTTATTCGTTTAAATAATACCTTCCGTGTATTAAGAATTATTTTCGCTCGGTTTGTTTCGTACACAACGAGAGAGAGAGAGAGAAAGAGAGAGAATGAAATAGTTACATTCATACTTCTTTATCGATAAAACCACTCGACAACATTTTCCGATAAAGTACTATAACCACTGCGTGGTTTTTCCTTTTCTACAAACTATAATTAACGACATGTTAGGTACTTTTTAAATCGGATTGACGAAGTCGTTACGTTCACTTAGAAAATAAATGACCGCAATGATGGAAAGGAAAAATTCTCATTTATGATTTTCTAAGACGAATTGTTTCCTTTCTTTCATTCTTACTTCTTTCATCTTTATTTTTCTATTTCTTTTCTTTTTTCTCCATTTTATTTTTCGTTCGAAAAGAAAATATTGCAATTCGTTTGATGATTAACGATACGGCATTTTCTTTATTAGCGATTGATCTGTTATATACATACGACTCGTAATAACGTGAAGAACAAGAAAGGAAAAAGCATTGAATGAAAAGAAAAGAGAAGAAATGAAAAGGAAAAACAAATGAAGAAAGATAAAGAGGTAGAAAAATCTCATGAGAGCATTAAATGTTTTTTCGTAATTTTCGTTCGTTTGTTCGTTCGGTCCCACGGTCAAAGAGAAGAAAAAGTAAGACAAGAGTAACAAAGGATAATTATTAATGAGAGTGAAAGAATCGAACTCACGGGTTGTATCCTTTGGTTGTACGAAGCATTCGTTGGACGATACTCTAATGCAATTCCCTCGTTATCCTGGCCGCTTTTCTAGCAATTCGTTTAATTTGAAGCTACTATTGGCTTTCTACTTTCTACTTCTTCTTCTTTTTTTTTTTCTTTCTTTTTTTCTTTCTTTCCATAAAAACAACAATTTCGACGATATATTTCGCTCGCAGAATGTTAGAAATCTTATTACGTTGATTACTACGAGCTCAGATTTCGAAAAATATTCAAAATTTGCGAGATACCGAAAAAATATCTTTCCTGATCGGATTTTCGAAAATTCCAATTACGTTTAGTATCTAACTTTGAATATTAAACGTTTAATTTTGAACGATAGAGTTTCATACTTATTTCATAATACAATTAAATGTCTAATAATTTTGAATTATTATTCCTTCAGGGGTTTATTATAAAATTGTATTTATTTTATATAGTCAGATAGAAAAATATTTATAAAATAAAACTTCGAAACAAGGATCGTATCCAACGAGAGTTAGTAACGAAACGTAATTGGAGTTTTCGAAATTCTGGAGAATCCAGATATTCTCGAGTCACGAGAAACTTTTAGGACTCGACATGATCCTCGACTTGTACCGGGCATTTCCGATTTTCCTACACTATTGGAAAATATATCTCTTTCTCTCTCTCTCTCTTTTCCTATTTTTTTTTGCGGTAAATTTCCAGAAAACTTTGATAACAACGATGATCACCTAAAAAGTGATGTTGTTTACCAAGCAGTGATATCGAGAAGAAACAAGATAAAAAAGAAAAATGTTGAAAGAAACGAAGCATATATTTTCAGTATTATGAAGATACAAAACGTGGCGGTTCAAAGACCATAAAAAGAAAAGTCGAGAACAAGACGATGCATCTTCCTTATGCAAATACGTATCTAAGAGTCGATCGAGCAAGCGAAAGGTAATTCATAGAGACGATCGAATATAAAATTTACGGTTCCTTGGGATTTTGTTCCCCTTCCCCCTTTACCTCTTTTTTTCTTCTTTATCCTCTTTCGTCTTGATTAAATTTAATGCCATTGGTAAAGATTGTTACGTCTTTATACAACATTGATTATGATCAAACACACTTTTTTTGTTTTTCTTTTCAATCCGTAGGATTTTAGGTTTAAAAGAAAAAGAGTTTCATTTTTGTTTTTTTGATGACACTGATAAGAAATGCAAATATTGTTTCTACCTTAAACGGGATTGTCGAGTTAAGAAAAATATTTTATATTATTTGACGACGTTCGATTAGGATCCAATAATATTTTCTTTTTGTTTTCAAAAATTCTACTACGGATTGTCGATTAAAAGCCAATATTTTTCCTTTTTTCTTTCTATTTTTTTGATGACATCAATCGATGTCAGGATCGTGCTTTCCTTTGAAAATTCGAGAAAAAAACGGTTCGTTTTTAATATCGTTATGAATAAATTCTTTTGGAAGAGTACTATCACAAAACGTTCCGTTAAAACGTTTGAACGAACTGGAGAAGAAGGCTTCTCTTCTTTTTTTTTTTAATTTTGCAGGTACGACCCGAAAGAGCTATTCTTTCGAAACTTCATTATCTCGTACGAGTAGAAATAAAAGGTCGCGTGAAAATATTTGTATCGAGAGGTCAGTCGTAGTCGAACGTAGGGAAAAGAATACCGTTGGATAGTACAAAGGGAACATAGTTGATACAATACTAATAATCTTTAACCGAAACTCTCGATTGGTGCGTTCGTATAGAAAAAAAAAAAAAAAAGCAAAAAAGATATAGTCAGTGCTTCAAAGATAAACGCGAGGAATTCCACCATGTTCTATACAGAATACAAAACCTGATAAGCTGATTATCGAAATTGCTTTTATTTCGAACGAAATAAAAATTGTTCTCTATTCTTTTACATTTATTTTACCATACGAAATGAACAAAAAAATAGATTTGAGAGAAAAGAAAAGTAGATTAATACGGAACGTATAGGCAAAAGGGGCGGGGGGAGTTTTTCTACTTTTAGTTTATTTCACGTTCAAAGCCTGTGAAATCGAAAGAAGGATAAGTGTGTGTATAAAAAAGAGCCTTGCAACACTCTCTCTCTCGGATACGAGAAGGAAGGGTGGATAGTAAATTTCGTTTAAGACGACCGGGACAACTTGTGTAAGGTCGAAAGAAATAGCAGTAGGGGTAGATGAGAGAGAAGGTTACGGGGGTGTGTAATGTAAAAGATGGGGGATAGTATTGGTAAGTAATAGTAGTAGTTACTGCATAGAAGGAGGAGACTCAGGATCAAAAGTTCAGTTTCGCGTTAGGTACGGCATGCGAACGCGATATTTCCGAGCCAGTGATCTGGAGATCACACAGCTTCATACCGGCGCTAAAAACTACCCCCGTCAAAGCCGTCGAACGGTCGAGGACCCGAGGTTTTCTATATCTTTCTCTGTTAGACTTCTCTGTTTAGCAGACTGTATGTACCCGTTCACTAACGAGAGGAACTCGCCACCATTGCTCTATCTTACCCTTTGTACTTTCTTTTTTTTTTTCTCACTTTACCTATCCTCTTTATTCGCATATACCTACTCTCTCTATTTATTTTTTCCTTTTTATTTTTCATTTTCTTTATAAGCCCCATCAGAAATGTATAAAGCTACGACTCTACGACAGTGACATCGACTAATTAGATCTTACTCGATGACAATTTTTACGCAAATAACCGAGTCTGATATTTTTCATACAAAATTCTTTTTGTTTTCTTTTTTTCACTCATTCGAAGCTATGTATTATATTGTATATGTGAGATTGGAGAGTGAACGAATTTGATTATTATACATGGACATATTTGCATACGCATTTGTTAATATTAAGATTTGTATTAGTCGGATTAATTAATTCTGTGACGAATTCGACGATTTCGGTATATATTTTTTAGGCAACTTCGAATTCCTTGACGAAAATAACAAAACATGAAAATATTCATGCAACGAATTTAATGTAAAGGCATCAAGTTAAATAATCTAACTTGTTTTTTCGTTTTTTGTTTTTGTTTTTTTTTTTTCAAAGAAATTATTACAACGCTAATATTTTCCAGAAGAGATGAAAAGAATTTACACGACAAAAGAATGTTTAACTCGTACAACGTTTACTAAACTAATCTTTCGTCTGGCAACACAATTTTAAAAAGAATTCCGCGTCTTTCGTTGAACATTTTTCTACGTTTAAATACAAAGATACGAAAAATATCAACAAATTTATAAAAAGAAAAATAATCGACCCTTTGTGAACGGTTCGATTGATCGGATAAATAAATATTTATTAGATTTATTAAATATTTCTTGCGACGATTTGTTTCTTTGACAATAAAAGAAAAGAAATTTTGTTTTCAAAAAAAAAGAAAAAAACGTAACATTTTATTCGTAGCAGAAAATCCTGGTGAAAATCAGCACGACGAACGGAAATTTACGTTTTCCCGCGCAACGTTGGTTTCCTCGCAAGAATACACGACGATACTTTAGCTAGTTTCATTACAGCATCGTAAAATGCGCACGCTTACCCTCCTCTCTTTCTTTCTCTTTCTCTCTCTCTCTCTCTCTCTCTCTCTTTCCCTTTTTGTGTCAAGCCGAAACGTACAACGTTCTCTCGCATTCCACATATATTACGTACTAATGTTTCTACGAATTCGCAGAGAGCATATAGTCTATGGGCTATAAACAAATCCGTAGTGTATGCTCATCCTTCTCTTTCTCTCACTCTTTCTCTTTCTCTTGGTTTTCTCGTAACCGTCTAGCATGAAGAAAGTAGTATGAATCATGGAATAAACCGCTTCAGTAGTAGACATGACGTGTAATCTAACGTACGTATTCAAAGATAATCAAGCATAATATTTCTAAAATTCGACATTTTTAACAAAATATTTTTCTACCAATTCGTATAAAATTCGTATTTACTTTTGTTATAAGAAAAAAAAAAAAAGAAACAAGAAAAAAAGTAACAAAAATTGAAACTTTAATTAATTAAGTATTTAAAACATATAACGATATTTATCCTTTTATGCATATATGTATTTTAAAATAATTATACACGAGAGACATGGTATTTGAATAGAAAATTCATTTATACGAAAAAATTCGCGCAAAATTCATGAATTCTTTTTAAAAAAAAAAGAAAATAAAATAAAAAATAATAATAATTGTGTAACATTCATTTAATATTAAAAACCTACGATGATTATAATTTTTTCTTATTCTTTTTAATTAATTAAAAAAATATACATTTTAAGAAGTAAAAGTCATTAAGTGAATGATTATAATAATATGTATATTACATTTTGATTTGTCTACACAGGTATATGAAAGGTAAACATTGTTGATAGTCGTGTGATAATGTGACTGTGTTTTTGTTACCTTTATATCTTATATTTCGATTATTTTGTTTACCACGGCAATCGTCGTTAGGATACAGGAAAGTGAGACTGAAGTTAAAACGGTAATTTTACAAATATTTCTTAATTTTGTTTATATTAAAACAATGTACAATTAAACATATTTAATTCAAATCAATTTAAATATATATTAATAGTATACTGTTAGAATAAAAATTCAATACTATTGAATTAATTAATCTAATTTATCACAGACTTATTTCACAATTCAAAAATTTATAAATATAGAAAATTTGTTGTATTCTTAATCCACATATTTTACCATTCGTATTCAAAAAATATATATCACACACTCAGATATATTTCAGTTCGAAATTTAATTAACATCGACATTTTGTTTTTTTTATTTTTTTTTTTCTATAACCACACGTTTTACCAATTCTTACCTGAAAAATATATAACACACTTAGATACGTTTCAGTTAAAAGAAATTCTATTAACATCGAAATTTTGTTTCTTTATTTTCTTTATCCACAGGTTTTACCAATCGTATACGATAAATAGAACAATAGATTCAAATTACTGCCAGTAATCCCACATGTGGCTTCGAAAACATCGTTTATCTTCGATTTACGAGTTTCTCTCTCTCTCTCTCCCTTCTTTAAGAATATCCATTGAAAAAAACAAACGCCTAGGTATAGATAATACATTGTGGACGGTTAACGCGAGCTACTAGGAAACGTTTAAAATAAACTACCTTGTTGGTCTAACGTACTAACTTACATTTACAGACAATGAAAAGTAATCGAGGGAGTCGTTTGGTAGCCAATAGCATAGAGTTCCTCGTATGTACACACATTTGGAGAAAAGAGATCGTATATCCCATTGACGAATAGCCAATGGAAACGCCAGGTCAGTTCGATACCTTTAAAACAGGTTTTTTCGTCGTTCCGCTTTGTAAAATGCACGAACATACTCTCTAAATTTTCGAAGTATACGAGCCTAGGTATTTTCGTGTTCATCCAAGCACACGTTGCTTCTATTTTACGTTTCACCCTTCTCTTCTTCATCCCGTGACGCCAATCAACCCAATGCTGTCCCGTGGATGCGAGGAAATAATAAAAGAGGATAACTCGACTGGATTGTTCATGGGGTGAAAGAGAGGGGTGGATGAAAAGCGTGCTGCTGGGACAAACGCACGACGAAAGCGATGTGGGTCATGGTCCTTCTGTATAAAACGGTGAGATTGAATTTATTCCGACTAGGACACAGAATACATAGTTTAATTAAAACGCTCGCTTTCTCTCTTTCTCTTTCTCTTTCTCTTTCGTTATTTCTCTTACACTCTTTTTCTCTTCGTCTATATTCATTGAGATATAAAGAGGAAAAAAAAATATAAGAAAAAGAAAACTAAGTTGCGTTTTATACAGACTGACACACAATACTATTCATTTTTTTGTTATTTATTTATTTATTTCTCACTTCTAACCGTCGCAAATAATATGTCGTTTATTATACGCATCATTAGGTTAATCGAAATAAACTTTTGGTTAGTAAATATACTATTTTTATCAAGACACTCGATATTCTCGATAAGAATGAATAATCGATGACGCGACGACGAGGAGAAAGAGAGAACTCGTAAAATTTTAATAATTTAATTTATCTCATCGCGGATAAGTCCATTAAAATGTGAATCGTACCCGGGTTGGCAAATAAAAAGAAAGAGAAGATATCGCGATGCCGATATATTTCACGACGGTCGATGTCTCGTGATTTTTTTATTTCCGTGAAACGTTGACAGGTGATGTCGAGTTTATTTATATATTATAGATTTTATATAGAAATAGTACTTTTCATCGATCCTTGCGAAGAAATCGCGGCTTGTTCGTTTCGAAAGGTAGTTTCATTCGTTTTTCTTTTTTTTCTTCTTTTTTCAAATTAAAATGTAACAGTTGGTCGATGTACAATGGGAATATTGTTCCGTGCGTGTGTAGATGTTAAATTTGTGTTACGGTGGTGCGTAAATATATAACTTCGGTTTGTGTTTAAAGCATATTTCGGTAAATAAAAATAATTATAAACGTAACGTTTGCTTGGATAAAATATTCGTGCTCTGATCCCCCTCCTCTCCCTCGCCCTCTCTCCTTCCTTCCTATGGATATCGAAATACAACGATCTCTCGCGTATTTATATTGGAATTTATTTGCCTTTTTATTGTAGAACGATGAAGAAAAAAATTGCAATCTATAGATTTGTGTTGATTGTGGCCTACCTAACGCTGCTGCTGCTACTATTATCACTCAACTTCAATTTTGTTCGTATCCTTTATTTTCATATTCTTTTATTTGATTTTCTTCGTTTAATTTATATATTTATTATTGAATTTATTTTATATTTTTATTTTTCTCCCTTGGCGCTTTTGTTTTTTTTCTTTTGTTTTTTTTTTGAAATATTCATTGGAAACTCATACCGAACGTCAAAACGCACAAGTCCAGTACGGATTGTTCAGAAAAGGAACGTCAATTCCGAGATTGGTCGATGGTCGAAGTGACAAAATGGATAGCGCGACATCGTAAAACAACGGACTTCGGTCGTCGCGGAATAAAGCAGATTGGACGCGCGAGTTGCGGCGTTGATTTACGATTGAAAAAACAAAACAAAACAAAAAGTAGTATCCCGGCTCGTTCGCCAGGATTTTCACTAAAAATCACATCGTAACAAATCGGACGGACGCTGCTGTCCGTCAAACGAATTGTAAGACTAAATGGTTTTCGATGAAGACACGCACGTGCTATAGCAAATGATAATATCATTACATATATATATTTATATATTAAAATTCATTGAATCGTAATTTCTTCCCCCTTCTTTGTTCATATTAAAACAAAAATGACAAAAATATTGTTTAAATTCGTCAAACACGTATTAAATTTTATTTCCTACTTTTGTTAATTTGCGTTATGATCTCGCGTGAATATTATTTTCACAATTTAAATATAAAATATAATTATATGTACAATAGTATGACTCGCGGGTCTCTTCTCTATTTCTTGATAGTTTAAAGCAGTGCTTATTGTCGTTATTGTGCAAACACCGGAATGACAATGGTCCGGTTAATATACATTATCGGAAAGCTAACACGCGTGTTTCTACATAGAAGGAGTAGTATTAGAGAGAGAGGGAGAGAGAGAGAGATAGTCCAGTTGGGTCTCCGGCGTTCCATACTCGTGTCCGTATCTCGTTAACGATCTCGTGGTCGTATATCGGCGTTCGCGGTGGTTTGGTTTAGTGCCTCCGGGGAAACGTAGCTCTCACGCGTGTCATGTCGAATCGACTGGTACGGCTAGGTGAACTACCGAGAGTTCCGATTTTAGGGATACCGAGATAGAGATAGAGATAGAAAGAGAGAGAGAGAGGGAGAGAGAGAGAGAACTAGAGACCAATATTTATTGGTCACTTCGACTTAATCAATGCGTAATTAAAGAAAATAATCCTCAAAAAATTGGCCTCAAATCTTAAACTTCAATCTGTTAGTGTATAATAGTATAATCGATTAATTATGAAATATAGTTTATATATTTAACAATATCGTGGATGTTAATCAATCGATACGTCCTCATTAAAATATATTATATGAGTACATTTTTTTTCAATGGTATTCATATATTCTTTTTCTAAATTTTCTATCAAAGAGTATATAAGTACTCGCGTACTTTTGTATTAAAATAATCAAATGAAATAAATGTCAAGTATCATTAACGTAGGTAATAAAATAACAAAGTAGATACGATCTTAGCGAAGAGGAAGTGGTTGAGGAGTAAGAGTGGGGGTATGATGGATATATAAAGGGAAATTCCTCTTCTCCGATGTTATAACCGACATCTAGATATATCGAAAATTCCTAATAATTATTAATTAGTTGTGTGCAACAAGAACGACGACACGGGTCTCTCGAAAGCTTGCTTTGCTGAGCTGTGGCTGCTGCTGCTGCTGCTACTGGTACACAGCCATTGGATTTAGTGATAAGAGGGATAGATTGGAAATTCCGTGGCGTTGATACGCGAAGGTAAAACCCGACACCAACCCAATCACCCCTCCCCCCCACTTCATTCTCTCGTCTCCTCTTTGCTAGGGATATCTTGGAATATTCGGATACGGTTCGCGGGTGTGAATTATGCGCAAGGACAGGGGCGAGTATGTGAAACGATGCCGAGGACCTCGAACACCGTCCATTATCGATATCGAAGCGAACGACGACAACTAGGTGGACCGATAGTGCTACTCGATGGGAGCCTAAATTTTGCCAAGTCGCGATAATACGGCCATTAATCCTACACGACTGCGTCGTTACGTTGTCGTCATCCTACTCCAACATCAACCCCTTCTCGTGTGCTATAACCCTTTAACCTCTTCTCGTAATAAACATCATAATATATATAATAGATAAAGTATCGGTAAAGATAATTTTTTATGTTTATAAATGAAATATATAGATATAATAAATGATCCTTCGATCGAACGAACGAACGAACGAACGATTATTTTTAATCACCTTTATCTGTGTGTATTTATATAGGTGTTCCTGTTATTATGTTAGTAATTTTTCAACGCGATGTGCTATTTTAGAAATAGGTCAAAAGGGAGATGATGCAACGTCGAGGACTGTTTTCAAACGGTAGAATCGTTACTTGCTTTCTACTCCTATGATTCTTTTGATACAAAAGGATTCTGATAGAAAATGAAAGATAATTGTATTATTAAATAATACAAATTAGATAATTCGTAAGTCGTTGAATGATGTTGAAGAAAAATAAGAAAACGTTTGAATTACATTCGAAAATGGGGTTTGTTGCGATATAACGTAACTAATAAATGTACAAGTATGTTAGAACGTTTTTTTTTATGATCTCTTTTACGACGACTATCTCAGGATTATCATCCACTGTTATTACTGTTATAAGAAAGAAAATAATAAGCGAAGGATGACGTCCTTAAAACTTGAAAAAACTTTAAGTTACGAGAGATAGTCGTTGACAGCATCAACTTTTTCTTTGAGTCCCTTTTTACAAAAAAAAAAAAACATAAAAAAAAGAAAGAAAGAAAGAAACAAATAGTAAAGAAAAGTAAAGATCTAACGAATGCGCTTTCGAGTAGATTTTTCATCGGTAAAAAAAATATTTAAAACATATTGAAAAAGTTTAGATAAATATATACTCCAGAAATTGTGTCGTCATACGATAGGAAGAAATGGTTTATTTAAATAAAAATAATGGTATACATTGAGGGAACTTATTTTTCTCGAAAGTATTTGAAAATCTTTTATCATTCATGTTTTTATTTCTCTCCTTCTTTCTTCCATTCTTTCTTTCTTTCTTTCTTTCTTTCTTTCTTTAGATTCGTATCGAACATATCAGCCATACCGTCTCGACGGATTACCGTCAAGAGCATCGAACTGAAACGACAGTAAGAAAAAAAAGAATGTAGTCGAGATCCAAAGTAAAAGGATTTTCTACTGGATACTACCACTCCTTCTGAGTACAAGAGAGAAAGAAAGAAAGAGAGAGAGAGAGAAATAAAAGACACTTTTAATAGAAATCGAAGAGAATTTTTAATGACGGAGTTTCGTGTTCGATAAATACAAATCACCGTACTAGTTTTAAACGATACTCTTGAACAGTCAAGAACTACAGATAAGAAGAAGGAAGGAGAAGGGGATTGTTCTAGAGATCATTCTAAGTATTACGAATATACTTCTACGAGTTGCGAATGAAGATAGCAGGTAGTTGAATTCAACGTAGACATGAGTTGTCGTATTTTCGTCATCGAAGATAAGATTGAAATGTCGATGATAGTAAGAATATTCAGAAGATAAGAATGGGTTTCTTCCGAGGGACATAAGTGAGCTGAGTTTGATCAGGATAAAAAGTAGAAAAGAGATGATTTTGCGAAAAATACTATGAATGTCCGAGGAAAGATTAACCTTGTAAAAAATGAAACGAAAGAAAGATGGGGAAAACGTGAAATGATCGTACCGAATAAAATCCATGGGTTTTCTTTTTCTTTTTTACTTTTTTCTTTTCTCTCTCTCTCTCTTTCTCTCTTTCTTTTTATATTTTTACATTTTTATTTAACAGGCAAATTCATTTTTGCAGTTAAATAAATTTGTACGAAGTGTATCCCGGACGTATAAATGACGCGGAAGAAAAAATATAAAAATGGAACAAACTTGTATATTGACTTGTCAAATAGAAACTAACAAAAAAAAAAAAATAGATTTAAAAAGTGCAGTCAAAGGGTGGATTATAAAATCGTTCGTATTTGGTTGAAATAAATAACCAAATGAAATATAAAATCGAGTGAGAAAAAAAAAACAAAGGAAAAAAAGAACAAAAGAAAGAAATAAAAAAAATAGAGGAATCATGTAATAGTTGGTGGTAGTCCACAGGTGTGTCGTAGTAGTGCAACGTTTAACCTGAACGTGAAACGCCATTACATAGAGAGTTTATGGCGGGTGGGCTACTCGTCGTGTAACTCCACCATATCCCCGACTAACATGAGAACAACGACAAAATATAACACACCGTGTCGTTATAATTAGGCTACCCATTACGTTTACCCCGTCCATTAACGTCATTAATTCGACGCTCACAGTTTCACCTGTTCCTAAGCTAACGTTAAATCGCTATAACCCTTTCCTCTTCTCTCCTACTCTCTTTATCTCTCTCTCTCTTTCATAGTTTCCCTAGCATGGCTTTGGTAATGCCTCGCTCAACTCAACCAACTCTCCTTTCGATCAATAATTTCACTAGCATTGAATACACCACTTTTAGAGGGTTATGGAAAACGATAAAGGGACCACCTACTACCAGCTAAATGATTCTACTCAAAATGGATTAAATAATGAGATAGATTAAACCATTTTCTACATTTCATAATATTTATACATATTTATGGGTAATGATATCGTTGATCAAAAAAGGAATTGTTTTTTTTTTTTCTTTTTTTTTTCTTTTTTGAGGGAAAAGAAAAATGTTCATTTAATAGCACTAGAGTTTTAAATAAAGCTATATTTGTAGATAATACAATGCAGTATTTTTTTAAGGGAAATGAGTAAAGGAAAAGTAGAGAAAGGTAATTCATCTAAACAAACGTTAATGTGTTTAAGCAAGTAAGAGAAAATGAGATATGCTCAGAGAAAAGAAAAGAAAAGAAAAGAAAAGGAAAGAAAAGCAAAAAGAGGAAAAATAGAGGAAAAACGAGAAAAAGAAAATAGAGAAAATAGAGAAAGAAAGAGAAAGAGAGTTAGAGAGAGAGAGAGACTTTAAAAAAAGAAACCGCGAGGGGCCTAATATATTTTCATGAAATTTTTAAACTCATGGCATGGGCACGCGATATCACGAGACGGAAGAAAAAGAGTCTTTCACACAGAAAAAGTAGTCATAAAGAGCCTCTTAAATATTTAACGAGTTTTAATGGCCGTGCACTGTCTCTCGTATGGCTGCTAGGAAATTATGAGGAAAGTCGAACAGCGTTTTAACGTCTATTAACGATTACCAGTTTCTTTTGGCACGCGAGCAAAGCAGAGCCCTAGCTTTATTCCTTTACGAAATGTTTTTCCGGACGATTAACAGCGATGCCCGTGTCAAGTCAAGGCAACAAATTGCGAAGCTTTAGCTGAACACACCGCCGATTATGCCAAACATTTAGAGCATCGCAGTGGTAGTAGTAGTAGTAGTAGTAATAGTAGTAGTAATAGTAGTTGTTACGTTTACTTCGACCCTGCCAAGTTTGGAAAAACTTTTCAATAAATTTTCACAAGAATTCGCATACCTATCAAACAATTCTCGTCATTTTATTAATCGTTTTCTCGTTAACGATCGTTAATTCGTCGTTAACGACGTCGTCAAACTTAAGTTAATTAAAACGACGTAAAAAATGGAACGGAATAAATGTCATTGTTAAACGGTAAGATCTTCTTACGTTGGAAAGAAAAAGAAAAAGTAAATGAAAAGTAAATGTAAGTATCTTTTCGATTCTTTGTAATTCATGAGAATAGTATTATTGAGAAAATTCATGGAAACGAGAGGGTCGAATAAATACACGATACGAGATATCGTAATCATTTGCTTTTACATTTTCAAATGATGGTAAATATAAAATTCTTTTATCTTCTCATTTTAATTCGTTTTTCTTTTCCTTTTTCTTTTTGTTCTCTCTCTCTCTCTCTCTCTCTCTCATTCTTTACCGGCAAGAATATTTACTCTGGACTACGAATAAAAAGAAAGAGAAAAAAAAGGAAAAAGAAATAATAAAAAGAACGTAATTTTCCGGAACGTATGTCGTTACCATCGGCGGGATTCACGGCATCTTCTCAAACAACGACTATACTTTCTTTCTTCTCCCACCATCGGCTCCGCTTATTTCGACCTTTTGCGAGAAGAAAATTCACGCGTTGCAATGTTTTCCCGTAGCTTTTATGTGTAATCCCGTTATCGTGTCGTTTCTACATTGCCAAGCTCTCTTTCCATCTTTTTTCCGACTCTGTCGCGTTGTATTCTCCGTTTATTCTTTCCTTTCTCTTTTTCATCTCTATTTCTTTCTTTCTTTCCTTCCTTCCTTCCTTCGTTTTTTTTCTTTTTCTTTTTTTTTTTATTATTTTTTAATATTTTTTTTTCCACAGTTTTTTCTCGTCCGAATCACACGCAGAGAAACACACGAATTTCATCCCTCTGTTTCCCCCTCTCACTCTCTCACTCTTTTTTCCGCCCTCTGTCTCTCATTCTTCGTCGTATGTTTCACCCGAGTATTTTTTTTTTGTTTTCCACGAAAAATGATATTCCGGGGCAGAATTTTCTCTACGTAGGTGGGTATATTTGTAAAAATATAGCGAGTATACTCCCACACACATGCAAAAATACACGTACATGTATATAAAAATACAAGAATGGAAAAGAAAAGCGTGATATCTTTTTATTTCTTTTTTTAACTTTATTCTTTTCGAATCATAAACGCTCGTAATTTCGAAAATGTCAAGGAGAACCGTTACCGTTACTTCTACCGAATGATGAATCGCATCTAACGTAAGCACTAAACGTGTTTGCCACTGTGTAAATTCGATTTTCATTTAAAACAGCCGAAGTTACAATTTCCACCTCGATTTCTTTTCGAAGATTTCCGATGATAAATTACACTTTTTTTTTCTACCGACCGTATTCTAAACCATCGTAGGTAGATTTACTCCTTGCGAAATGATTCAAAGTTTTCCTAAGTTGTTTTGTTTAACAGGACATTGCCAAGAGTATTCAATTTCGATCTACAATTGCATATCTAAATCACTTTTTCTTCGTTTCGTCTAATTTATGATAGTCACGATTTTAAAGATTAAATTTATGGAATATTTTTCTGAATGTTTATAATTATATTTAAGGGAGAATGATTCGTTTCAAAACATGGAATTAATTAAATAACGGGGCTCCAACGTTGTTGTATATTTTATATTAATAATTTTTATTATATTTTCAAAATTAATATTTTATATATATATTAATATTATATATTTAATATAATTAATATTATATTAAAATTAATATTATATAAATATATTCTTTCGTTACTTAACGATCCATGTAATATGAGATTATTATTTATTTTCAAGAGAAAAAAGTTTTTCCTATTACAAAAATGAATAATAAATTATCAGATATTTCTAATCAAATAAATTATATTAGCCTGATCGTGTGATTATTATAAACAATATTTTTGCGAATTTAGAGATAAGTTTCGATTTCGATCACAGACGATAAATTATTAGAGACCACTACGCATTAATAGGAATTACGCATTAACGCTGTTTGGTGGCTTTTAATTTGATTGAAAATGAAATAAAATGAAATAAAATGAAATAAAATGAAATAAAATGAAATGAAATTAGTTGCTCGGGAACGAACCAACGAGTTTCGTATATTTGGCATCACTTAAAATAGACGTATCAACCGGGGGAACGGTTCCATGAACTTTTATTTAAAAAGACATATAATTAATACATGACATTAAGCGTTAAATAATTGTCACTCGAATTTTATGGATAAAATTCAACGTTACAATGGATAATATCCCGATGTTCAACAAATACGTTTAACACTAGAACTATTAAAATCAGTTAAAATGACTGGTTCGATTAAAAGAGAGCTTTCATTAATTTTTCTTTATATTAGCAATCGAGAATTGAATAAAAATTTCTTAAGCAAAATGAACAAAGTCATTTTGATTAAATTGGTTTGAATTTTGAGATAGTTCTAACCACCAAGATCGATACCTTTTTGATTGGAACAGTTAAATTGTTAACTTTCATCAAATATTAAATAGGGATTCACTTACACCTAATAAAACGAGGTAGTCAAACGATGCACCGTATGACTTATTTCATATCCGTTGAAATAGATATTCTCATAACGCAGTGAACGGGGTAGCATCCAATTGCGATAGTTATAGTTCGTTAGACGAGATAATCCCTAAGGTTTCTCTTTGGAGATTTCATAGAGAAGTATCTCTCTCTCTGTCTCTCTCTCTCTCTCTCTCTGTCTCTCTCTCTCTATCTACCTATCCTTCTCTTTCTCTTTTCCTTTTGCTTTATCCATTGAAACGTGTTGGTAGAAGTATCTCTCCATTCCATCGTAGTGGATGCTCACAAATGCCGAGTTTGTCCCGAGAGTTCTACGATTTAATATACGAGCGTGTCGCCTTGATATTCAGTGGACAGATATTAGCATGTAGAGCACCGCATAGAACTTAGTTTCTCGATGGATATGCCTTTGTACGTTGGCAAAGTAGTCCTAGTCTCGGTCGAAAGTCGATGATCAGACCCTTGTTTCCTTTAACGTTTTATTCAAAGAACCAACCGAATCACTTCGGTCACTTACTTACAAGTTCATTTACTATAGCCTTGGTGTCTAACTATTATCATTTGACAAATGATTTGATACGAAATTTATTCGTAAACTTGTTCTTTCGATTTTGATTTCCTTTGTTTTCCGTTTGGTACTTATCATTGTTATTAGATTTTGAGATAATTCAAATTTTCGCGCCACCGTTATTAACATAATTTATAGGCGGCTCGGTACACACCGGGTACGACTATTAAGGTAGGCCGAGTACTTCAACGCGAATCCTAAAGTTACTAAATATAGGACACACTCGGCACGCAAACGAGATCCGTATCCTTGATAACACTCGAGGCCAAAGCCTTCCTCCAGTTCCACCTTATGGGAACCGCTTCCTTCTACTACGTTCCATGCGGAACTATCGTACCTAATACCAGAAAATTAACGTCTCCATTTGGAATTCCGTTTCAGGATCGACACAGACTTATTCTAGCTATTGGTGGTGATGGTGGTAGTAGTGGTGGTGGTGCTGCTGGTTGTGGTGGTCCTCTTACCCTCTCCGAAATATCTAGATGGAGGAAAGGTTCGCAAATCAAAAGTAATAAGTTCTGTTGAAGGTTCATGAAACCGACTTGATAATCCAACATCACGAAACTCTCTTAGGACAAAAGAGTTTCGCGTTCGTGTTGAGAATTCAACGGGAGAAAATCGTTCCTTTTACTTTTACCCCGACACCCCCTTCCCCCAATACCACCCCACCGCCCCACAACCACCACTTTGTCGTCGTATTATGCAAGTCCAAGAAAACCACGATTCGAAAACTTACTTTTTATCAGCATTTTCTTCGGTCACGTTTTAAAAAACAACTTCTCGCGTACCCTCGATTCTCTTTCATGTCTGCAAATAAAATATAATATAATGTAATATAAAAAAAAACGCAAAAACTATACAAAAATGTCGATATATTTTTTGTAGTATAATAATAATAATAACAATAATAATCATAGAAGAATATACCATGTAGATAATAAAAATAGAACATATCAATGGTACCAAAAAATTCAATTTTGCGAAACTTTTTCAACGCTAAACAAAAACATCAAACTAGCAACAAACAAAATGAATGAAACAGTAACAAATATAAATCAAGCTATTTCCGATATGGATCGTCAAGAGTAAGAGAGAATAATAAAAAAAAAGAAAAAAAGCCTCGAGAAGACTGGAATGAGTGCAGCCACGCCCCGCCCCCTCCCCACCCTCCTGTCCATTTCCATTTCTCTCTTTCTTTTTTCTCCCCTAACTATCAGTTAATCGGCTGTTTTCGATAAGAGCGTAACACGAATACAAACGCATACCCGCCAATTGGCTATCGTTCGTGGTTTACGTCGGGATTAATTGAAAACCTTTTATTCCGAGCTTTTTTCTCCTCGTGTGACAGCCATGAGCAAGTTTCAGACGGGGTTGGGTTGAGTTGGGTTCGAGGATGGTTTTTTCGCGGATCGTTCGTCGCGAATCGAACGGATTTGCGAGACGAAGCCATCGGCATACCAACCGACGCGTTATAAAACGTGAACTACGAGATATATTTGTTTGTTCTTTTTTTCTCTTCCTCTCTCTCTTTTTCTTTTTCTTTTATATGTTTCTTCCTTTATTATATACATATATATACATTCCTATCTCAAAAATAATATTCTTTTTGTTTGTATTATTTGTACAATCTAACCAATTTATTTTTAGAATAATTTTACTACGAAATAATGTTGAATATTTTTACATTACTTTTCTCGATTTTTATATTATTTTTACTCGTACATATTTGTTTTATATTTATGAGATTTTAAATGAAAAAAAAAAGAAGTAAAAAAAAAAACAAAAACACGTACAGGAAATATTGCGTCAGAAAATTTGTCTGATAAATGCGTAAAATTACGCGGGATTATCAATGACGTGCTTCAACAAATCCATAAATTTGCTATATACTCTAGAAAAAGGGTGAAAATATTAATACTACTGTCTCTCTCTCTCTCTCTATCTCTCTCTGTTATTTTTGAAATTAGTCGGATTGTAATTTAATCGAACGCACTGTGATAGCTTTTCGCTTAATAACTGTAGCCAAAACTGACCCCCTTATAAATCGTTTTGTGAAAATCCGAAGCGTGATTTTCTCTTTCTCTTTCACATCCACTTTTGATGATGAACGAACAGAGTGATGGATTCGGATAAGAGCGCTTTGAATATTCGAAAGTGGAACCATTCGAAGGACTTCGATCCCCATCGAATCCGAAACGAGAATCGTGCACGAGCTGGAAGATTAAGCGAGCCTCGAGAGAATTGTTTGAGCGGTTAATGAGATTCTTCCAATGAGGACAACATTAAAACGATTCAATTTCAACTGTGAATGTCAATTCGAAAAGATATTTTTCAATCTACGGTTTTCTTTTTTTTTTTTCGTTCATTTTAAAATGAAATAATAGATATCTTCATTTATTCGATCATTTGCATTTCAACCCTTGCGTACATACTTATACGTCAGTAATTAAATATGATATATATCCTTTCGTTCGAAATATTAAATCATATTTTATTTTTATTGCGTGCAGACGAGTGGTGCAGTGTAATACGAGATATAATCGTAAAAATTGTACAATTTCTTCCTAACGAATATAATTTACGGATAGGATGAAATGATATTGAAATTATTCAAAGTATATTTAAATACGGTATGTGATGTAAATACAAGAAGAAAATGTTTCCCTTCCTTTTTCTAATCGCTTACGTTCGAACATCAAAGTATTTATCGAAACATTTGCAGGAGTATTTGTGGTGTTTCAGAGAGGGAAGGAAAAATTGGTGGTGTAGGAAGGACGTTTCCCTTTCCAATTTCTAACTATTTCATATTCAAAGGCTGCTCGTATGATATTCAACGCTGAGACATTAGCATGTAAAGGGTGTACCAAGAGAAATGAAAAGAGAGAGAGAGAGAGAGAGAAAGCGAGAGAAAGCGAGAGAAAGATAGTGGTTGTGCTCGGTTATTCGTACGTAGCTGTAATAATCCCATTAGAACGCGGGTGAAGGGTGAATGCAGGGTAAAACAAGGGTGAGTAGACGGCCTGCGGCCACCATGCCGCTTTTGCAACCATATATATACAATCGGGAGTAACTAGCAGAATCAACAGGGAATGTTAATCGTCATACTCTTTGCTCGAGAGTAAATCTCGATGTTTTTTCTACCTCGTTGAAACATTTTTAAACGATGATAAATGAACTAATATGTAGGTATATTATATAGAATATTTATATGCGCATTGTAAAACGCATACATATGTATATTATTATATTTAGATTTTAATTTATATACAGGATGTGTTGTGACTGGTGATACAAGTTAACAGAGGACGATTCTATAATACATGAAAAATTAAGTCAAAAATAGTAGAATTAAATTTATTCATATATGGTTTTGTGTTTTCGAGTAAAATAAGTTGGAAAATTTGTCGAGCGCGTGTACATCCTGGATAAAACACCCTGTATATTTACATATATAATAGATAATAAATAATAAAATAATAGTAAATATATATATATTTAATTTATATTAAAAATATTTTGATTTTTCTAATTAATATGTAAATTTAATTCACATAGATTTGCAAAAACTGCATAGACTTATTGACCAATGTAATATATTATATGAATAATTATTAAGTTAAATTTATCTGTCGGATAATAATAAAAATCTCATTGATTTGAGAATGAAAATTGAAAAAATCGATAAAAATAAATTCTAAATGATTCGCATAAGTACCGTTAATCCATTTAAAGATAAATATTCATAGAAGTACCTACTTCCATCGAAAAGTAGGATTATCGAAAAGACCTTATTTCTTAGATTACTGGCAATAAACTGAGAGATCTAGTTTATTTGATCCTTCCTTCCGCATTAAGGTCAGATTATTCGTAAGGAGGTTGTGTAAGATCTCACGGTGGGTTTGGAATGATAAAAACGATTCCGACTTTTTCGATTCGATTTTGACGAAGACTTTAAGGCGTCGGGTGCGGTTAGAAAATGGAGATTCATGAAATTTATGGTTTTCATTTCTTGGCCGAAGTCGGACGTGTTGCATGGGCCGTACGTGAGAGAAATATTCTCATCGGTCAAACGACCACGACCATAACGACTACGAGTATGGCAAACGGTGGTGTTCTTAAGAGATTCAACGCTGGCACACATGAGTCAGAACTATATATATAAGTTCGTATTTCTGAATAACACGAATTTTAGTTTTGTTCCTCGTGATAAGAAGAAGAAGAAGAAGAAGAAAATAGAAAGACTGATGATATCTTGGTATCGAAGAAAGTGAGAAAAAAGCATATGGGGAAAGGAAAAAATGCTGTGAGTAAACGTGCCTTTGTACTATGTTACTCACTCGTTTCTTTTATCTACGTTTTCTTCGCACAGTCTACAGATAAAGTAGAAAAGAAAGAAAGGAAGGAAAGAATGAACAAAAAAAAAAAAAAGAGGGAAAGAGAGAGAGAGAAAGAGAGAGAGAGAGAGAAACGATGAACCTTTTGTTTGTGGTTTTTAAGGGAAGATATAAGAGGGAAAAAGAGAGAGTGAAAGAAAGAAATGGTCGAAACAAAAGTTTTATTTCGTACGCCCCCGTACACAACGATGAACTGAGTCTTTCCACATTTCACTTTGCGAGCACCACTCCGAGAAACAAAAAAGGAGACATACCACCGAGTCTCTTTATTTTTTCCACGAGAATCTTGTAAATCTCTTCAAGTTACTCCCCTTTTTTTTCTCTTTCCGTATTTGGTCGAATCTTTAACTTCTGTTTTTGTAACAATCATCAAAAGTGTTGTATCAAAGTAACCTGACAATACGAAAATTGTATCGAACCTTTTGATTTCATTTATGATTCCATTTAAATAGAATTTTTGACCATTTGAAAGAAAGCTTTGTATTATTAATTAACCCTTTCATTCTTACCCCTGTCTATAGTTGAAAATGTTGTTCGGAAACACAGTCCCCCATAACAGGAATGTTGTTATTAATTATTAAAAAATATTACGTAATATTAAAATAGAAAGTTCCGCAGAAATTGGCTGTTGGTATATCCGTTAATTGCATAAATAATATATATGCATCGCAGAGTGAAACCATAATCTAACGGTCGAGAGAGCCGTCAGACAGAGAAAATATACGCGCGGTCAGTTGTTCCGGAAAGAAAGGATTAATTTAAGGAATATTCAAATCTGTTTTTTTCATTCGTTAATTCAACAACAAAATTAAGCAGTCGACCAAACAACAAACGCTTACAAATAATCAAATGAACACGTTAATATTTTTAATTTTTAATTGAAATTAATAAAAATAATTATTCTAAACCAAATATCAAAGAGCAGTAATTTGTAATCGAACACGTAGGATGGATTTCTATTGAAATATTCCGATCTATCTAAAGAAAAAGGAAAAGAAATAAGATAGAGAAAAAGGTTGTTGAAATATTTCGAGCTATCGGACCACCTTCGGAGCACGTGGAAGCAAAGTTGAGTTGAATTGGGTCGGTGGTGCTCTTTCAACGATCGATTCTGAGATAGCCAAAGCTTCATTCTGTCAAAGGAAGTTCAAAGTTCATCGTGCGTCCGTGTTCTGAAGACAAGACTATCGCTGGAACATAATCAACGTAGTTCCCGGAATCAATCGACGTATACTACCCACTATTCTCCTAGGAGACAAGGATAATACTAGCCTACTCTAACTTTCTATTCTATTCTTTTAATAAGATATTACCTCTCTTTCTCTCTCTCTCTTTCTTTCTATCTCTGCATTCTCTCTTACTCTTTCATTAACTTTTTTATCCAAAGGTTTTACGTCTAAGGTCTCAAGTAGGTATCGTATTTTATTCCATTTCACCGTGTAAACTGTCGTGGAAGAAACTGAGATGAGAAAAGTATTTCGTTGTCTTCGTTTCATTCTCGCCAAATGTTTCAAAAATGTCTTAATTTTTATTCAGTTATTTTACTGAAACGTCATTATGCCGGTTCGCGTATAAATTAGCTTTCCAAAATGGTGTCCCATATAAATGAGATGCAATTGAATAACACTATTTAAAAAATAATACACACACATATACACATTTATATATTCTTAAATGTATATTACAAATATTGAAGATAATCAATCGAGAAAAAGATAAAAATGATCTATCTAGACGATTATAATTTTTGAATTAACAAAACTCGTGTTAATAAATTACTGACAAATGTATTTTATGCGAATAGTTAAGAGATTGGAATAGAGATAGGATGACAGTAAAATGGGTTAAAAAAAGGATAGGAAATAAAACGCAAATTCCTTCGGGAGATCGTTGGAAACGTAAAAGCGATTGCCTAGGTTTCTGAAAAGAAAAGCAAGCTTCGTTTATTTTTGTTTCCAGTATCGTAGGAGAAAAGAAACCAAGCTTGAAAAGAAAGAAGAGAAGAAGGAGGAAAAGGAAGAAGAAGAAGAAGAAGAAGAAGGTTATTATCCGTTGCAAAGCGTTAAGGGTGATGGAAGGAAGTGAAAATAGCGGGGGTAGGTCTTCTCATTCTAGCGAAAAATTTCTCATAAAAGGAGGAGAGAAAGAGAGAGATAGATAAAGAAACCATGTTACAAAGTAGTCAATCTCTATTTTTCTTTTCTTTCTTTATCTTCTTCTTCATCTTCTCATATGCGAAAAAGCCGAAGTTCGTGTTTTAGAAAACTTTCAACTTCGAAATCCTTAATAACGGAAGTAAGTACGTGGACGAAGTTTTATTTCCTGTGATGCAAGTTAAAAGAAAACGCAAAATAATAATAATATGGTTACGATATAACAACGGATATCCGGATGAAAAATAAATTGAAAATGGTTTTTCTTCGATAATAAGATACGAACGAAGAAACGCGATGGGGATCGATTAGTTACTCGAGTAAATGATTATTGTTGAATCACGATTTATTGATTAAAGAAAATTAATATATACATTTCCCTTATAAGAAATATTAGTGATAGTAATCGCGTATATATATATATATAGGGGAAAAATAAATATTTATATTAATAACTTGGCCATAGATTTAGAAATTTTATTGTTATAGTATTTTCATTCCTTTTTCTTTATTTTCTTCTTCTTTCTTTTCCTCTTTTGTTTCTCCCGTATATAAAACGAAGGAAAAGAAAAATATTGTCCCTACTTTGAGGGAATGTTATTGTACGATGTTAGATGCTAGTAGTAGGCAAACCCCTCGTTCGATCGAAACACCGTGATAAAAGCGTAAGAGGTAGAATGTACGAGGAAAAGTGGACGTCGTAGTTTTTTTTTCACTGCTCTACTATATAGACAGATGTAAACATCTCGTAGTAGCCATTTGAAAAAGGCAACGTGTGAGTAAAATCAATTGGCGAATACCAGAGGTTTTTACAAGAGTATTTTTCATTACGATGATGAGGTTTCCATTGGGCGCAAAGAGAAATATATTGTTTACGACGTTTCCCGATGCTTTTATTTCGTAATGTTCCCCTAAGATGTGGAAGAAAATAAGGGTCTTTAAATGGAACTCAGTGAAACAATTTCATTAACACGAACGCCATTCTAAATGTGTTGTACGTTTTCATTTCTACATTGAACACAAAGTAACATTACTTTTAATTAATTTATCATAGGATGTATAACCCTAATTACGTCGTTATTATCGACCAAGTACCGATATGTTAATTAAACGAACGTGTATTTTAATTTAATTTATTTTTAAAGGATAAAATATATGAAAGTGTAGTACCTGTAAGATGGAAAGTATTCTACGTAAATGGATCTGCGAGTAGAGTAAATTCTCACTATTCGCAATTCTATGTTCGTTTCTCATCTTTATAATTTTACTTCGTCTATTCTTAAGACAAATAAAAATAAACGAGGCTCGTCTGGAAAAAAACACAATTTAGTTTGTAGGATTCTCTTTCTCTTTCTCTCTCTGTCTATCTCTCTCTCTCTCTTGGTGAGTTTCCTTGGGTGAAATCGTGCATAAAAGAAACGGATGATAAACAATGCTCATCTTACGTGCAGGAATGAATACAGATAGCTCAGCAAGCAATTTTCTACTAGCGCGTGAGTAGAATAAATTAGCCGGAGAATATGAAACAGTATTGTTTCCCAGTATCGATGTAATGGAGAGCTTCCATTAAGTTCTAAACAGAATGATACAAAGAAACAGAAGGAGAAAGAAATAGTAAAGGTTGCTACTACTATTCCAATTTTCACAATCGTGATTTCTTTGTCCTGTAATAAACGATGTTCGTTCGTAAGCTTTCAGATAACTTATCACACCAAGGGACAACCCCATACCCAAGAGATTACTAAATTTATTCTCCCTCGTAATTAGTCGATCAAAAACGTTGTGATTATGCATCGAGATAATATAGGTTACAACGATATAATATTCCTGAAATTAGCGATCATATTTTAAAGGACAAATATTCGAAAAGCGCTAATAATAATTTAAACCTCTTTCCGAAATATTTATTCGAACCTTTATTTCCACACATACATACACACACACACACACACAAACTTGGTTCTAATTAATTAAACAAAATATAACATAGTTTCTCTCTCTCTCGTTTAATTTTTCGTAAATATTATACGAGATTTAATATATATATGTCTGTGTGTGTGTGTGTGTGTGTGTATTAATCGAAAACCTTTGTAGTCCCTTATTTAAAACAAACTTCAGGGAGAATCGATTATATCGATGGTGGAATATTTTGGAAAGGTCTTAGAAGCAAGCATTTTCGATTCCTTTCAAGGTACCTTAAGGCTATCAAGTAAAACTTTCGGAGAAGTTCTAGTCCAAGCGAACGGAGACAATGAATCGTAATTAAGGTAAAGATGAACCTTACGATATAAGCCTTGCCACCTTGGAAAGGCCCTCGAGCTACTGGTATTCCTTGGTTGCGTTCTAGCGCCAGATAGTTACATCTAACTGATGATAAACGGCCTTACGAAATCGATGGTTTGTCTCCGTGTACGTATACGGTAGTATATGTAAGCGTTCGTACGTGACCGACTTTGGTCAAATTTACGAGATAACTCTTGTGGAAGGCGATACGCGACTCGTTAAACGATCAACGAACTCTCGGAGTAATTAAATTTGAATCGTTAATACATGGCTTTTAATTAATGAGAATTATGTTCGGGCAAAGAGCCAGATATTTAGGAAAAAATGTTACCCATTTCCTTTGTTTTTTTCTTTCTGTAAAGTCAATGTAAAATGATTTAGACGTTCAAGATTTTTTTCTTTTTCGTTAGTAATTTACGTCGAACACATTTTGGCCATTAAACGCGTTAATTAAAATTATTCACTTTTTCTCAATTTGGTGAAGAAACAACTGTGTTATCGCCAAAAACCATTTTCATTAAAAGATATTTTCCTTCTTTCCAGAGGAATCATGTTTAAATTGAAAGTGTTTCACAATAGATTTATCTTACGAGTAATTTCAACTGACACTAAGTTTGATGATTAGAAGATGGAGTTGGAAATTGCTAGAAAGACTCTCCTCGGCATTCTCTCTCTAGCATCGAGTTTAATGTAATTTTAGAATTCATAAGAGACAAGCCGCGATGATGCTCTTATGACATCTTAGAAAGACATACTGAGAGAGAACAAGAGAGAGAGAGAGATAGAGAGAATGGAGGAGTTAATATAAATGTGTATGTATGTGTGTGTGAGAGGGAGATAGAGAGAGTGAAGGAGTTAATATAAATGTGTATGTGTATGTGAGAAAGAGAGAGAATTAATACGAATTTTCAGTAGGTTGCTTTAGCATCTCTAGCCGCTTCTAACTTTTGATACTATACCTCGGAGGGCAGTATCGTTATTACTGGTAGTCCTACGAAACAATGAATATCTCGTGTTACCTTCTTCTTTAACGTGGTGCCAAGGATAATGGGTTGAAAGCCTTGCAAAACAATGAGACCCAATCGTATTATATGTTGAACGAATTCGAGAAAGGTATTTTCTCTTAATGCCACTAGGTATAATATTATCGATCCATATAAAATAACTTATAACGACTCGACGCATAATTTCGTATGCGTGGGCGAACTTACCGGAAAAAGAAACGAAGCATGCCGAATGATGGAAATGAAAGAAGAAGGAAACCTTACTTGCGAGCCATAAGACGAAAGAAATAAATGGAAGTAAAAAAGAAAAAACCCAAGGAAAAGTAGTATGAGCAAGAAAGAGAGAGAGAGAGAGAGAGACAAAATGAAAGGAGAAACTCATAGGACTGGATAGAGACACAGCATTGGTTGTACAGCACGTGACTAGAATTCCTTTGCTATTTTTTTCTCTTTCTCTCATGCACATACGTTTCTACTTCTACTACTCATTCAGTCACTTCGGCATGCTTCAACGTACGTACGTATATCAAGGGTGAGAAGGAACTTGGTGAAATCAACGCGTCTACCATGGATTGTGACTATGAAGTCTATTAACCCAAAGCAAACTGGAACGAATCTGTCGTATGTGATATGTGTGCGTAAGGTTTTCCGAATGAATCTTTTTCTTCTGAAGAGAATATGCGTATCACACAATTCTCTTGTGGGAATAAAAAAAGAACGATTTTGTTATTTGACTGGCAAGATATACAATCATTACAAACAAAAAAATACTGATTGCAAGAAATGGTTGAAAACGTGCTCGGAACACACTGACATCGATATTTTTCGATCTAACGCCTCGGTTAACACTCACGTTTGCTCGTTTCCTTCTCAATAAACGTTCTTCCGAGAACAGCTGTTTCAATGAATCGAATTTTTTGGTAAAATAGAAGTAGTTTCTTTATATTATTCTTTTTGAATTTTATTTTATTATAGAATCGTTCATTTCACGGACTTGTTGCATACGATATTTTACGTGATTCGTGGCAAAAAACGTAAAATCCATAATTATTTTTATAATTGATATTTAGCAGCAATTCTATTCAAATATAAATAACGTCAACTCGTATGCGCAAATTCAGTTCGTGCATTAATATTTCATTGTAAGATTCTGTGCTATAGTATAGTAATTTACTACACTTTAGTCATCGGAAATTGGTCATTTATCGACCACCAACCAACGCTAAAAAAATGTCAACTTCTCGATCACGAATTCCATAAAAACATTTATATACGATAAAAAGAAATGAAATAAGAAGATAAAAAGCTTGTAAAAAGATATAGGAGAAAGAAAAGAAAGCTTCAAATTGGCTTCTATAAAAAATAGTAACACGCGTGTGAAAGAACCATGAATTTTTTTCAACAGCGGAGGACACCATAGAGGTAACCAATTAACAAACATTACTATGATACGTGTTACTTACAAGGAATAATTATGGTGCGTTTCGTAGAATCAATATTTTACATGAACTCTCTTCCCTTATCTTTCTCTCTCTCTCTCTCTTTCTTTCTCGATTTTATAAAATATACGAGTTTACATGGAACTTGTTCGTCCGATTGCACTAAAATATTTCACGAACGATCAATTAAAAAAATAGAAACTTTAGTAAATGTGGTATTTGTTTTGTTTCTTTTGTGAAAAGTACGGGTCGAGTCTCAAGCTTATCAACGTGAGTCGTTAGCTTGCTAAATAGCAATAATACCATAGCGTGGTTTGTTCAACGCGTGCTGGCAAACACCGTCGTATCTTCACCGTCCATATAGGAATTATATACACACACACACATATACACATGTCTAAACGCATATGTATATGTAAAGATAGATACACATATTTACTTATGTAAATACATATTATACATATGTAAAGCTTCTCGCTCGACTCATTTCAAATTCGTATTAACCTTAGTTAGTTTCGCTACCCAACAATCGTGGCCCTACGAACGGTGGCTACTTGTTTTTTCTTTTCGCGATGTTAGTGTCTGTACCGGATCCCGTAATTATCGTGCAAAACAGAAAACTCGTTTGCACGTAATTAACATCAACGGTCTTCCTCTAAGAAACAAAAGGGAAAAAAAAGAAACAAAAAAAAGAAGAAGAGAAAACCCTAAAAAGTAATAGAAACAATCATTTTCTATTCGAAAGATAATTTAAATATTCAATTTATTCCCTCTCGTCCTGCTTTTCTTTTTTCTTCTTCTTTTTCTTCTTTTTCAAGAATTTTATATTCTGGAAATAAGAGATTTGCGAAAGTGTATTAATCAAAAAAAAATATAATTAATTTGTCAAGAGAAAGGGAAACAAGAAGCTTAGATTAAAATATTGTGTGACAGGTCACGTTAAAAGATTTGGAAAATATTCTATATAAACACATTAAGAACATAAGATTTTACGTATTTACGTAAATGGATAAAAGCCGTGACTATGGCTTAAGTGGAATTATTTTTAGAAAACAAACGACTTTCTACCCCTAACGCTTTTCTTTTCTTACTCATCCCTTTTCTGGCGTGGTAGTAGTACCATCACCCAAAACGTTTCTCTCGTCTCTTTCTATTTGCTGCTTCAGAGCTTTTACAAAAGAAGACCTTTTCTATTTCTCTCTCTCTCTCTCTCACTTTATCTCTCTATCTCTCTCTCTCTTTCGCTCTTTCGTTTTTCCTCGGTGCTTCATAAAAAAATCAAACAGAGAAAATGGCCAAGGGTCTACCAAAGTCTTGTTTGCCAAGCAAACCCAACGCAAATCTCAAACGTCAAAGCTGTCATACTGATTTTGTTCTGATATTGAATTACCAAACAATTTTTTTTATTCTTATTACCTTAAATTCTATAAAAAGAATTCACATTTCGTTGGATTCGAAATGGACAATAAGGTTGTTGCTTAAATTAATTCTTTTTTTTTTCTAAATTACATAAAAATATCGGATTTACTAATTTGAAATAAAGAATATATATTTGGAAAAAAAATCGATAAGCAGTAAATATTCTAAGAAACTTTTTTCTAACGCATACGGACACACCTTTACACACGGACGTTGAAGTAAACTTTCGAAAAGAAGTATTTGCTAAACGGATTTTATAAAATGATTTCGCTAAACTTTTTCCATAAATTACGTCACAATATTGAAAGAGTTACGTTGAGTGCATCAAAATTTTCGATAGTCGAAGATTTGTAAGTAGAAATATCCACCCCCCTCTCTTCCTTGTATAAATAAATATAAATAAACCGTAAAAACGACTTAATGACTTAAAACCTCGGTTCGTTTGTTAAAATACGTTTAGCAAAAAAAAAAATAAAAATATAAAAAAATAGAATTAATCCTTATAAGCCTCGAGAATAAACCGTTCGTTATCCTCTTTCTTATATAAGAGATTATAGGACAGTATGCGTCCATGGTGTTTATGTTAGTGTGTATATGTTAGCGATAAGAGGACAAGAAATATATTACTTGCCTTCAAAATATACTTTTAGTAGGATTAATCCAGTACGGGTCAAAAGAATCAAGACATTTTCAAAATTTTGATCTAAATTGTTTACGTGCAAATATTCGATCGTTTTTAAGCTTATTAACGTACAGATGTGTTCCCTAAGATCATTCGTTCCCAAACTTTGACGAACTCATTAAATTTCACGATGTGGTTTCTGAGATCAGATATGACGAGCACTTTAACGTCCGATCAATTTCAATTTCACTCGTAATTGTCGCCAATAATGAAATTATTTCACGAGGAAAGAAAGAAAGAAAAAGAGAGAGAGAGAAAAAGAGTGAGGGGGATAGAAAAATAAAACTAAAGTAAACGAAATAGAGTGAGAAAAGTTTCCGATCTTCTTCGTTCTACCGACGTGAAACCCAATGTAGCAGTAGAATAAGTTACGAAATTGAATTTTTATATGTAAAGAGAAATTTCTTTCTAGATGCCATACAATTCGTGGGACCGTTTCCATTCGTCAAGTTAATAACATGAAACGTATTCTATCTAGGAAAAGAATAACAAATAAATGATATTGGAAAACAATTGATGTTGTTTCCTCCATTATTTTATTATTAAAAGTTAATCATTTTTATTCAATCTGATGTCTGACCATATATGGAAACTTGACTCTTACTACTTAATTCAAAATTAGAAAATTCTTTTCTTTTTTTTTATATTAAACAATACTTGCATTCTCAACGATTATTAAAGTTATACTTCTTTTGGCGCGTTTGGAAAAATGTAATGGGAGTGATTTTTTTCCGAGCGTCTGTAAAAACAACACCATGAAGTTTGTCGGTATTTATGACGCGCGGCAAAACGATTTCAAGTTTACCGCATGAAGTTGTCTTCTCTTCTCCTTTCCATTTTTTCTCAAGCAGGTCACCCATCCAAGTACTAATCATACTCAGCGCTGCTTGACTTAAATGATCGAGCGGGAATCAATGCTATCACAGCGCCATGGCCGTTGACGCATAAAGTAATTCGATATATCTCCCTTATATTTAGTATGGACTGATATCTATATTTTGATATTTTTGTTTTTTTTTTGTTTTGTATTCTTTCTTATATATGTAATATATCGATCGATTGAAAATATGTTTCCTTTATTTTTTTTTTTAAATTATTTTTGAGGTTATTGAGGTTATATTTGTTTTGGTACGCAAAAGAAGTATAACTTCTTAAGTGCTTACATAAGTACACACACCAGTTTTTTTAAGAAAAAAATGTTTGTTTATTTCGCTTAGTAATTAAATTATTATTAGTCATTAAAAATGGATGATTTATCGAGTAAACTAACTAGCATATCAAAGCATTTTTAATTCGTATACCGATAAAGAATATTTAATGTATAATTTTATATCATTTTTTTTTTTTTTTGATAAAATTCTTTCCACCATCTATAAAATTCGCATAAGTACGAATAATACCTACGTATAATTTATCAGACATTTTTTATGTATCACTCTTGCTTATTACAAATTCGTTGAAAATTTGATCAATGATACGCAGTTGTATACTTTTATCGCAATCTTCGAAAATGACAAAAAAAAGGAAGAAAAAATAAGAACAAATCTCGATATTGCGGAAGGTGTCGTGGAATAAATACGAGTCTGAGATTTAACGATAGGAATGGGGGTAATCGTGAATCAAAGAAGTTACAAATCCCCCACGCATTCCTGCCTTTATCCTGAATCTAAGAAGATCGAATAGCGCCATCGTGTCGCCTTAAGTCTTTTCTTAGCTATTTCTTACTTCCTTCCTTATTTTACTTTTCTCTCTCTCTCTCCCTCTCTTTCTCTTTCTTGATCTTTTTCTCTGATGAATAAGAAAAAAGAAAAAAGAGGAGAAAGAAGGTATTTTCTGTTTCCTTCACAACTATTCTTTCTTTCCTTTTCTTCGAACCGTGTATACGAACAGTAGGAAAATGAAAAATAAGACACTTACGTTGCACCAGTATACGCCAGTGATTATCGATTCCTTGTTTCACTGTAGTCTATCTCATTTACTTCTTCCGTGCTTACTATAGGAAAGGGGCAATCATTGTGCTATTAAGAA
Source organism: Polistes fuscatus (assembly GCF_010416935.1). Classification (NCBI taxonomy): domain Eukaryota; kingdom Metazoa; phylum Arthropoda; class Insecta; order Hymenoptera; family Vespidae; genus Polistes; species Polistes fuscatus. The sequence goes on along the minus strand of NW_025113140.1, from coordinate 10,141,598 downwards.
AAAGAATGAAAGAAACTAACTTTTCTAGTCTCGAAATCACAAAGCGTGCTCGGAAAAAAAGGGATGACAGGGAATAGATCCTTGCAGAATCTAACTTCGAGTAAATAGGAAGAGATGACACGAACAACGGAAATATATATAACTATAGAAAGAGAGAAAGAAAATTGATGGAAGATAATAACGATGGAAAAAGATAAATAAACTAAAGAGACGTATCGATCTATCGATAGAAATACAGAAAACAAGAGAACTTTTTACATTATGTAGCTATATATATACTAATTATTTTATGATAAATATAATAATAATACATGATAATAATAATAACGTAAAATTTTCATTATTTCAGTGAATAAATGTTCAATATTTGAAATAATTTGTATAGAAAGTTTCAGGCATTCTTACTGTAATTATTAAAATATTGGCATAATAAACGACTCAGTATAAAGAGAGAAAGAGAGAGAGAGAGAGAAAGAAAATGAACAAATAGGAGAATAGAAAGGTGAAAAAAAGGATCAAGTATCGACAGTAATTAGCCGTCGTTCCAAACTCGTTCGTCTGGCCACATTGAGAACTCTCTCGTAAAAGTACCTAATTCCACGCTTGACGTCCCTCACGAGGGTTAAAGAAGACCCTGAACCCTCGAGTCAGAACCAGAACCCCCTCATCTTCACAATTCGAATGTACAAGTCCGCACCTGGGATATCCTCAATCGACAAGCTTTTTTATTCGAATCGGTAAAATCGACTCCTACTTCGGATCATCATTCTCCTATTTTTCTCTTTCCTCTTTTCTCGAGAATCGTCGAATGCGCGAGGATTGGGAAAAGGGGATCACAGAAAGAAGGTGAGAGGATTTTCGAAGTGGTTAGTTTCTTTTTTTCCATCCCTCCCTTCGCCGCCCTAAGCTTACGAACGATCGAGAAAAAGCTCGAGAAAAGATCGAAGGTCCACCGATGTTACTTCCCCCCTCCTTCTTCTTTTATTCTTATTTTTTTTATACCTTCTTCCCTTTGGTAATCTATCTCTTTTTTATTTTTTTCTTATTTTCTTTTTATTTTTTTCATTCCTTTTTTTATTCCTTTTCTTTTCTTTTCTTTTTTTTCCTAGTCTCGTTGTTCATGTTAAACTCGATCGATCGGAAAGAAAGAAGACGTCTTCGAAGCTACAAAAGCTTCGACGTTCGATATTCGAATTCATAAAAAAATTGCTATATCATGCGCGTGTACGACTAACGCTTGTCGTTCCTCTTCGAAGTTTATTTCCCTCGCGTCTCTTTTAAGCGCAGGGAAGGAAAAAGGGATTACAAAATTTTCCATATCTTACCTGTAATAAAAAAAAAAAACTACACTTTAAATTTGAACGTAATAAAGTTTACTACTCGTCTTGGCTAACATTTTTCTTTAGTATTTTTCTTTTCTTCAAATTTAAAACGAGACCATTCGAACGAATTCGGCAACGATATCGCACACCTACTTATCGTAAAAAATTTCTAACGTTGTTTCGATTCGTAACTTGGGTATATAAAAAAAGAGATATAGAAAGAAATACATTTTCGATTTATTTCTGAAAATTTATTCGACTGGTGATAGGCTCCATTCAAAGACATTTTCTTTTCCAAGCGTAAATGTCTACAGAAAAACAATCTCGAATTGTTCATCGTTTTTCTTTGTCAAACGTAATACTTATGTATTCATTCTTCTCTCTTTCTCTCTTTCTTTCTCTCTTACATTTCCTTCGTGAAAATCTTATATGAGAATCGGAATACGATTTAGACGATCCGCGAGCATAGTTTTTCCTCTCCCTTACTCTCTCTCTCTCTCTCTCTCTTTCTTTTCCTCTTTACTTTTCTTTCCTTTATCTCAAATAACACGACGGCAACCTATCGCAATGCAATGTGGGGAAAAAAGACGAACGGAAGGAATAAGTAAAAAAGCTCTTCTTTTTTCTCCAGAAGGTGAAACGAAAGAAACCGAGACCCCTATAGCGTCTGAATTTGTAGGAGATGTAACATTAAGGATAGAGGGGTAAAGAAAAAGAAGAAGAAGAAGAAAAAGGTGCGAGTATGATACTGAAGGGTGAGTTAAGAAAAGAAAGATAGAAAGAAAAAAAGAATAGGAGAAAGAGAGAGAGGGTGAGGATGAGGGGGAGAAGGAAAAAGGTATGAAAGAGAAATAGAGATGGTGTATATTGCCGTAGGCGGTGTAATTTAGCTTCGTACGTCACGCTGCCGCGAAGGTAATTATCTACGTTTTATCCGAGCATTATCCTGAGCGTGTTACACGCCGTTAAATATTATCCGACTCTATAACCAAGCTAGCTAGCAAGCAAGCAAGCACCCAGACCGCTAGCTAACCAAGCAGCAAAGCAACCAGCCAGCCAGTCAACGTTAGCACAGTTATCGCAAGCATTAAAATGGCCAGGCTTAACTCTTAAAACGGTCACGGAGAGATATTAATCGTCAGTCGGGATCTTTTGAGAACGCTCCTTTTCTTAGGCAAGCAGCTGCCTTATCATGGGGGTGGATGGGGACGGCTGGCCAACTTTTAGTAGTCCACCGTCATTTTACGAGCCCGCGAAAAGTAAGGGAAGAACAGAAACCAATATAGAAACTCTTTTCATTCACGCCTACTACCGATTTTAAGTCTATTCGCGTGAACTTTCCGCCTCGATCGTTTCTCTTTGTTCCGTATCGTTTAACTCGGTAATTTTATTTATCGTCTCTACCTTTGAATCCAGTCTTGGTTGCTTACTCTACGTATTCTTTTTTAATGCATCTTTTTTTCATTTATTATTATTATTTCTTCGATTTTTATTCTCTGTTTCTTTTTTCGTTTCGAATGAATGTAAGGATGAAACGTCCCTACTCGAGGATCCTACAGTTCATTCAATCAAATATTCCGCTGCTACCTGTCAAGCTCACCGCTAGCATCTCAAATATAACAAGGAATAAGAGAAACATCCGTGGTATAGTGTATATTCAGTAGCATGTACTGGCATTCTGATTGTTAGATGAGTAAGTTGGTTTCGGGCATCGGCTAGATACGAACTTCGACTAACATTCGGGATACAAATTTAGCTTCGCGAAAATACACTTTCTCGGGCGCGAGCGCCCGTACACACGTCTGTGCGTTTATGTAAGTATTAGTACATAGGTTTACATTGTATGTACAGATATGTGAATAGTCAAGCTATTTCGTTAAAACTAGTTTTCCGTAATGCGCGTTGCGCAGCTACCACGAACATTTCCGCTAGCTTCAAATTTATAGGCAACTCTACTACTGGCAAACAGTTTTATCCGTGTAGAAACGAGTGTGTTCCGCTTTGAAATAAAATAAAATCAAATAAAGAAAAAAGGAAAGAAGAAAAAAAAGGGCCAACGAAAAAATAAACATGCATACGCGTCGAATCGAAAGAGAGAGAGAGAGAGAGAGAGAAAGAGAAAGAAAAAGAAAATGAAATCTCATTCGAATTCACGAGAACGCGTTGTCGAGTTGTAATCGAATCGTCGCAAGCTCGAGCTTATCCTAACGCATGTGAAACGTATCCATGGATGTATATGCAATAATACACACACATATAAATGTACGTATGCGTTAGTAGTGTATATTTTAGCTAGTTCGTCAATCGTCCGACCCTTTCCACGAATCCACCTTTGAAGCGGACTCGACGAGAGGTTTATTTAAAATCCAGGAACGTCTGGTTGCGTTCGACAGATCCGGGTACTTTGTTTTCCTGTTTTTCAGGTTACGTAATTAGACTCGATTGGCTACGAGTTTATTATATTTCTTTGAGAATTGTAACGAGTCGCTTCGAGAGAGTATCTTATTCAACTTTGAAAGCACTTATTCTTCGATAAACACAATTACTACTACACTACTACTACTACGCAACGATGATGATCTTTTAGACTAGCGAAATGTATGTGTTCCCCCTTCTTGGTAAACTTGGTTAACGATGAATTCCGCCCCCACTCTTATCTCGACAAGAAAACATCCGTTATTAGTTTCGTTTCGACACAGTCGAGTACTCACTTATCTATTTGTTTTTTCTTATTTTTGTGTTTTCATCGAAAATATTAGAAATTTTTGTTCTCTCGCTCGAAAGGTTAATTCAAAACTTGTTAACGCCCAAATTTGTAAGATTATTTTTTTAATCCGAGATTTTTCATTGACAATATTCTTGAAATTCGTTGTTATATTTTTCAACGAAAATTAATGAATAATTTATTTTATAATTATTTTATAATTGATGTTTATAAAATTATTATTGCTCTCGTAAACGATTCAAAGAAGCTTACGAACCTCTCTCTCTCTCTCTCTCTGATCAGACATTTAAATAATAATTAAAGCCAGGCGCATTCATATGTGGTCGTGGTGGTTAATTTTTTGTATTAATTGATCTATAAAATAATTTTCAATACGTCAATTTAATTAATCGTTCCGTTGAAATGAATTTATAGTTAATTAATACAAAAACAAATTAATTTTTAATTATAATATATCTATAAAATCGTTATAGCCTTGACAAATGATATCATTCTGAATTCTTCATTTGATTCTCGGTAGCGAACGTGTTCCAAATTCGCACGAAATAAAATGATAAAAAGGAAAGCTTCAATCTGACGGAAGAGAACCGGGTGTGCTCTTGATTTTCTCCGCACGAACCGTAGCAGATGTAATTTAGCACGCTCATCCGTCCTTGAGTAAGATTAAAGCGTGAAAAACCTACGAACAGTTTAATCATAATAATTCTAATTAGTATGAGATAAAATATGTATAAATATACCAAGACGTATGGCTCTTTGGAACGAATTCCAAGATTATAAATATTAAAAATTAGAAATGTCCATGCTTTTCATCACTCACGATAAAAGCAAAACTCGTCTTACTAAATGGAAAATAATTAATTAATTCATAAATACAGCATCCGTATCCCACACCCCTTCAAATCGTACATCGTTATGCTTACTAGATTATTTTTTGAAAAACAGTAAATTTACCCTAAACTCTGACTCATTGTTTATAATAAAAATCGAACACAAAATTCTTTTATTTATTCTTCTGTTTATATGATTTTTCGAATATTATTTTCGTTATACATACATATGTATCCTTCGGAAATTCATATAAACAACATTCAATAAAAGTACTTTTACAAAAGAAAACGACTCAGTTTACCGTTGGATTTCGAAGAGGACGAATGCGTCAAACTTACACTACGTGATTTTAGGCTACTATACACATTTCCTTCGATTAATTATCAAACATTTAAGGTATGTCGAATTGAATAATATTATATATTGTTTAATAGAAGAAAAAATACGAGCGTTCTTTTTTATCTAACCATCAAAGAGAGATCGTTAAAAGAACAGGAACCACTTCAGCATGGGATTTTTTTGTTTTGTCGAGCTTAAACTCTGTAAAAATACGCACAAATTCTCATAGTCACTTTTAACTCACCGTTGGTCAGTGACTGCGTATAAAAAGCATTTGGCCTTTCAGTTTTCGAGTGAAATAACTTTTAATAATAAAACTCTCCTGGGACGTTTTAACTTTGGAATAATGTTTCTCTTCATCGTCGTAATCGTGAGAGGCGACATTGGGATGGTACTTTACGAGACCATGAAATATTCCGTTTTATTAATACGCGAAAAGGTAAAACGCTTTTGACTCTTCGGTTTTGAGATGAACATCGTAAACGAATAATGAAGAATTGTGGTAGACGGAATGGTATAATTATATTTTTGTTTTTCTTTTAATATCATTTTTCATCATTCACAAATCTTTCATTTGGTATGAATTAATGATTTCGATTAATAAACAAAGAGAGGTATCGTAGGAAATTATTTGAAAATAATATAAATAATTCTCGTGTTAATTACCGAATGTTAAATAAACGCATAAGAAATTGAACAGACGGTAGGAAACCAAAATTAATTTTCATTTAAGAAAATATTCAAACTTAAATAACTAAAAGCAACTTATATATACATGCATACTGGTAACGAGCGAGCAGAGTAGTATGTTATATATTCAAAACGGATGCTGAATAGACTATACACCGCTTTCTTGTATTATCGGCCGCCGTTGAATTAGTATTATAGTCGCGCCAACCAGAGCATTGCTATAACAACAGAGTTTCATTATTCACCCTGGCTTTGTTACGTCGTTCTATTTTAACGTTCGAGGAAAGATGCAACGATCCTTAATAGTTAGGCGTGTGCGCTTTTGTTGACTGCAAAATTTCAATTCCATGTATGAAAATAATCACGATAATTATTCTTTCCTTATTATATAATTATTATAATTTCGAATTTTTTTTCTTTGTTCTTCTTTTTCTTTTTTTTTCTTTTTTTTAAATAAAAATCTTAAGCTTAAGAAATAATAATTACAAAGTGAATCATAAGAATGACCGAAGGAAGTAACAAGTCTAACGAAAGAAATGAATTTCTTAGATTTTCATTCGGGAAAAACTGACAAGTCCATGTCCTGAAGTAAATGAACGGATCTCGCTAACTGAGACCACGTACTAGAAGGAAATTCGTGGGAGAAGTGATATTTAAATGCTAAGTAGACTCACGTGCGAACATTTCTCCAGCTGGCAGCCATCCGAACCGAATAATCGTTGAATACATTTCGACTGCATTTCCAGATACATTCTGTATCTGTATAACCTCCCCCCCCCTGCCTCTCCTTCCAATCTCCTTTATTTTATCCTTTATTCTCCAATCTTTTCTTATTATTTCCCAACAAAACTATTTCGAATACTACTTTCGAGATCTCCGAAAGAGATTGTTTCAACACAATGATGAAACAAAAACAAAATTTGTTATTTTTCCTCGAATCGATTAATTCGATAACTCTTATAAAAGTTAATTAATATTTTCATAGAAAATAAATAGAAAGATTAATTTATCTTTCAAAGTTAATTGTAGATTCGAAGAAAGGTTATTTTACGATTATGTTCGCTAGGTTTGCAGAAAATTACAAAGACGCATGCATCCCTTGGCTTCTTAATAAACACCAGCCGCTTCGAGATCCAATTTGCGCGAACATTTTCTAGCAAGGCTCAAGAAGAACGAACCTGAGGATAGTCTCGAGTATTATTTTGAAAGTTACACGCGACGGAAATTTTCGCGAACGTTCGAACGAAAAAAGGGTAACGATATATGAACGGGACACCAAACTTGTTCTGTAATTTCCCGTGCACACGGTGGTTTCTCGAGTAACCTGATTCTTACGAATTTGTTTCCAGAAGAATTCGTTTGTCAGAAGAAGGAGATGAGAAACATTGCTTTAACTTTTATTTTTTTCTCTTTCCTTCCAATCTGCCCGCTCCTTCCAACCACATCACCCCCTTCCTTCCCACGCCCGTCCAACCCCGACCCCATTCTATTTATCTTTTATTCACAGTCTCCCTTTTTTGTTCTCGCAATATAATCGAGTCGACTGAATTTTATTTCGCGCACTTTGGTCGTACACGAGTCTTGTTATTTCTTATATAAAAAGAGAAAAATTTTCTAAGCTGATGATACCGTTGTGTGGCAGGAAAGTTTTTCTCTCCAGCGTATATCATCTTTCGCGAGAGTATAACCAACCTTAAAGTTGAACTATCATCGTCCCAATATGATCCCTACTTTCTTTCTTTCTTTCTTTCATTCTTTCATTCTTTCTTTCTTTATTTCTTTCTCTCATTTCTTTTCTTGCTCGAACTCGTGAAAACTGGCCGAAAGCGGAGGTTACGAAATCTCGGCTAATTTTCGCGAGCTGTTATTCCGATCGATCGTTAGAACTTTATCTTATTCCAGCACGCGAATTTCGAAAGGACTTTAATAACTGGGTCGTTGGGCTAACGGCCAAGGAAAAAAGTTTCCTATTCGAAAATATTACACGATGATCCTTTATGGTATATCACGGGGACAATATTTTAATATATAATATAATATAATATCAATATATGTGTATAACAACCTTAACCCACCTCAAAGTCGAAAATCTTTCCATACGCTTACCTAGAAACGTTATTCGATTCGCAAAAAGGTATCACATATTTTTCATAGAAATTCACTTACGAGAGAATGCCGATGGGAGATTCGAAAGAGTTGCCTGCTGCTTTTGAAAGGTCTCGGTTGCTGCTTTGAAAGTACCATGCTGTTTCCATGAATGCCAAACTATACCTTGTTATTATCTGATAAAGGAACGACAGGGGTAGTATGTATAACGTAGAAATATATTCTATATGGTATATTATTTCTATTTTATAAAATTGGAATATCAATTCTTTTTATTTTCATACCTAACATTGAGGAGATATTATATATTTCTTATCGGACATTCATGATCGAGAGAAATCCATTTTCCAGATACGGGGGTATACCCAGATACGGAATACACGCGTTATACAATTCGTATCTTGAAGTTTCATAGCGATACCGGGTTAAATGTAGACCAATTATAAACGAAACTACCTACCTAGGAGAGTAACAAACGTGATGAATGCATTAGACTGTGATGTTGAATTACAAAATGGGACGACGGGTTTTTGCTACGGTCGAGTGTCCATTCGTACGACAGGAAAGAGAGGGAGAGTGAGAAGAAGTAGGAGGAGGAGGAGGAAGAAGAGGAAGAATAATAGGAGGGGAAGGGTATAACGGAATCAGAGAATCTCGGAGAGATAGCTTTAGTGAACTTCGAACTTTCCCACTAACAACGTGATAAGAGAACCTCCGAGCTACGTATTCCAAAGCCATGGATAGATAGATAGTGAATACAGAGGGAAAGACAGAGATAGTAATAGAAAGAGCAAGACGTAAAGAGAGAGAGAAAGAGAGAGAGTGAGAGAAAGTCGTCGTCGTCGTCGTAGTCGTGGCGAAGTTACGGACGTTTCTGCGGCGTGAAACTAAACTCGTAACTCCTGGCTCTGCGCAAAACTTTAAACATTAAATTACGCGGTAGAAAATGTAATTTTTCTAGCTCGGTGAACGCGCGTCGTTCTGGCGGTCTTATAAACGCACACGCATATAAATATACATATATATATATATATATATACACACGCACACATCGTAACTAAGATAGAAATACGCGTACACAATGGAGCTCGTCTTACGAACCCGTGTGCGACACCTGTTCAATGATGAAAGACAACTCTTGATGCGACTCGACCGCATAACGTAATAACGTTACTTTTTTCACAATAAGAAAAAATTGGAGAATAGAATAACGCACGAAGCGAGCAATTACAATGAAAAATGTACAAAAGTATACGTGTTAGATGAATAAAGGGTAGACGGGGTTAGGAAGAAAGAAAGGAAAAAAAAAGAAGGATGAACCTTTTGCATAAAATAAAATGCTAGGAATTGAGCCTTTTCGTCCTTATTACATTCACAGTTTTCTATCTATCGTGATCTTTCTCAGCAAGTCGTGTTATATGGGGGCACAGTTATATGGCATTTTGAATGCTATAGCTACCTAGGTGTATGCATTAAATATATCGGTTATACGATATTCTAGCGTCGATACGGAAAATTGACAGTGTCCGTTTGTTCCCAAGAAGAAGTAATAGGAAGAAAAAAGGAAAATAAAGGATAGAAATGTAGTGAGAAAGGAAAGGAAAGGAAAAGAAAATAAACGAAAGAACTTGGCGGAACGAAAAGATCTGCCAGTGTTAAAGCAAAACGTCCAAAGGTAGAAGACGAATGATTCGAATTTCCTCTTAGCGATTCTCGCCGCACGAACGAACTTGAAAATTACGTCTTTCGGTACGAGTTCAAGTTCAGAGAGACGAGAAAAAGAGGGAAAGAGATAGATAGATAGATAGATAAATAGATAAATGAGGGATGAATCTTGTAGTTCAAGATCGATCGAAGTTTTGGACTTAGGTACTTATCATAGGGTAATGTAACAGGCAATACGAGTTCGAAATTGTCCATGATGATCAGTTTGAGTTTAGTTTTACCCTCTGGTTCAACCCTTAGAGACATACGAAAGTATCGTGACTAAACGAAAATAGGGAATAAAGTTGTCTGCGATAGGACAAGGTTTATTTCTGCACGTCATCAAAAACTCTTTTCTATGTTATCGAACCTTTTCAACGGTTACATTCACCCTTGCAGCACTTTTCTCTTCACTCTTTCTATCTCAATCTAACTCTCTCTCTCTCTCTCTCTTTTTCTTTATACGCGTGCATATGTTTGTTCGATGAAGATGCTTGAGCTTTTTTACTATCAAGACACTTTGTAACCCGATACTAACATAGTATATTTCATTTCACGATCTACTATAAACAGATATGTACCACAAAATGAAAGTATATTGTGTATCGTGTAAAACAATATTTTCAAGTTATACGATGTAAAAATATATAACGTAAGTAACATTTCAAATAATTTACTCGTAATAGTAGGTAGGTACCACGATAAAATAATAATATTATTATAAGGGACGATAAAAAGTTGTTGAATCCAGTCGTAACTCGAGTTATTACATCTACCTACAAGCGATAACGTAAAAAGTATTGAAGAACTCGGCGGCAACGTTTATGAATGCAACGTAATTCTTTTGAAAAATCAATAAGAAATCCTTTTAGGATAATATTGAAATTAACCGTGCGAAGAGATAGAGTATTAGCCATGGTGCTTTGATCGTTCATTCGGTAACGTAATCATTAAACATTTTTGATAGAAATGTTACCGAGAGATGAAAGTTCGACAAGTTGTCGTTCAACGTTTTCTTTTTTTTCTTTTTAGTTTTAGTTACGATAGGGATTTCTCAACGTTTTTATCGTCTACCAGGAGGATCGTCGAGGATAACTTTTTTACTGAACATGCACTCTCTCTCTCTCTCTCTCTCTCTCACCCTATTCTTTTTTCTCTTTTTGTACGTGGTATTTGCATGTTGGACGATTATACAGTTACGAGTAAAAGGTACATTTTTTAGCCTCTATAAAAAGTCCCTGTATCACGGTACTATACTATATCGTATTTGAAATACGAACGAGGCATTAAAAGGTACTTCCTAAAGGGCCAAAGCAACCTAACAGAAGAATAGAGTAACCGCTGCGAACGTTTCGGGCAACACGCGTGGCTAGTTGGACTCGTGAACAACATTATGCAAAGTTCATTAAAACCGAACTCTTGGATGCTCAGTGCACGCTCGCAGGGAACCTCTATGAAACAGTTTTCATTCCCTATTTTCTTTCCCTCTTCTCTATCTTCTATCTTCTCATTTTGTCTTTCTATCTCTCTATCTCTCGTTCTTCCGTATCGTTCTCGAAGTCCAACGAAGAGAGCAACGCTTTAACCATGGCGTTAAACTTGTCTAAGTTTCTCCTTCCAACACCCTTTTCTCATCCCTTTTTCCTCTTCTCCACCATTTCATCGTTCTTTCTAACTCCGTACTGTCGGTCGAGACTAAAAACTTGGGGATAGTCTGTATCTACACTCCATCACTCTGTCTTCTCTCTTCCTCTCTCTCTCTCTCTCTCTTTTTATTTCTTCTTTCTTTTTTTACCTCTTTTCCTTTTTCACTCTTTATTTTCTTCACAGTGGTTCTATTTTTATCCTCGTATAGATCTCACTACTTCGATCTTATTAGTTTCTTTTTCAACTTGTCATTTTATCTTTGTTTTTTTATCTAACCCATTGCTACTTCTTCTTTGTCGTATTTTTTCCACATATTTCCGAATCGCGTGCATGCAACAGATATATATATATATATACGAAAAATGTCATCCAACTTCGATCCGACTGATTTAAATCATTTTCTTGTTTTTTATTTTCCATCTCATTTCGATTTGTATTCTACCATTGAGCAATACAAAAATAACGAACGAATAATAACTTCGAATTTTCCATGGTTACGTTAACTCCTTCCCTTTTTCATCAGCCATAAATTCTATTATCTTATGAATAATGAAACTTTATAAATGTTTGATAACGTACTAAAAATATATTCTTATATTTTAACATTCATTTATTACCGTAAAAATACAGCAAAAAAAGGGATCGAATATTTTTGCATGTACTTTAAGATTCGAATTTTTAATTATCATTTTGTTCGATGAGTAAATGGAATCATTAATATCTGCATAATTTTAATCTAGTTCGATAATTTTTGATTTAATTGGAAATTGGTGGTGGCATCGGCACCGTAAGACAATATGTACTTTCTCAACGAACGATGAATATTAAATCGAGTTGTACGACGGCTCTTCGAAGTCGAACGTTTCGTTTCGCGTAAACGTATATACTTTACCTCAGCAGCTTGCAATTCCATGGATATGTAAAAAAAAAAAAAATGGTAAAAGAGAAATAGAGAAAAGGAAGGGGAAAATCTCTACCACAGTAAAGCATGTAATGTCGGTCGATATTCGAGACATTGATTTACTGTCAAAATGGGAAATCAAACTGGTGTCCGAGAACTATGACCACGAGCCCCAACACGTTTTATAAATATGTTTGTATGCATTGATGAACGATACTTTCAACACATCGATCATGATATTTCGACTTTTTCGGAGATTAAAAAAATTTTTAAAGAAAAAATATAATACCTCAGAACACATTGTATTCGTACTTGATATCAAATGTGCTTATATAAAAAATATATCATTTTTCAATGCTCCAAAATCTTGCGTGAATTTAATTTGAAGTTTAATTAAAAAAAAAAAATCGAATCATATTTTTATTTGTTAATGTTAATATTAGAAACATTAAATCAAATATTAGGAGATTAATTCGGTGGCTTGTTATTAAATTCATTGTATCAAAATCGTAATCTCTTCTATATATACATATATATAATACATTAAGATTTAATTAAATTTTTAATTAGATATATTAAATATATTATTAGTAAAGAAAATAATGAATTAAAACGTAAGAATCTTTGTAAATACATAATTACACATTGCATGTGTAATCTAATTTTATTAATTCCTATAACTGAGAAGTTTGCGTGTAAACCACACGATTTAATGGTAAAGTGACGAGGGTGAATAGGAATTACTAGGATGAAAATTGGAATTATGGGAATTTCGAGACTGCTCGTAGAGTTCCCGTTAACGTAATAACTCGCAAAGACGCGATTACATCGAGAAAGGAAGGAAGGAAGGAAGGAAGGAAGGAAGAGAACGCGTTCGTTCTCTTTCTCGTAAAGACATAGTTTACTAAAAGTGGGATTGTGCGAGCATCTAAATACGTCTACACTACTCTTTGCGTTAAGGTGCTGGTGCGCAAAATTTAGGACATAGGATCGGTATACATCATTGTTGAGTAAAAAAGAAACACACGGGGTATCAGAAAGAATGTGTTCACGAAACTGTTAACTGTGAAGAACAAAGAAAAGCAATGTTATGGAAAAAAAAAAGAGAAAAAGAAGAAAAATATGAACTAAGCAAAATGAGGACGTACTATTACGAGACAAAGTAGAACGAAGATGAACGAAGATGAACAAAGAAGAATACGTGAAGAAGAAGAAAAAGTAAAAGAAGAAGAGGATGAGAAAACCGATAGTGAACGATAAACTAGACGAACACATGCATACATGTGTGAATAGTTTTGGCAAGGCTACGAAAATCGTTGAAATCAAACAACGCCGGATGCTGAATCGAAAACGAAGGATAGAGAAGTGGTAAAAAGAAATCAATTTTTTAAAGGGAAACAATCCTTCTCTTTTTCTCTCTCTCTCTCTCTCTCTATCTCTATCTCTATCTCTATCTCTCTCCTATTTTCTTTAATTTCTTATCGAGTTCTTCGACCAATTGGAATATCACTTTTCAATTAATAATACGACGCCGTGCTTGTGCATTGCCACAGGATATGTATATTAAATGGCGAGTGGTTTTATCCGAAACCAACTCGACGAGTCAGAATATTAATTAAATCATGAGATCACGAATATGACATTACTCTAGTCGTCCCTTTCCTCTCTTTTTCTACTTACTTTCTTTTCTTTTTTTTTTTTTTCATTAACAAACGTTCAGTTGATTTATTCGATTGCAACGTCAAGAATAATTATTTCCGTCGAGTTTATCATTTTTTTTTACACTCACTACTGTATATCTTTTAAGATTCGAATAAAATATGAATTTTATTGCCTTTTTTCGTTCTAACCGATCGATAAAAGGTTATTATTTTCTTATTATATTATCTTACTGAAGAATGGAAAGTTGAATTTTCTCTTGAATTGTAAAAATTCGATGATAGTCCGAACGATATCCGTTCTTCCACATTTTACATGTTTATTTTTCTTGATTACAATATTACATTTAAGCGACAAAGAACGTTGCTTTTCGTTTTCAGACAAAGAGACTTTCAATCTATAAATCTTATATTTCTATATATATATATACATACATATGTATGCACATGTGTATAGATACATAATGTATCAAACCGCGAAGGAGTATCGTAATCTAATATCTTTTTCAAGCATGACCCTTAGTATCTCAAGAGACTGAAATTGATTTCTATGCGGACTTTCTTCTACTCCTCCGAACTCCCAGATGACACGTAGATGCGAATTGAGAGAAAGTTTTCTCTTGTACATAAGGGGGGGGGGGGAGAAAGGACAGGTAAAGAAAGAAAAAGTTTAGTAATCTATCGTGGAAACGTATTCATCGAATCAACCTTTCGATATACCTTACGTTTAGGTAATATTATTTTAATATCACTTTGTTATATATAAAATTGCATTGAAATAATTTTCGTGTTATTATTTATCGATACTTTTCGTCTTAAATAATTCTAACGAAATTTACGGGTTTTTCTTTTTTTTTTTTTTAAATATATTTTTAATAATTAACTTCCGGATTTCTTGGATTTATAATCGAGGATTGAAATGAAAATAAATAAGACGAATATAACGGAAGGTAAAAGGACCCGTATTCTTTGTTTTGTTCAATTAATTCACTATTCAGCAACGAGAGCTTAATTATAGTTTAATTAAAATCCTCGCTAGCTAACTGAGGATAAGTTTGAGAAGTTAATTCCCGCAGAGAGTCGACGATACTTTCATATTAGCGTAGCACGATGCTTTTTCTCTCTCTCTCTTTCTCTCTCTCTCTTTTTCTATCTAACGAAGAAAATAAGTTAATTATATTACAGCAATACGAGTTGCGTTTCCATTTCTTTTAGTTATCGTACGCACGATTCAGGAAAGCTTTTAAATTTTCTTTCAGTAAACCACGAGGATCCGTAAGTTTGCAAATTGCAGTAGGTATATTCGATTTTCTCTAAGTCTGACCATACTCGGTAACTACTACTTCAAAACGTGACTACTCTTTCTCTCTGTTTATCAAGAGAAATAAAAATATTTGTTAGAATTTCAGGATATGAGAGTTTAACGTAAATTTATAATACTTAAATATTTATGCACCATTTAAAGCTGGTACTCTAATTAATTAATTTTAATATTATAAGAAGCTTATAATATATAATATTTTAAGACAAAAAACAAATACGTCTCTTTATTTTTACGATAACAACAAGCATATATTAGAAGACATTTTTTTCTCTCCTAACTGCCGTTTCTTTGTTCTCTTTTATACCGTTAACGCGTACCTTTAAGAGCAAGCGAGAAAAGTGATAATTTTCCGGTATAAGCGAAGTTACGCGATACCTGGCACCGCATTGCGGAGTAATACCGTGAGCATTATGGTATTCCTGGCTATAAACCAAGCCCCGGGTGTGTATATGTAACGTATGAAACATGTCTCGTGGTTTTTCGCACCTTCTTTTTCTAAGTATTTACTGCTACCGTTTTGTCTTTTTCTATTTTTTTCTTTCATTTTTTAAAGATTCCTTAACGTAGTAACATTCGTTCGTAATAAACAAAAAAATAGAAAAATATCATCGAAATATAATGTGATCAATAATTAGAGCAAATTTTTGATTTATTTTTTCTTATTGTATATACAAAAATGTTCTCATTTGTATGATAAGACACGTATACACGTATACGTGTTTGCGTGTATGTAAGTATACTCGCGTAATTCATACGATATTTCAATGGCCCAAATCAGCATGATCAATCCATCTGGAGAAACGCATACGTGCTGACACAAGAACGATGGTTGTTTCAGATGACGGAAACGTCAAAGTCGCGGTACGCGAACCGCAGGAGCGGGGAGAGATAAGGAAGGTGAACGGCATCACGCCGAGCAGTCATGTGCAGTGTCATGTGGCTCCTTCGGCTGCTGACAACTTGCTGCCTCGCACTTCTATCAGCGTCTGATTTACGCACAGGTACGTTCAATTCCATTGTTTCCATTCAAGGTACTACTATCTATTCAGTATAGCGCGCATACCAGTATGTGAATTTAATTATATCATATCGCACACAACATTAATTATATTACATTATAATTTTAAATTAATTGGAAATGTATTTATCTTTTCTTATTTTAAATACAAGTAATTATAATAACAATCGGGAGATAATATATTTATTTGTGAAAAATAATTATTCGTAACAATTAAATGTCTTTCGTCGATTTGCAGGGTGTAATGAATTTCGTTAAAAAGAAAGAAAAAAAAAACGCCAAGTGCTTTTAATTTTCGAAGATATTAATGGAAAAATATTCGTTCGTTCTAATATTTCGTATTTTTTTTTTTTTTTAGTTCTCTCTATTTAATGCAAACTCGAAAACGAAAGCTCAGTATGTTACGTTTATTCGGTAATAATGCACCCTCGAATAATCCGGCGCGTTGCACGAATAGCCATATTGTTATTCTATTGGTTCGAATAGAATCGTTCATGAAGAGACCGAGGAAGCATGAAATCCACATCGTGGTCATTGTGCTCCGGAATACCTGTGCTTACAGATTTAACCTAATTATTTGTGTCAGTGTACGAAACGTATGCGCATGCCACTTTAGGATAATAATAATAATAATAATAATAATAATAATATAATAATAATAACAACAAACCGAACTATGATTCTCTATTTAGTGTTCGTTGCACTTTCCGAGTTGTCTTAAGAATAAATACCCTCGAGCTCGAATGCGTATAGAATAAAGCGGATATACCCTTTGAACAGAGTGAAATTTGCTAATTTGCATAGTGAAATATTTCGTTATTCTATCGATGGTTATAAATAAGTTTGCGTTAACAATGATGTATTCTAAAAACTTGTAACTTACCTACTGTACATATAAATCAAATAGTTCATTCAATTCGACGATCATCTTTGATATATGTTTTAAGTAAATACATGCGTGAATAAAATAAAAATAAGGCATCGAAAAAATTGGAAAATTGTAATTTCATTGAGGTAATTAATTCGTTTGTCTTTTTTTCTTTTTTTTTTTGAACGTTTTTAATTGATCGAACGAAACAAAACACGTTTCGTGTATATTTAAAGACAAATAGAATGAATACGTTGCAGTAGAAGAGGAATGAAAATAATAACAGAGAGAATGAGGGGGCGTTATCTTTCTCTCTCTCTCTCTCTCCCTCTCTCTCTCTCTCTTTCTCTCTGTTCTTCTTTCTTTTTGTCTGTCTATCGTTTTAGTCGAAGGCAGTTCAATTATCGCATGCAAAGGAGTTCTATTTATATTCTGCTGTACCCTCGGTGTAATTCGATTTACCGTATGCACGATCCTGGATGATTCGTAGACCGCGAACATCCACAGACCGTATGAGGGAACACTATGTTCCTATATCTAGGACGATGCAAATATCGCGTCAAAATGATAACAATGTGCCAGGAATTTCGAACGCTCCCAACTGCAACGAGTTATGGCACCGTAATGTCGACAGCCATTAAAGATCCCATCGATTATTTCGGTGATCTTAACCATGCGACATTGATGGTTAGTTCGTCCAAAATTTATCATACGAAAATTTTGAGATCGATATAATTTATCAAATTAATTTACTTTATGTGTTCGTAGAATGTTCATTCAATATAAGAACAAAATAGAAAAAGTTAAATTAACACTCAACAAAATTGAGCTTATAAATTGTATATATATTTGTTCGAATAATTTTCATAAAAATATCATACATTTATCGTTTAAATATTTTGGAAAGAAAATAAAAAAATCACTGGTGAATAAGAATAGGTTGTTAGAAATAATCAATATCGGTGGTTCTGTATATTATACACTTAACTATACCTATACCTATAGAAAAATGGTTTCCATCGTTGATGAATTTGTCGAACCGATTAAAATTCTGATATAGCGTTGAACAGTAAGGAGGTTAGAGCTCTCTTCGTGGTAAACCGTTATCCATCGACATTGAATCACAAGGACGTTCGATCGAAATGATTAATCAGCGTCAGCATGTACGAAGATCCTATCGGAAGTGCCAAATTCTGAGGATGGGCGAGCCTCTGTCTGTGTGTTAGCTCGTTACTAACAGGCTCAGCCATTAAATTCCAAACAGCCCAGAATCATAACGTTTAGCTGGAGCCTAAAGCGTTCCGTTTGATTAGCCAATGAATCTCGTGAAAATGACGCGCAACAAGGTACGAAACTACCGAGGTCGTTCATTTCATCAACGTTTTCAGCACCAATGTAAACCTTCGTATTGTTCGGAATAACTACGAGTCATCTAACACGCTCAATCCGTAATTAGAAATTTATACTTGCTTATGAACGAATATAACGAGCTATTAATTTCATTTAAAAAAAACAAACAACAAAAGAAAAGCTTTAAGCGAAGAGAATAATAAATATTTAGAAAAACGCGTTATCGATGAATTTTATATATTATTTTATATATATTATAAAAAAGAAATGAAATTTTCAATATTCCCGTTTGAATCCATTAATTCAATTTTGTTTTTTTAAAATCAAGACAAAATGAAAATAAACGTTTGGATAGTAATAAATTCGATGAACGCAATTAACGAGGTCCATTAAAAATCACGATCTTGCAATAAACCTTTTTACATGTAGCACACTTCGCGTGCAATGTTCATTTTATTAAGCGGATTTATTGAAATTGAACGTATATAAATGTGTGTACGCATATATCGTGTAAGTACTAACACACATGAATTAAATTCTCAAGCAATGCGATTAAACGTTACCGACGACAATGCATAGTGTACATATGAAACGTTGAAGCGAATCTGAGGAATTTCTTAGTATCGTTCACCGATGACGATGATACGTATACTTCAGTAGTATTAGTTACATCATACGAATACGTTCGAAGCTACGGTAACGTCGTTAAGAAGATATACGCGTACCTTCGAGTAAAGATGTGATTTTCGTCGGTAAAGTAAGATTTATTCGTGAAACATATCGGTGAGAAAATTTAGGGAAATATTGTACTTAGAAGTTCGCGAAGATACTGCGTCTAAAATATCTATATATAATACATGCACAAGTATAATGACTACGATGATCATTACTTTTTAAACAAAAATATATTACGATAGAAATGAAATTATTAAATTATATTACTAGATATATCCTTAGCTTTTTATATAATATGAAAATTTATTCAAATATGTTGGACTAAGAGAGTTGACCAAAATGTTTAACTCAATATGAATATTTATTTTACCTTTTACAATATTAAAATTCTATTTTACAATAATGAAACTATTAAAGTGCTTGAAAACTTTTTTCACAAGAAAATATTTAAACCAGTTTAATTAAATTAATTTGAATACTTTACGGTACTCTGTTTATTTATTTTTTTCTTTTTAAAGATTAATTTTGGTTTTTAAATACTCCTTGAATTTTAAATAATTTATTTTGTAATTATATTTTGTAATTAAACGTGATTTTACCGTCTCGACCTTCGGATGAATCTTTTTGTATGTTTACATATTATTTAATACAGAAAACAATCTTTTTGTAGGTTCGTTAGACACTGGTAAACATATGAAATTTTATTATTAAACCTAATTTTCATTAGAATACAATACGTTTTCTTTTTAAATATATAATAACGCCTTAAATGCATTACGAATGGTCAACGTAGTAATAGAATCTATTTAAACTATTAACTAAACTATTTCAATTGAAAACACGAACTATCGACAATTGACGAGTTAGCATCGTGGATTTACGAGATGCAATTCGAATAAATAGAAATTCTATTTGCCAGATACGATATGCTTAATACGTTATAAAATTTTATCGCCATTTTATTTGGGGAAATAAAGTTTTTAAGAAGCAAATAAAATTGATCGAAGAAACGAGTATTCTCATCGGGTTGAATCATCGATACTGAATCACTATTATATAATGTAGAAATCTTGGACAGAAAAGAAAACGATATTAAGAGATAATTCGATTTTTATTAAAAAAAAAAAAAACAAAGCACAACCAAATTACACGATAAATCGTATTTATTTGAAATTAAATGACTATTACAATAAATTTGAAGATTTATGTTTTACAAATATATTTGATATCAACGTCTGATTTTCTTTACGCGGAAGAATAGAAATACGAGAAAGGAACTATAACAATTAGTAACATTTCTTGAATTGTGTTTACGCTCGAAATGGCATATGTTAACGCTTGAGCGCTTTGACTTTCAAGTCTGCTGTGAGTAACACAGTGCAAAAGGGCTGAAGTAACACAAGCCAGCAGAATTAAATGCGTAGAACAGAGAATAGTGCAATTGCTTCGAGAAAAGCTCTGACGTATACTAGGTTGGTACGTACCTTCCTTGTCGTTTTCATCTCGTAGTCAATAGCGAACGAGAATGCTCGTTTCGTTTCTCGAAACGTGCAACGCAAATCTACTTTTTACGTCACCGTAAAAAGAAAAAACTACATCACAATAATAGCCTCGTAAAAATGAAGAATCGTTTAACGAGGACGATCAAACATCCGAACCTTTCTTTTTGTTTTTTTTACCGATTCGAGTTATCAAAGATCGTTTACGATTGCTACGAAAAGATAAAAAATAAATGGAGGAAGAAAAGAAAAAGGTAAGAGATATAAAAAACGATGCAGATAATGTTGAAATTGTTTTTCGTATTTTATATAGAACATCGATGCAAAATCGTAGTAACATTAAACGTTGTTCCAATTTCTCGTAAATGTATTTTCGTTAGGATAAATATTGCTTTGTGGTTTAAAAAGAAACGTTTCAAATATGACTTTGGAGATATTTAAAGCAAAAGTGGTAAGAAAAAAAGAGAGAAAGGGAAAAAGAAGAAGAAGAAGAAGAAGGAGATGCTTGAAGCGATATCGAGTAGATACTTTGCATGATAAAGGAATCGATCAAGATCAGTAAGATAGAGTTTTCTTATTTTATTCCATGGAAAAGCGATCTTGAAGCTTTAAGCTCACTTTCCCGTAAACATCACTTCCTATCGGAATATTCACGAAGGAAATATTTAAAACTTGTTGGAACGCACAGTTTTCCACAGACCTCTCCATTCTAAAAAATCATTTTAATGTATAAAATACGTCATATTAATACAACAATTCGTATTTCATCCGATATCGATCTTTATTCATTATTGCATAAATTATTAGACAATATTACGTAACGAAAGGAACGACGAAACATAATGAATTCTTGTTTGCGGTTACGTCGTCATATAGAAATTCGCGGAACAAATAGCAATCAGTTTGAAACCGCTAGGAAATTTATTCCAAAGTAAAATCGGCATGAAGAGAGAAAGAGAGAGAGAGAGAGTGAAAGATATACATTTACATTACATAACATTGACTTTAACAATTGCAAATTAAAATAGCGATCTAGCAAATGTAAGTAACATCTTGCTTTCTTTATCACACGCCATTAATCTTTCTCTTCTCCTACCTCGAGTGTTTCACTTTCTATCTCTTCTCCTCCTCTCGTTCCATCACTTCCAGAATTCCTTTCGTCGTTGCTTTTACCCTTAATCCATTTCATCGAGCTAGCTGGAGTACGCGCGAGAGTTCAGTGAACAGAGCTAGCAAGCCAGCTAGCTAGCTAGCTAGCTCTTCGAATAGAAACGACCAAGTCTCACGGGGGTGATTCGTCGCGGAGATATTTCTACGGATTTTCGCACAAACGCTCGCTCGCATCGATTCTCTTCGAGCGATCGTTAAATTGGATCTTGTTGGTGATGACGCGCGTTCCAGTAAAGAGACCGGGAATCGTCTCGACGTAAGGGAATAAAGTAGCTTTAGAAAGCTTTTTATTTGTCTAGAAAAATAACGCACACCGCACCGCACTGCACCTTTTTCTTTTTATTTATTTTCTTTTTTTCTTTTTCTTAAATTTATTTCTCTTGCAATTTATTGGTTAAGGATAGAAATCATTTTATCATCGGAAAGTGATACGCATTCAAATGTGTTGAGATATCACCAAGTAGAAATATTTTATTTTAATAAAAATATACAAGACTCTTGTCATTAAATCGTATCGCAATCAATTTTTATCAATGAAAACAATTTGAGTTTGAGAAAAAGGACACTGATATTAATATTAATATTGTTACTATTTCTTCTTCTCATTCTTGTATTTTTCTACTCATTCTTATTTTCCTTCTCTTTATTTATCTATCTTCTCTCTCTTTCTCTCTCTCAATGTTCCGTATTGGCTAGGTCTAGACTATGTGCGTTATGCACGCTGCACCGACGACGTTACATGCATAATGCATGAGAGTACTGCCGGACTGTGCTTCGAATTGGAATTATTTACTGTGGTTAGCCCACAGCTCCCTAAAATTACGCTACCAACATTGCCTCGATTCTCTCTCTCTCTCTCTCTTCTATTCAAGAGAAAGATATAAAAAGAAAAAGAAAAAGAAAAACAGAGAGAGAGGGAGAGAGAGAGAGTGAAGCGTGCCGTATTAGAAACGTGCATTCTCGGGGCTTGACGTTTAACCACATCGACTTTTAACCGCGAATACGCTTTCTCGAGTGGCACGTACAACCACCACCACTACCACTACCACCATCACCATCACCATCACCACTCCGACATACTAACGTCACATGGCGCACCTGCTGTTCTCGGTTCAGGTCCACGTGTATCCTTCAATACGTCACAGTTCACGTTTAGATCCCTTACAACTGTGCCTCGTACTTTTTATATTCCCTCATTTTTATTTCTTAAGTTTGTAATATGTTTTACGACTTTTTAGAAATAGTCAAGTGTCAACTTGAACAATTTATGAATTGTTATAACTAGGTAGAACAATTTTATGATTTCGATTTTATTCGTATTATTGAAAATATTATTTTCTTTATTCTGTAAATAATTGAAAACAATATTTTTGTAAAGAATATATGAATAATGCAATTGTTAATATTTAATCATTTAAATTCGTATGTAAAAAATCAAGGGAATTATAAATATTATTTATCTAATGTGATAATTTTGTTTAATTCGATGATATAATCTCTTGAAAATCGTCAAAAATTTGTCAAGGATCGATCCAATCGTTTTTTTTTCTTCCGTAGTACTTATTAAAGATAAAGAAAAAGAGAGAGAGAGAGAGGGAGAGAAAGAGAGATAGGAACGAGAGAAAGAAATAGAAAGAGAGAGTAATAGGAAGAGATAGAAATGCCGTTTTTCCTTGGCTTTTTACAGAAAAACGCGATTCCATTTTCTATCTAGAGCAGGAATGGTGAAGCACGGAACGTAATACGAGGGAAAATGCCAAGTCAGAAGTCTCGAGTGTTTGCGAGACTCGAAGCAGGTCGATTAAAGCTTGTGCAGGTTCTCGCGCTGGGATGAAAATATGAGGACTTCGTGGCGAGACGTTGCCTCGATGCTCGGAAAATCTTCTTTCGAATTTCTGAAAAAGAAAAAAGAAGGAGAGAGAGAGAAAGAGAAAGAGAAAGAAAGTAGGAAAAGATGGATACGAAAAATCGCAATAATCACGTTCTCTCGAATCGAGAATGGAAAAGAAAGATTTTCTTTTTTTTTTTTTTATTTCATTTCATTTTCTCGTTGACGTTGAACAAATATTTTTGATTATCGATTTATTTTTTATCAAAACGTCATTACTGTAGAACGGCAAACGCTTTTTTTCCTTTGACTCAATGGAAAAACGAAATAAATTCAGTTGGCAAATCGTAATTAAATTTAATGTTAAGTGATCCACTTCGTAATTGCATACTACGTACGTACGTATAACGCGTCCTCGTTTCCGTTTTATTCGTGCTCTACCTTTTTTTCTTTTAGAATATCCATTATATTTTATCTAAAGAAAATACGGATGAAAAGTAAACGAGATGGAGTGAGAGAGAGAGAGAGACGAAGGAAGAAGATTTTTGCTTGACAGAAGCCTTCTTGAAAAACAATACATATTTATGAATAAAGAAACTATGAGAGAAAAAAGAAAAACAAGCAATGTTATTATTCGTTAATAATTAAATCATAATTGTATTGTTCGTTAAATTGATACAACATGTATACACGTATCTAGAAGACTATTCATTTAATTTTATTTGATTGATATTTTGACTACTTACCTGGCTAAAGAAACTATGAGAGAAAAAAGAAAAACGAGCAATGTTATTATTCGTTAATAATTAAATCATAATTGTATTGTTCGTTAAATTGATACAACATTTATACACGTATTTAGAAGACTATTCATTTAATTTTATTTGATTGATATTTTGACTACTTACCTGGCTAAAGAAACTATGAGAGAAAAAAGAAAAACGAGCAATGTTATTATTCGTTAATAATTAAATCATAATTGTATTGTTCGTTAAATTGATACAACATGTATACACGTATCTAAAAGACTATTCATTTAATTTTATTTGATTGATATTTTGACTACTTACTTGGCTATATGCTCAAGCATATTTTGCTTTGTTTTTTATTTTTAATAAAAAAGAAGTATTACAACTGCGAAAATTTGGAAAAGAATTTATCTGAAGAAAATTGGAAATCCTTTCTTATGAGAAGGTAAAGCAAGCACGTAAGAGTAGACGAGATAAGCACTTACGTAAGAACGAACCGTTCTAGCTTTCGGTATCTCCTAAACAGACAGAAAGATCTGAATTCCATGAAGGAGACACGCTAGGCACGAATAAAACGTTCACCGATCGTGGAAACCATCCTAGTGGCGTTGATACGAACGACGCACAACGATTTTCATATTCGAGATAAGAGCTCTATAGTCGCATTCACCTACTCTTTTGTTACTCCGGACACGCTTTCGACAGTTCCAGCTGAATCCTCGATCAGTTTTTCTTTCCCGAGGGAAAGAAGAAGGAAGAATTTCCGTGTAAAAGGAGTAAAGAAAAAAAGGACGTTGATGAAAAAGATAAAGAAGAATGTTGAAGAAGAGCAGGGAAAGAGAGAAGGGGGAAGTTTGATCGAAAAAAAAGTACGAGGACTAAGGTGGAAAATAAGAAATGAAGGAGGAAGAAGAAGAAGAAGAAGATAAAGAACAAAAAAATAGGAAGAAGAATGAAAAAAATGTTCCCCTTGTCGTTTTCCAGGGAAAAAGAAAAATTTCACGCTTTGTGACACACTCTCGGATCCTTTCTTTTTTTCTTTTCTCTTCCTTCTTTATCTCTCTTTCTTTTCTATTCTCTGCGACCCTTTACCCTTATCTTCTCGTCTGACGTGTCTACTGTAATACGCATAATTTATTTCGCGCGCTAGCACAATCTCACGAAAATCGTTAAACTCGCGAGAGAAGCGAGAGTTCCGTGATCCTATACGTACACGTAGATATAAATATAGATATATATATATATCGAAAGAAAGAGAGAGAGAGAGTACCTCAATTTTGATTCGTTCTCTTGGCATACTTATTACGAAACTTGTTCACGTGCGTGCCATATCACGTGAAATCGTCTGATCTACTTTTCCGATCGTGATGGATGAAGAAA
Organism: Polistes fuscatus; assembly: GCF_010416935.1. Classification (NCBI taxonomy): domain Eukaryota; kingdom Metazoa; phylum Arthropoda; class Insecta; order Hymenoptera; family Vespidae; genus Polistes; species Polistes fuscatus. Next base: position 10,115,814 of record NW_025113140.1, on the reverse strand, counting down.
AAAGGAAGGATAACTTCGTCGAATAGTAAATAAAAGGAATATTCGTTTTCATTTGAAATAAATACGTTCGCGTAATAATTTTATATAATATATACACGGAAGTAAATGTAACAAAATAAAAGAGGAAAAAAAAAGAACAAAATGTATTTAAAAAAAGGATGCAATATCTTAAAAATCACATTTTTCAACAATACGATAATAATAAGAAATGTAATATAACGTGTAACATCGTTCGAGTATTGAAAATCTTACGTACCAAAAAAAGCCATGACTAATATTCTCTCGAATTCCACGTTGGCGCTTTCCTTACCCCCAGCACGAACAGAATGTCACTTGGAGTCGCGAAGTCGTAAATGGAGTCGTTCGAAGCGATGACGTGGGGGATACGACGAGTATCGCGATAAGGCACGCAGCAAATGTCTCCGATCAAGTTCGAAGGGTTCGAATCGATATTCGACGTGCTTACGATAGGAAAACGATGCGAATCTTATTTTTGACGTATCGAATATTACGTATAATAAATCATAGAAATGGAAAGCAAAAAAGACAAAAAGGAAAATGCAATTTATACATACGTACGAAAATGTTGGATAGAATTTTTGGTAAAATTGATTTCCTCCTCCTCTCCCCCCTTCCCCGTTTTATCGAAGAATTTGAATATTTTCTGTGTGTATATATTGTTAACATGATAATTATTGATTTTTGTACAGATTTACCTTTGTCAACGGATCAAATATCAACGAGAGCAACGACAGCGGCAAAGCGATCGATGCCAACAGATGCACCGATGCTAAATTACATATTCGATGCACACAGCACCTTGAATAAGCATCAACATCACCACGATCATCGTTGGGGTCCTCACTTCGAGGGTGAAAGTTCAGCGAAAAATCTCACCATTCAAGCTGGCGCCAACGTTATTCTCGACTGCAAGATATCATTGTTGCAGGATAAAACGGTATGTATGTTAAATTATAAACTCCGATCCGCGATAAGCGTTTAATCTCTTATCGCTAAATCGAATCATAATTTCACGTTAAATGTTTTAAGCTACGTTTATCGATTAATAATAAATATTAAGTATTTATTAGAATAATTACTATGGATTAGTTATTTAATGACACAATAATATCTCTACAAATTCTTCGATTATCTAATCGCTTGTAAAAGGGTTAATAAACGTAACACGAGACGTATTTTAGCTGTCTAAACGTTATAACGTTTCAATGAAACACGTTATGATACAGGGTGAGAGCAAATATGTGTAGAAGGAAATTCCGAGAAAATCTACACCTTATGAATATGTAATGGCAGTGTTGGCAAACGAATAAATTAATAAAAGCACGAGAGATTAAAAGAGAGAAAGAGAAAAACGGAGAAATGAACATTTTATAAATGTAGAAATTAGTTTAATTTGAAAATCATCATAGATAAATCAAATATTGTACTTTTACAGTGAACTCACAATCAGAGTAAGTAGGATCGTTAAAACGCGTCAATAAAATATTCTATGCCAGTGTGATGAGTTAACTTCCTTTTTCACGTTAGATCGTATATACATACCAATTCTTTAAATCGAACTTTATGTGCCAAGTAAATCTCTCAGTCTGGTTTTCTCGAAGAACCAACAACTCCGTGCCGAGCACGAACGTATTTGTCTTTCCTTCGACGAGTCATTTAGAATTCTGTCCTCCTTCTTCCCGCGTCGTCCTGTTTGTACATCACGTCGTACGTCAATACGGCCACAATCGGGCCGCATTTTCCCATCCGCGGTATAGTGGTACGAGACAGAAAGGATACATACGACCAGACGAGCAATCGCATTTTGCAATACCTTAATACACAAATGCAACTGACACGTATATATACATAGATACGCGACACATAGTATACTCCAAATGCATTTGATCACTAAAATTTGATCACTGAAATTTCTCCTACTACTATCCCACTTAGAATATCGGAATCATTGTACGATCTCGAATCATTAAACGAACCATCGGTCATTCAGCATTTTCATTAAATACCGAACATTTTCGTTTTTCTATCAAATGTAAATCTATCAGATGTAAGAGAGAACAAAATATTGTAGATAAAAAGTTTGATAATTGATTGAAATCATTGATTGAATAACTGGAAAAAAAGGGTACGTACGGTTTAATGTTACAGCTTAGTTATTAAATTATTTCACCTATGTATTTTATTTCAAAATAAAATATTTGATTTTCCCAGTACTCTGTATCAATTTTTCATCTGTTCTCGATTATATTTGATAATTAAAAAAGTGTCGGGGTAAAAGCGATCGTTTCCTTTAGATATGTTAGTTTTTCCATTGACTGACTGACGGTTCCGCACCTAACAAGCTCTCGACTTTCATTCAATTTCGAAAGAGTCGTTTGAAAATTCCGTTGGCTTAGTCAGCGTGTTCAAAGGGTCAAGGGAAATTCTCTGAGAAGTAACGTCAACTTACGAAGAGTATTTCCGTCGAGCTTGTCACCTTTCTTACCATTCTGTGTTCCGTTTAACATGCAGCCTCCTCTTCGTTCCCACAAATTTTCAAATTTTCAATTTGCTTTTACCAAAGGGAGTCACTTCAAAAATAGATACGTATCTCTTTCTCTATTTTTCTTTTTGAGAGAGAGAGAGAGAGAGAAATTTCTTTTTGCTTAGTATCGAACTATTAAGTAATTTGCTTTCGAAATACCGATGACATAATAACGATAAGCGAGAATAGTTTGGCAAAGCAGTATAAGTGCATCTTGTCTGTTACTTCGTCGATATCGTCAAAGAAGCCCTTTGATGGTTCGTGTCCGATAGAATCCTTAATAGACCTTCCATCAAATATTTCCTTTAATAATCGAGAACCAATGTTATTATCAACTATCACAAATACATATTGCGTGTACCGAGTTAATTTACATCAACCGAGACCTCGTTCGCCATTAGCATAATACTAATTACGGTTACTACTAACCGTCTGATTGAAGAATCCAATTTCTCATCGCGTTTGTATTCTAAACGGGATTGTGCAAATTCCTAATTACATATAATTATAATTTTACCGTATATGGAAACGTCATGTGAACTGTTTTTACCATAAGTAAATATCCTTCGAATCATTAATGTAAGATTTATTAATAGATACAATAATTATATTATAATTATATATTGGCAAATATTTTTTGCCAAGCTAAAAAAAGTGCATGCACGCCAATAAATAAAAGAAAAGAAAATAACATCAAACTATAAGTAAAAACGATGTGACATTTTAATGATCAGTAAATATAAAAAAAAAATCGTAACTAAGTACGAAGTTTGTGAAAAAAACGAAAGACTCGTGTTCGTGCATTAGGATGGGTAACTTCCAACGATAATTTACATAATTTAATGATTACGAGTGCACGATATGTTCAGTATATCAAAGAGTTACCGCTTTTACTGCTAATGGTTATGATCCTCTAGAACGTATCCATTCTCCCGTTCGAAATGCTAAAACGTTGAGAAACCCTGAACTACCATCATCGCTACCCACTTCGTTCGGCTATGAATATATCCTGAAAACGGAGCACTTTACTGAACTCTGACCTCTCACCCTCGTCTCCCTCACTTACACTTTTACTTTCTCTCTCTCTCTCTCTCTCTCTCTCTCCCTCTCTCTGTCTCTCGCATTTCAGAGGAATATGGACGATTAATATCATTTCTATTGGTGTTACTACTTAACGACATTATCTGTGTGCGATTATCATCTATGTAAAATTAATTTTAGTGCCTATATATATATCAAAGATCATCACACTTATGGAGTGCCTGTCATACGATACGAAATAAATACATTTTCCCCATAAGACAAAATTCATATAGACATATTTCATCGCAAATTTCGCAAATAAATATAGACGAATCGTAAAACGATCAGTCTGCGTTAAAACGTTTTTACAGTTTTCAACTTTCATGTGATATAATAATTGACGGATAATGAATAACGAATGTTGAATAGGAATGATGGATAGAGTATAAAAAGTCGTGCGTTTTGTTCTATTATATGCCGGGAGTATCGTTAAACGATTAGCCGGTTGGATAGGTATATGCGATTTTAAAAGGTGTTTTCAATTTTCTCTTTATATTCGATATATCGGTTACGTTGGATACTTTTTTAATTGGATAACGTTTACAATCCAAATGTTCTCTTTTTTCAAATTTATAAATATAATCGAAATAATCTGGAAAAAATACATGTGCAGATCAAACAAATTCAGTATACAATAGAAATATTTTGTATTTTACAGTTATGAAAAAATTGTTCATTGTTATATTTAACGAACATTCTACATTCATTGTTTATCATTAGCCGATCATAAATCAATCAAATTAAACCGTATAACATGTAGAAAGCATTGAAAAGCTCATAGATATGGATCGCGTAGAAAGTAATTTTGCAATAGTTATTTTATGGGATGGCAGAAAGGTGAAACGAGAGGTAACACCGATTACAAGGTGTAACCTGGGTGGAACGTGTGTGGCTATACACAACGCACGAATCTCGGTTGGGCAGATAATACCGGTATACCTCGTAGATATCCATGTAGAAGATGTACGATATCGCGTGCATTTAATGGAGTTACTCGGAAACACACTATCCAATTCCAATTACGCGGATAAACTGCATACTCTGTCCTACGCTTTTGCCCAACCTTCTCTCTCTCTCTTTATCTCTCTCTAACGCGACACCTTCCAATCGGTTCGTTCTCTATCCAACACCCCCCCCGGCCCCCAAACATTCAGATAAACTTTCGACCATGTTCAAAATTATGCTTTTACGTTGCGATCGAACGTTACAGATCGCGTTTAAAAAGAGTACTATGGTTATCTATTTGTATAACAAAGTGTCATGTTTTCTATCAAGAGAGAGAGAGAGAAATAATATAAATATAGGAATGAATGTATGCATGCATGTACGCGAGTAGTTCTCAAAAATATTGACTTCAATCGTTCGAAGAATATCAACGAAGCTTTACGCACCTGTTGATATTTTCACCTGCTATCTATTTACGTCCAACACGAAACTTTGATTATTTTACCTATTAAAATATTCTTCTTTTTATTTGTTTTTAATCAATTTTCAACGAAAATAATCCTTTTGAATATTCACGAGAAGTGATTCTTATTGTTACATAAAAATAAAATAAATTTGTTTTTGTCGTTTACAGGTATCCTGGGTAAGGAGACAGGATAACGGTGAAAAAATGAATTTATTGACAGTCGGTCGTCAGACGTATACAGGTGATTCAAGGTACACCATCGAGTTTCAATATCCGGACAATTGGCGTTTACAAATAAAAAGCGTGAACAGTAGCGATGAGGGTCAATATGAATGTCAGATCAGCACCTTTCCGCCAAAGTTTATTCTCGTAAACTTGCACATCAACGGTAAGCATCTCTTATTCTATACCACAAAGGATAATATTATCCGTATTTTTACGATACACAACGTATACGTAACACCACGTATCCTACCAACACATCACATAATATATTGTTTACATTCGTACGGGTGAATATAAAACACGAACGAGTCCTTTGATGTCAGTCAATCTTGCTAGCTAGCTTCGTAGCGTCGAACGTGTCCCGTATCAATTCAATATGGTTATAAAAAGGTAACTTTGAATATTTTTATTTAGTTTCTTTTTTCTTTTTTTCGTTTTTCGTTTGTTACATTTTCCTTTGTATCATCGATACACCTATGCGAGCATATATGTACGTAGTATTACGTTGCTAAAGGAATAAGTTCGACGAAACCTTTTGAAAAACCTGCAATTTCATTGTGTATACCCACCTACCTATTCTATTTTATCCTCTCTCTCTCTCTCTTTCATTTTCTACGAAATAGAAGCTGTATTTGTTCCACTTGCTCCTATGATCTTACAATCTTTCTCTTTCTTTATCTCTCTCTCTCTCTCTCTATCTCTCTTCAACACTTCTCCCTTTTTCGTGTACGTTTTATCGTTTTTAAACGATAACAATGTTTCTCTCGCGAATAAGCTCTGCGAGACATTTCGTTGGAGAATCTTCTTTCCTTTTATGCTCCGATTACCATGCTCATTACCGCATTACTATGCTCTACGGTTTAGAAACCCGTTGAAGATCGTTCCGAACGATTTTCCTGCGAAAACGGTATGGTCTTCTTCCCTTAATACGCTACGATTTTTTTCCCCTTCGAATCGTTCATTTCGAGAGGAAAAAAAAAACAAAGAAAAAAGAAATCTCGAATGAGGTGGTTCTATATGAAATTGAGCTTAATGTAATTACATTCGATACGAGAGACCTCTTGAATTAAAAGTACGTTGTATATAGGTATATATTTAATAATAAATAACTTATTTAGATTTTTTACGGGTATTTCAATTACCGTTATTGCAACTATTGTAGTTATTTACTTTTTCTTTGGTAATACTCAAGTTTAAGAGAGTTCGTAATGAAATGAAAATAGCGTATTAAAATTTGGACTGGGGGTGAGAAGGGGGTAGAAAGTAAAGAAAAAAGGAAATAAAAGAAAAATGTAAAATATCGTTGGAAGTTACGGAACGAAGAAATTCGCAAAATGTAGCCAATCGAAATGAAAGAGATCTCACAGTGATATTCCTGTCTATTAGATTAGTAGGAGAGAATAAAACGTAGGATGAGAGAAAGAATAGCGGAATGAAGGAGAAAATGGAAGAGAGGAGAGAAAGAGAGAGAGAGAGAGAGAGAGAGTTCTGGTATTCCGCTAGCGATCGAACAAATTGCCTTCGTTCGCAAAGCCCTCGGTGGTAGGAAGAGACCGGTTAGAAGAATAATTGAAGGCGAAGTGGCATAGTTGAAATGGACGGAGAGTGCCGGTGAACCGACTATTCGATGAGACTTTGTGAACGAAAACGGAAGAAAGTTAGTTTCGTCGATTCTCAAAAGAAAATTGGATAGGATTAATGTCTTCTGTCAAGCCTGTACTGTACAATTTCGTGGTTACGTAAGAAAGTAGATATGGTTTTAGAAGAGAACGGTGCTTAAAACTTAACCGTAAAAGTGGACAACTCTGTAGTTCGTGATGTGTGTGTTTAAAAATGTCCGATGAAAATTTGAAATTTATCTAAAAAGTTTTCGTAAGAAATAAACTAAACGTCGATTGTTAAGTACCATTGTTAAACAAAGTTATTTTTTGACATCAATTTTTCAGACTGTTTAGAAATATATTGATTTCTCTTTTATTTAAATGAATTATTTTTAAATTGAAGTATCGTTTAATCCAGGAGAATTTCTAAGGAAATTAACGTAATCGTTAAATTATTAATAGTAGCAATAATAAGCTCTCGTAATATCTCATAGAATAGCTCTCTTAATTTTGTAATGGCACCTAGGTGCCATGCTTAACATTCAAGTTGGAAGAGATTAGGAACGATTTAACAGGATTATTCATTTCTGCAATTCGTCAAAACTAGTTATGCGCGTTAATGTTTCGACCACGGACCGTCAATACCCACTCAGGAATTTCAGTTTGCTCCAGTTTCCGTTCAACGGACCTATCTTGAAGTAGCAGCAAATACTTGTCGCGCTACCGACAAACCGTCGAGCAAACTCCTATAACAACGTCACCCTCGTAAATTCATTCGGAGGCATTCCGTAAACGTTAGAATAGCGATAGGTGTAAATTTAGAAATAATATTTTACTTTCTTATCATTATTTTTATTTTTCTATATCTTATTACTCAATGTAAATCAAATTAAAGGGACTTATTTTTCATTCTTTTTCAAAAGTATCGTTTATTTTACAATGTTTTCGTTTTCCCTAAGTAGAAAAATAAATCTCAACATTCGTAATTTGAATGGACTGATAGTATTCATACTTACGATTTTCGAAGAATAAAATTTATGATTGAAAAACTTGAAGCCATGATATTCGTAGCACACAGCTAATGAGCGAATCAAGCGATTATCATTTTTTATAATAAATACGAACGTATTTCACGCGAGAACGTAGATATAAATTCGTAAAGAGACTGGAGGAAAAGTTCTAGGTAAAACTTTGTTCGCGAGTTTCGCGAGAGAAACTTATTATTCAGGATTTCGACGAAATGTCTTTCAGAGAGCGAAATTCTATCGGATCTTTTTTACTTTCTCATCTTTCTCTCGAGACGCTTTTAATTTCTCAAGTAGACGAAATAAAGAAAAATGTTCAACTAATTTAACGAGAAAAAAGTAAATATCTCTTATATTTCATTCGCATCCGAATATTCATATAATCTATGGAGCTAATTTTGTTTTCTTTTCTTTTTTTTTTTATGAACTAGATTAAACAAGAATAAATACGTATTTAGAAAAAGTCGTATATATATATATCCTTTCCTTCTTGTTTCCTCGATCGACAAAGTTAATTTCCTACTACGTAGTTGCTCTGCCAGGGAAAAGAAACTTTCATAACGGAGAGGTCGAGAGCTTAAACGTTTTGTTTTTTTAGAAAAGGAATTATGACACCTTCTTCGTAAACTTTCAGAAGATTCTTTTGTAACTTTCCCTTCTATCCCCTCTCTCTCTGATACTTTCTTTCTTTCTCTCTCTTATTCAACTAGACGATATACTTTGAAAAATCCATTTCGTGTTGCTTATCCCATAGGAATTTGCCACGAGTTTGTTCCGACGAGAAAATTTATATTATTAACTTTCTACAGTATATTTGCGTAATGAAAAAATTACTTTAGAACTGTTCGCAGCATCTATTTCTATTATTCAATGAAACGACGCGCGTTGACCAGGACGAAAAGAATTTTTTTTCTTAGAAATAAAAAACGAAAAAGAAGAAAATATTATATGTTAGAAAAAAAAAAAACTGGTTTGTGTACTTATGTACGCACGTAAGAAGTTATACTTCTTTGCCGTACCAAAACGAACATAACCTCAATAACCTCAAAAATAACTTAACAAAAAAAAATTTATTATTATTATTATTAATTTAAATTTACTATCTATATATTATATATATTAGAAAGAATAATAAAATATCATAATATAGATATCAGTCCACACTAAATATAAGAGAGATATATCGAATTATTTTATACGTCAACGGCCATGGCGCTGTGATAGCGCTGGTTTCCGCTCGATCATTTAAGTCAAGCAGCGCTGAGTACGATTAGTACTTTGGATGGGTGACCCGTTCGAGAAAAAATGGGAAGAAGAAGTTGAAGACAACTTCATGCCGTAAATTTGAAATCGCTTTGCCGCGCATCGTAAATACTGACAAACTTCATGGTGTCGTTTTTCCAGACGCTCGGAACAAAATCACTCCCCATTACAATTTCCCCAACGCGCCAAAAGAAATATAACTTCAAAAAAAAGAAAAAAGAAAAATAATGTATCGATATATCTTTATTTATACGCCAATAGAAATTGGTATAATTTACGATCACGAGTGTTGATCCAGGTGTAATACGAAATCGATGAATGTTATCGTTATATCCGAGAATTCGTTCAGACGTGTTCAGCCGAAGGATTTGAGAAAGGATCCCGGTCAGATAATCTTCTCGAAACTACGCAAGCCGTTGTCACTTATACATACCAAGAAGCAGAAGGGTCGTGTTCCCTTGTTGTACGAGCTAGCGAACGAAGAGTAAAGGATCAGTGTATATAATCCTAGACAGGAAGATACCAACTAGAAAGAGGTGCCATCCGAATAGCTAAGGTTATCTGTAAATCAACTATTCTACGAGTCTTTCATACACCTTTTCATCCTATTTAGCTTACGGAATTTTTCTTATTAGTATCCCCCTTGGTGAATGGTGTATTAAACAAAAAAGAAACAAAAAAAACAGATTCTCTCAAGAAAAAAGTAAATAATTTAATTTAAGTAAATTTTATCTTTAATCCAAATATTTCGTTTTATAACGAAATAGCGAAATTTTAACAAATATCGTCTTTTTCATAAAGTCGTCAAAACAACAAAACAAAATGGAGTTAAAGTAAATTAAAGTCGATCTATTTATAACGTCAGTCTTGATAAAAAAACCTTTTCGATATTCTTAACCTGTCGGTCACATATAAGATATTTTAATGGAATAACAATAAAGAAAGAAAATATTGTTAAATGGAAGAAAACCATAGAACGAAAGAAGTCCTCGACGCGTTTTGTACAGTTTTGTGGAACTTACTGCAAAGATTCTAAACGCTATGGCATCAAATAGAAGGAAAACGATTGGGAACAGAAGTTGGCAAGGGCAAAACATTTTTCACCTATTCATGAACTCGAAAATATCACTCGAGAGCAGTCGAGATCTATACTCAAAGCATTTCCCTTCTTCATGATTCTTTTCGAGTGGCCACAAACATACAGACGCGTAAAGACACCTATATATATATATACGGCCTAGTTTATATATATTTCTCTCCTCTTTCATGAATACCAACACACGTACTATATATACACTAATACACATTCGTAAGCCCTAACGCTTTCGATCTCGTACCTGGAAGAGATCCAGAAAACGAGGATAGGGTGGAACCGCTTTTGAATCGGCTCGCACCAACGTTAAACTCTATATACAGATGTGTGCGTGTGGACAAGCGCGTTTAGTCAATATTTATTGCCCCCCCACCCCATAAAATAAAATACTCGTAGCTCAAGTCAGCCGTAATCCGATAGTGCTCGAAGTATTTAGGTCAAAAAGAGAGAGAAGAGAGAAGGGAGGTAGAAAAGGAGAAAATTGGCGAATTATTTCGTCGAATGAAACGTTGAGATTTATTTTCGAACGATAATTTATAATCGACAGGATTTTAACGATACTACTACCTATGATAATATTAACCGCCACATCCCCACTGATTGTGTTTAATACGCAAAGGTGCGAATATGAATTTCCATAATGTGATCGTTGATTAATAAATTCGGTAAATGAAAATGTTAACGGAGTTTTCGATGATACGTCGAGGCGCGCGTGCGAGATGTCAATATTTTGTTTTATTATTTATTATACTCAATTTATTTATCTTATAGATATTCATAATCGCGATAAATATTCGTATAAACGATTATTTGATAAATATATGTGGGGTTTTGAATTATCTAGAAGTATAGAGATAAATATGTAGTGGTATGAGTGTGAGATAGGAATGAAAGAACGCATCGGGCGAGAATAAACATAGGGACCGTTGCGTTAGGATGTCTGCTCAGGATATTTGTTTAGGTTCAGGGTCACATCATCTGGACTTTGTCGCCTACGCATAGCTACATCGAGGCCTCTTGAACGTTCTCGATTTTAAGGTGAAGAAAAGGCCGTTATTCATGATGGTGGATCATCGGGAAATTTCTAGAAGAAGCAACGAGAGACGATGGAGGGGATGTGGGGGTATAAATAGGCGACGGGAAGGACCGGTGGTGCGTTCTGTGGTAGCTCTTGATTGAGACGACGAGGGAAAAGTGTAACGTGAAGTACGGAAGGCAACGGGGAACGGCGAAGGATTACGATAGGCGACGACGAGTCGGATTCGGGTGTTCCTTGTAGTTGTGGACGTAGAGAGTTACACTTAGTATATCGTAGCATTAGTTTAGATTATAGATACTTACTATTCTATCTCTTAAAAACATTATACCTTGGTATTTATTTTTAATAAATAAATACTTTACTATTATCATTATAAATATATATTATATCATACAATAAATCTTACATTTTTGGGGGCTCGTCCGGGATAGAATCGAGGTAACGAGCTTGTGAGTATCTATAAGTCTAAAGCAGTGAAAGTGAGTAAGTTCATCATGGAGTCGGGAAGGTCATCTCAAGAAGATCTGGCAAATGCGACAATTGCGGCGGCTGAACCAGATATTAGTGAAATGAGATATCTGGACTTGAGAACCAAATTGAAGGAGATGGGCTTACGGTCGACGGGTAAGAAGAAAGAACTTGCGGAACGCCTGCGAGCAGCTAGGGAAAAGAAGCTGCGGCAAAACGATGATGACGATGATGATGATGATTCCGAAGAGGAAGAAGCGGAAAGCAGTGAGGACGAAATTTCTACGAAGGCAATGCAGATGTTAACTTTTAAAGATGTGGAAGAGTCGCTCCAAGCATTTAGTGGTGACGATACGCTTAGTGTTGAGCGTTGGATGAGAGATTTCGAAGATATGGCAGAAGTATGCCAATGGGATAGTACGCGGAAAATTATATATTGTAGACGGCTATTGCGAGGATCGGCAAGATCGTTCGTGCGATACGAGAAATGTGTTAAGTCGTGGAAAAAGCTTAAGAAGGCATTGTTGGACGAATTTGCGGAAGTAACAAGTACATATAAGGTCCACGAGTTACTTAGGAAACGAACGAAAAAAGCTGGAGAATCCTATCAGGAATACATCTACGCTATGTGCGAAATTGCTGCTCAAGGAGGACTGGACGAGACAAGTACAATACAGTACATTGTGAATGGTATAGAAGATGAGCCATCTAATAAAATGATCTTATATGGGGCAACGACGATTAGCGAGCTGAAACAGAAGTTTACGTTCTATGAGGCAATGAAAGAAGAGCTGCGGAAAAAATCAAGGACGCCGAAGGTGCATAAACGCAAGGAAACGGAGGAACTGCCACGTAGATCATCTATGAGGACCGGCGGTGGAAGCTGTTACAACTGTGGAGGGTCGGGTCATCGGAGACGAGAGTGTCCATTTAGGACCAAGAGCGTGAAGTGCTATCAGTGCGGTGAATTCGGCCATGTCTCAAGGAATTGTCAGAAGAACACCAAGCCGCGGGATACGCCGAAGCAAGTGTGTGGTGTGGGTACAGAAGCCGGCGGAAAGTGTGTTAAAGAAGCGCAATTAGGAGACAGTAATGTTACAGCATTGATAGATACGGGTAGCGATCTTAGTCTAGTTACAGCGAACCAATATTTTAAGATCGGCGCACCCAAATTGGGTAAGGAAATTTTGCGATTTCAAGGCGTGGGTTCTGACTTAATTAGTACGTATGGCGAAATAGAAGCGACGGTCACAATTGATGGGATGGTGTATCCGATTAGGTTGCATGTAGTTTCTGATAATTTACTGGGTTATGATTTGCTTATCGGTAATGATTTTTTGAGAAAGGTAAACGTAATAATTGACGCGGGTAAGGTGTCCATCTGCGATACGAAGGAAAGTCCGGTGATGAACGGTGAGGTACACTTGATTTTTAAAATGGATGTGATTAGCGGGTGTAACGAAATAGATCTATCTTATATTACAAACGCGAAGCATAAGGGAAAAATAGAAGCTGTAATAGCAAATTATCGACCAGAAAAAGTCCGCGAAACAGGTCTGGAAATGAACATTATTTTAAAGGACGAAGAACCGGTGTACGCGCGTCCGAGAAGGTTATCGCCAAAAGAAAAGGACGAAGTAGATGCTGAAATAAATAAATGGTTGGCAGACGGTATAATACAACCATCGTTTTCCGATTATGCTAGCCCGGTAGTATTGGTCAGGAAGAAGGACGGGTCGGGAAGATTGTGCATCGATTATCGAAAATTAAACGATAAAATTATAAAGGATCGGTATCCGTTACCGCTGATTGAGGACCAGTTGGACGCTTTGCAGGGTGCACGCGTATTTACCACGATCGATTTAAAGAATGGGTTTTTTCACGTTTCGGTAAATGAGAGTAGTCGAAAATACACGGCATTCGTGGTGCCGAATGGTCACTATGAATTTTTAAGGGTCCCGTTTGGGTTGTGTAACTCACCTTCTGTTTTTCAAAAGTTTATTAACCTAGTATTTAAAGAGATGATAGCTGCAAAAAAAGTATTAACCTATCTAGATGACATAATTATACCTTCCGACGGTGTTGAAGACGGGATAGATAGTCTGGCGCTGGTATTAAAGACGGCGAGCGAATACGGGCTTGTAATCAACTGGAAAAAATGTGAGTTCTTGCGGAAGCGCGTGGAGTATTTGGGACATATTATCGAGGACGGTCGGGTACAGCCTTCAATCGTTAAGACGGCGGCGGTTGCGAGATTTCCTAGGCCGACTAATCGCAGGGGCGTACAAAGTTTTCTCGGACTGACGGGGTATTTTCGTAAGTTTGTGCCACAGTATTCGGTTATTGCGAGACCGTTGTCTAATCTACTGAGAAAAGAAATGGAATTTAAGTTCGGCCGTGAGGAGGAAGAATCCTTCAAGAAACTTAAAGAGATATTGTGTAGTAAACCGGTACTGCGACTATACAGGGTGAACGCCGAAACAGAGCTTCATACGGATGCGTCTGGTAAGGGATACGGGGCGATCTTGATGCAGCGTGACAATACCGATGATATGTTTCACCCGATATATTACGCGAGCGGAAAGACTACTCCGGCCGAAGAAAAATATCCTAGTTATGAGTTGGAGGTACTTGCGATTATTAAGTCATTGCGAAAATTTAGAGTGTATCTGTTAGGAATAGATTTTAAGATAGTTACAGATTGTCGTGCATTCACACTCACCATGCGAAAAAGGGATTTGTGCGTGCGTGTAGCGAGATGGGCTTTGCTCCTCGAGGAATTCCGATATACGATCGAACATCGGACAAGTAAGCAAATGGTGCACGCTGACGCGCTGAGTCGTAATCCTTTGCCGACGGTTATGTTCATTCGCGAGGACGGAGGCGGGCTCATAGCCAAATTAAGGCGGGCGCAGCATGAAGATGAAAGTCTACGTAGAATAATGTGTAGTGTTAAGGAAAATAGATTAAGCGATTATATTATCAAGAACGAAATTTTGTATAAGAATGTGAATGGTGACGTGTTAGTGGTAGTCCCGAGGGCATTACAGGCGCAAATCGTTCGCCAAGCACATGAACAGGGACATTTTGCGGTAGATAAAACTGTAATGCTAGTGAAGAGGGATTACTGGTTCGAGGGAATGGGCAATGTTGCGGAGAGGGTAGTGCGAAACTGCGTCAAGTGTATTCTAGCTGAGAAAAAGAATGGAAAATTGGAAGGATGGCTGCATCCTATTGACAAGGGAGAGGTTCCCCTCCACACTTTTCATATTGACCACCTAGGACCTATCCCCTCCACTAGGAAGAGTTACAAGTATATCTTTGTGGTGGTGGATGGATTCTCGAAGTTCGTATGGCTGTATGCGACTAAGTCTACGGACACGGCTGAGGTGTTGCGACATCTGCAGAAGCAGGCACATGTGTTTGGAAATCCGCGGAGAATCATCTCCGACAGAGGGACTGCTTTCACCTCAAATGATTTCGCGAAGTATTGCGAGGAGGAGGGTATCGAACACATTAGAATTGCTACCGGAATGCCGAGGGGTAACGGGCAGGTAGAAAGGGTTAATCGTACTCTCATACCGTTATTGACAAAGATGGCCTCGCCGAAACCCGAGGACTGGTATCGCTATCTCGATCTGGCGCAGCGATATTTAAATGCCACACCGAATAAGAGCATCAAGACGACACCCTTCAAGTTGTTGTTCGGTACAAACATGAGGATCAGGGAGGATCCGGCCATTCGCGAGATGATAGAGGACGAGTGGAGACAGATGTTTGAGGCAGACCGGGAGGAGTGTCGGAGGTATGCTAAGGAAGCAATCTTGAAGGCTCAAGCAGAGAACCGGAGGTCATTCAACAGAAAGAGAACTGTCGCAACGCGGTATGGTGTGGGTGATCTGGTTGCGATCCGACGGACACAATTTGGGCCCGGTTTAAAGTTGCATCCGAAGTATTTGGGGCCATACGAAGTGAGTAAAGTACTAAGGAACGATCGTTATCTGGTACAGAAGGTGGGGGAACACGAAGGCCCCTACACGACGTCTACGGCGGCCGATTCAATGAAACCATGGGCTCGAGAAGTCGGAGAGATCTTAAGTGAAGACGAAGAAGGAAAGATGTGAAAATTTTTATTTTTTGGTGGTGGTGGTATGGTTAGTGGCATATCTGAGGACAGATATATTTTGTCAGAACGGCCGAGTGTGGGGTTTTGAATTATCTAGAAGTATAGAGATAAATATGTAGTGGTATGAGTGTGAGATAGGAATGAAAGAACGCATCGGGCGAGAATAAACATAGGGACCGTTGCGTTAGGATGTCTGCTCAGGATATTTGTTTAGGTTCAGGGTCACATCATCTGGACTTTGTCGCCTACGCATAGCTACATCGAGGCCTCTTGAACGTTCTCGATTTTAAGGTGAAGAAAAGGCCGTTATTCATGATGGTGGATCATCGGGAAATTTCTAGAAGAAGCAACGAGAGACGATGGAGGGGATGTGGGGGTATAAATAGGCGACGGGAAGGACCGGTGGTGCGTTCTGTGGTAGCTCTTGATTGAGACGACGAGGGAAAAGTGTAACGTGAAGTACGGAAGGCAACGGGGAACGGCGAAGGATTACGATAGGCGACGACGAGTCGGATTCGGGTGTTCCTTGTAGTTGTGGACGTAGAGAGTTACACTTAGTATATCGTAGCATTAGTTTAGATTATAGATACTTACTATTCTATCTCTTAAAAACATTATACCTTGGTATTTATTTTTAATAAATAAATACTTTACTATTATCATTATAAATATATATTATATCATACAATAAATCTTACATATAAAATGGTATAATAGGTACTCTTGTTTTCTTTTTTTTGTTTCTTGGATAGAAAAAATCTTGACTAAAAAAGAAAATACCTACTCTTTTGAACGATCACATCTTTAATTCGTTTTATTTTATCCGATTTCAGCGCCATCCGTCCAAATAGTGGACGCCGCGGGTCAACCGCTAAGGGATAAATACTATGAAGCAGATAGCACCATCGAACTGTTATGTGTCGTGCGTCACATAGCGATGCAGGTCCAGTATAGTGTCGTCCAATGGCTCCATGGTAATCGAACTCTGAACTACGACACAACGAGAGGTGGTATCAGGTTGGTCAAACAATCAAAATAATATATCACTTGTGTTTAGTTCCAACAATTTCTCGATAATTCTTTTCAATTGGTTTAACATTCATTTTTGATTAACTGTACAAATTTTGTTTTCAACGAATTTTCTATATTTAATGAAAAATTGTACGACCTTTTAATAAGTTTCTTCTTCTTCTTCTTCTGTTTTTTTTTCTTTTTTTTTGTTAATAAAAATGTAAGATTTTTCTTACACAACGCGAAAGAACTAAAAATATTAAATGA
Organism: Polistes fuscatus; assembly: GCF_010416935.1. Lineage (NCBI taxonomy): Eukaryota > Metazoa > Arthropoda > Insecta > Hymenoptera > Vespidae > Polistes > Polistes fuscatus. The sequence continues at coordinate 10,098,657 of NW_025113140.1, read as the reverse complement.
ATTAAATGAACGAGTGTTATTTTTTTTCTTTTTTAAGAAATCGTTCGTCCATTGAAAACAATAAAATTACGAAACTGACGATAATAATTTTTTTAATTATCACACAGATACATACAAATGCTACGAGTTTATTTTTAAATTTCCATCGAAGCATCATCGTTCGTAATCCAATAGCGACGTTTGCTTTACCCAGCGCTTTCGAGATAATTATTCTTTATTCTCGACAAAATACCCGTCGTTTCTTCTTCTTCTTCTTCTTCGAGTGTTCTTTTTTTAACTTTCAACTACAGAGTCCTCCAGCCAGTGTAAATATTAAAGAACGTTTTTTAACAATTAAAGAGAACATTATCATCCGACCAACATTTTAAAGAGATTTCTTAGAGAATGAAGGAAAAAAGGAAAGGGCGAAAAGGGTTGGTAAATGACTCCTAAAACGTCTGCTGGATAGTAATTTTCTCAATTAGAAAATGTTCTAGAAAACGGTAGAACGATTTTACTATTTGAAAATAAATGGGGAAAATGGGATTAGACGATCAAGAAGAGTCCTGACATTCTTCCTCTTTCCCTTTTTTTTCTTTCTCTCTCTCTCTTTCTCTCTCTTTCTCTCTCTTCTTCTTTCTTTCTGTTTTTATCTCATAACGACATTCTTAATACATTGCTACGCTTTCATAACTCGATTCGACACGGTCGAGTTTTAACTGAGTAATAGGAAGGCGTAAGAATTCATTATTCGAGTTGGTCGTTAGAAATGCAGAGGTGGGTCTTTACTACTCTCTTAGTTTAGTGAATAAAACTCAAACTCGTTGGAAAGCAACGGTCGAGAACATTCAAGCCCGTAAAATAAGAAAATCTAGGCCATGCAATACCTTCGGTTTAAGAAACCGTGAACGAGTACTACAATGATTTTCATCGATGTAGAAGCTTTTTAACGCGTAAAAAGATGGAGAAGAAAACGCGTAAGAAAGCAAATTCGTTATACACGAGTACTATCCGCGAACAAGATAAGCTCGGAACACTAAAACTAAAGCAATTTAAACTTTCCATCGTTGTCACCTTTCGAAACTCCATTTAAACGACGCGACGTTAATTCTGTAACCGCTTGTACACTCCCTTCAATTGCTATACGAACGAGATATAGTATAACTTGGAATATATACATGTATATATACATATATGTGTGTTTGTATGTGTGTGTGTGTGTGTGTGTATATATATATATACGTGCCTATACGTCGTCATGTTTTTCTTCCTATTAGTTAGGAAAGTGAGTTCGAATGTTTCCGTTCGAGTTACAAAATTGGTCCTTTAATTACCGACGTGCATTATACTCGCGTTACACGGGAGTTAAAATTATACAAATATTCAAGCTAGGAAATAATAAAAGTCAAAATATGCCCTACCATCGTTAGAATGAACTATTATTTGCAATGTATTCGTAGTCTGGTAAGTTATTTCATGAAACACGGATAGTTGCATTAATTAGTACATTCGAGTCACTTTTATGCACCCAACTATGTGTATTGTACATACAATTTACATTTATTATTTTATATTAGTGTTATAGAGTAAATCTTAATAGTCATTTTGTTGTCTAATGATACATTTAATTTAAACATCGCTCAAATAACACAAACACATATTTTCGAAAAAAAAACAGAACTTAACAACAAATAATTTAAGCAAAAAGCAAACTTTGATGTTTCTACCAATAGAATATTAAGGAAGATCGAATTATCGTCTTTACTAGCAAAGTTATAATCTAACTTTCAACTATTCGAGAAGTGCCTTTCGCAAAAGCGACACTCACGTTTTCCCATGGCACGTTGATCCATGTTAAATAAACCATGACATATATGAAAATTGTTAGAACTGACACGTACATGCATATATATGCAGGGTGTCCAATATAACTCTAGTCACGATTTTTCAAGTATTTCCAATAATCTGACAAAAAAATACTTTAAACAAAAGTTGATCTGTTTTTAATTGACTATACATTTCAATAAAAGAAAGTTCGAAAAAAATTTTATTGTTAATGTTTTTTAAGGCTACCTTTATTTTTTCAAATAGCACTTAGTATTTTTGACTTAACAGTATTATAGCCCATATATAAATACGAATTCAACGATATAGTATACTTTGACCCTTGGATGACCTTGAAAGCAATGTATTGCCTTATTGCAATGTATAATCAATCAAAAACAGATCAACTTTTGTTTATTGTATTTTTTTGTCAGGTTATCGCAAGTACTTGAAAAATTGTGACTAGAGTTATGTGGGACACCCTGTATATATATATACACAAAATAAATAGGTGTAGAAGTAATCCTGAAAACGATTTCGAACAACTAATCGAAAATGGTAGTTAAAATGACTTAACAAGTGAAATAATAGTAGACAGAATTTAAAGTCGTGTTATTCTTCGGCTTGAAAATGTTGGAGCATCGGTTTCTTAGATCCACTACGAGAAGAGTAAACTCTGTGTCACCGTAGACATTGCTAGCAGTAAATGGAATTAGTTTGTTGTGCTCTCTGTACATATCAAGACGCGTACACGAAAGTGAGAGAAAGTCTCGTCTTACTTGAAGTAAGATAGAAAATAAAATAAGTTAGTAGTAAACCCCACCTACCTCAGACCCATCCCCTTTCCCACCTGTAACCCTCACAATACCCATCTCTCTTCGTTATTCTCTTTCTCTTTTTATCTCGTGTTACCGCACCACTGTTGTTCCTTTTATTCCATTTTTCTTTTTTTTTTCAACAACCATTATGTGGTACACCTGGTCGCGTAAACACAACCAACTAACGTCACTTAATATTTTGTCCGCGGCAAGTTACTTCCGATAAAAAAGATAAAGGGGAGTGAGTGAGGAAAGAAAAAAAAAAGAAAGTACACTATTATCTTAGTTGGGTAAGAAATTAGAGCCGACAAGTGCTGATTTAACGAGCACTCGAGGCTGTTTAGTACGCCGACCTCCGGCATTTCCATGACATTATGGAGTAGAGTAATGAGAAAAGCGATGATAAAAGTGATAAAAGTGACGGTAGAGACGCATCGTCGTCGTCAACGGTTTAACGGTCGACGATAAAGCTAGTGAATTTGGTAATATCGTTTGGGTGATTAAAAGCCAGGAAAGGTTCTCTCGTTTCGTCGCACAGCAGAAGGAAAGAAAAAAAGAAGTTTAAAAAAAATGAAAAAAATGATAAAAAAAAAGAAAGAAAAGAAAAGAAAAGAATTATAAAATTTAAAAGAAGGAAAATATCTATCGGTGCATTATACGTATGTATGTCGAACGATAGAGATTAATCGATGCGTGATATATGGTTCCGTCTATGGAGATAGGAAATAGGGCACGATGATAGAATGAAAGAGAATGGAAAGAAATTCGACGATCGTCAAATCGTGCGGATATTAAATCCATCGGAAATTTGGCATCGAAAGGAAATTTGCATACGAACGCAAAGAATGAAATTTGAACTGAGTTACTTCGTCATTACTCTATAAAAGTGAGAGAGAGAGAAAGAGAGAGAGAGAGAGAGAGAGAGAGAGAGAGAGAGAAAGAAATAACTGGAAAAATAAAGTAATATCGATTCATTTTGTTATTTCAGCTGTATTTTTTTCCTCTTTCATTTGATTTTATTCGTTTTCCCATCGAAGATCTAAATTGCTAAGAATGATTGTAATCAACCAAAGTGTATCGTCACAAACAAAAAAAAATGTAAAGTAAAGGGAAAAGAAACAAAAGAGGAAGATGGAAGTAGACAATTTACAAGATCGAGTCAAATGAACGAACGTAATCTATCGATGCGCAAATGCAAGCACGTGTAATGGAGATAATCAAAGTGTATTTAATCTGTATTCGTACGTTCGAGAATTCGCTTAATTGATGATCAAATAATCGAAATTTGGTTCAGATTGGTGCTCGGATAATGGATTTTCAAACACATTAGTTAGGAAAGGATACATTTTACAATGATGCTTATTGAAGTGATTGAAAAGTATTAATTCATATGTGTAGACAATTTCTTTTATTGTTTATGTATTCGTTTAATTTTTATCTATTTTTGTTATTGTTATTATCTATTTTTATTAAACCGTTAATATCGTTATCGCACAAACAAGACTTAATAAAATCATATAAAAATTTCGAAATTGATGATAATCTATCCTAATTCATCAAAGTGTCACTTACCTATACCGATGGTTCAAAGCACTGAAATAAGTCGAAAAAGTTTGGCATTTTTTTGTCCGTTATCAACTATTACACGCTCCTATTATATTATATTAGCAACGATCGATCAAAATAAAAGCTTACGATTCACTTCGCGGTTATTAAATCGTGACAGTAGAAGGATGGATTTGTACGAAAAAGAAAAAGCTAAAGAAATTCTTACATGATCAACGATCCTCTTGATAAAACAAGAAAAAAATCTTTTCATCAAATATAATTAAGGCCTTAAATATATTAAAATCATAACCAAGTACATTTTACAACAAGTTCAAATTTAATTATTTGCGAAACGATATACATTTTACATGTAATTAAAAAAAATTATACTAACAAATACTTCTTAATTATTCAATTGAAAACTACAGAATAAATTGTCCAAGTGTTGGTGTTCAATTTAAAGGCTAAGTTCCTTTAAATGAGGGCCATTTTTCATCACGTTGGAGTTGCACGCAGAGAGAAGGGATTTCCACTTCGAGAAGGGTAATCCCGTTATTTACATAAAATAGGTGTTCTCGCTTGGTTCGCGACGCAATTAGCGCTACGCTCCGCTGCGAAATCAAATATATACTACGTCGTTGTATTAACGAACGTGTATATAACTATATATACATACATATATATATATGTATATGTCTATCGTCGTGGTCCTTCTGGATCAGCAAACAATCTTTTCAGAAACTTTCTGTATTTTTTTTGTTATTGTCGTTGGAAGATAACGAGCAAACAAATTGCAGTGCAAGAATTTTTTCAATTAAACTCTTCTACCCACCCACCCCCACGCCTCTCAAACCTTTTTTTCCCGTCCTTCTTCCTTCCACCCCTCTACGCGTTCTGTATCTTTCTCTCTCTCAAGAGTTGATACGAGATAAACCCTTTATCCTACTTTTTCTTACCACCAGAGAACCGTTCTCCTCGACGTTAGTTCCGCCGCGTGTGTTCGGTTAAACGGATAAACGTGAATCATGTCGAGAATCGTGGTGACTGCGATTAAGAGCTTACGCCGAGTCCCCCCCCCTCCTCGATTCTGTAAGAAATAAGTATTTTACTCTTTTTTTCTTTTTTCTTCTTTTATTTTAACATTTCCTATCTCTCTATCTTTCGAGGAAAATAAATTCCTCTCTCTCTCTCTCTCTCTCTAGATATATATATTTAATTGAATTTTTTTATACATCAGTAATGTACAAAAATTGAATTAAAAAAGTATGCGGTTCGTAGGCACAATCTCGTTTTTGTCGCGTGTCGTCCACCACTATTAATAAAAATCTTCTTCGACATTTCGTCCCCTTCTTCTTCTTCTTCTTATTCTTATTCTCCTTCTTTCATTTATTATTCTACAAGAGGAAAAAGAACAAACAAATATAAAGAAATCTTTTAAAAACAAAAACACAAAAAAAATAAAGAGAAAACGTACAAGTAGGTAAAATATTTTTACCCGGCAAGGAAACGCGATCAAAATAGAATAGAACTTTCCGCCATCTTTTCATTCGCCTTTCCGAGCTTTCCGAGAACGGCACGAACGGAAGACGGGCCAGCAGTCCCTTGAGGCAAACCTCCAACTTTACCCCTTTACCCCACACCCCTCAAACCCCCTTCAAACCACCTACCACTTCCCCTATCCACTTTCTTCTTCTTCTTCCACTTCTTCTTCTTCTCCTTTCCACTCATTCCTACCGAGAACCGCGGTTGTTAAATTGAAACCAGCAATTAACGTACTTCGAGGAAGAGGTCGTCGGCGCTATTCTTCTCTTACTCGAGGAGAAGCAGAAAAGTAGAGATGCTTTCTAACGAGAAGAGGGAGACCTACTTAATGCCAGTGTCGCTTGCCCGCTCGAGAAACCGAGATACACCCCCCCCACCTACGCGTTCGTCATTTTTTTTTACCTCCTCCTTTTTATTTTGTACTTTTTTATTCTTCTTCTTTTTATTTTCTTTTTTTTCTTCCTTTTTTTTTTAATTTTGCACTGAGCCGCATCGATTCGCCGAGCGAGGCGAAAAACGAGCGAAAGAAAAAAAAAAAACGTAAAAGGTATGAGAGAAAAATGATGATGAAAAATATTGGGCCGCGAATATCTTTTCGCATTAGCGCGTCTCGATGTGCTATCTATCGTTTATATTTCATTTCGTGTTGATCTGACGCAATAAGAAACAAATAATAATAATAATAATAATATTACGAGGAGTATATATTTTTTATATTTACACGTTGAAGTTCGAATAATTAATTGGAAAAGAGTGTACTTCCTTGGAATCGTTCAAATTAGATAATGCGATATAAATTTGACGAGTAATGTTAATTTTACTTTATTCGCTTTACTTTGGTTTATACTTTTGATATACGTATGAGTAAGCTTGTATCTATGTTACAAAACCACTTGATATAATCGTTAATCTTAATATTAAATTTGTATACGCGTGAGTTTTTTTTTTTTCAAATTTATATGTTTCAATAAGAAAATCGTTACGCGATTACTATTTAACTTCGAGATTTGCAGAAAACTTTTAAGATCAAATTAAAATATAAAATTAGATCGGGGGTAGAAGATTGAGAGGGAGGTTTGTAATTAGACTTTAGAGAAAAAGGAAAAAGGAAATATAGTATAATGGAGAAGGTTGAATTGCATGTTCGTTGGTAGTAATGAGAAATTCGAGAAACTCTTTTACTCTTGAAATGTTTCCCATTATCCTCGGCAAAGGAACAAAGCGAAGGAAGGACAATAACGACAGGAAGATTTCATAAAGCGTTTTACATTTGATCGGATCGACTCGAGACTTCTCGTATACGCGACCGAATAAAACTTTCTTCTTACATAAACGGAAAAACAATTAACGCTGTTCGAAATTTTGTTCGATAATAAATCGTATCGAATTGAAAACTTATTGTTTCTTTTTTTTAAGAAAAATTCAAATGATGTTTTACTCGTTAAAAGAAAAAAAGCACACACACACACACACACATACACACGCATTATTTTTATGAAACTTTATAAATACATTGTCAAACTCGTATTATATATATATATATATATCTCTTTCTCGACGTCGTTTCATAAATTCCGTATAAATAAATAAATAGTACATTAGATCGAATATACGTTGTTAAGGAAAAAAAAGTAATAATGCGTGATTTTTAAAACGGCACGAAACGTCCCGGTTTACATTTATTACCTAACGTTATTTAATTAAAGCATATCTTCTTTCAAATTACTCTCGTAAGCGCGTTCGGACCGTGATATGATAATAAAATTAAAAAAAAAGAATTAAATAAATAAATAAATAAAAAGTAAGGGGAGAGATAATGAACAACGAGAAATATTAGGGCACACAGAACGACGAATGCATTTGCGATGCAATATTTTGTCGTATGATGATCGTACATGAAGGGACACTTTATTCCGCATACATTATTCCGATTTCGTTCGTAAAAGCTCGTATCCTGCGGAGATGAAGTTTCCTATACGTATACGTATACGTATGTATACATACATAAATATATATATATATACACATTGAAATGAAAATTTCAACGAGTCGCATTTGTTTTAGCGTGAAAACGGACCTAATGGAGGAAGGGGCCAACTCTACTCTCAGCATAGCGAGGGTCGGACCAGCGGATAGTGGTAACTACACGTGCATGCTCACCACCATGCCTGATCTGCCTGCAACGGTTCATGTACATGTCCTGAACGGTGAGAATAAAATAGAATAAAATTTGCTTCCTCGTACAGACTAAACTCTCATCCTCACACTCCACTACCACTCTTTTCCTACTAACAGTGAATACCCGTCTACCGAAATACGATGTCATCTCTCTCTCTCTCTCCCTCTCTCTCTCTCTTTCTCTCTTTCTCTTTCATTTCGATCGATAAGCACTCAAATATTCATACGAAAGAAGAGCGACGAGAAGACCTCGATCCTGGCCTACCGCAATATATATATATATATATGTGTATAGGATACATACATATATTTTACGTATACATATATATATATATAATATATGTACGTACTTACATTTTAGACCAGATATCAGAATTTTTATTCTCACGGGAAAAAATGTCTGTATCCCGATACCTTTCGATCGCTCGGAAGACATTCGGATAAAATTGAAAACGTAACATTTGGATCAACGAGTGAAGAATTTATCCCTGATAAGATACGATAAGTAGGTTTTCTCGTTTAAGACGATTCTTTTTTTCTACTTTTTTTTTTTTTTCAATTACTTACTTCTCACGAGTTATTTCTCAATAAGAATTTTAGCGATGTTCTAACTTATCGGGAGGGAAAAAAATAAGATAATTACAATAAAAAAATATAAACCGGTATAAACATTTTCATTCAAAATTTCCTACCTTATTTAATATTTCCAATCGCAATCGTTAAAACAAAATTACGATAATATAAAGAAATCTATTTTTCTATACGATCTAAAATATCGTACGTCGTTCATGTGTCAAGTTTTCAACGGTGTCGAATAATTAATATAATAATCATCGAATGGAAATAAAAATAACGTTGACAAATTTCTCAGAAAATACGGGAGTTACAATTTCCAATCGCATTTACGTTCTCTCTCCTAGTGAACTATCGAGCTCGTCGATATTTTCAAACGCAATTCGTTTTTTTTATTTTATTCCCTTACGCGAATCGGAGCACTAACCTTGCGGAAGTGACGCACTCGTTGTTGCTGAAAAAGCTGCTGCTGTTGCTTCACAACGCCAGTATATGTTTCTCTTTCTTTCTTTCTTTTTTTTTCCCCTCTCTCTTTCTATTTCTAACAAAACACACATAGAAAAAAGGGAGGAAAAAAACAAAAAAAAACAGAGAGAGAGGGAGAGAGAGAGAGAGAGAAAAAAGAGAGAAAATACATTCGATTGATCCTTCAGAACAAATCCCGATGGAATAAAGTGAACACCATACCACGAAATAGATGTATGGATTATCCAACCATAATTCCATCAAGCCTCATCCACCTATCCTTTATGTTGCACAGAAAGCGATATGTTGCTTCCCACTATAACTAGAAGCGCCATTGTTAACCGAGAAAGCATTCAGCTATCGATACTTTCCTCGATGCTGATCGAAATATTGTCTCGATAAAGCCCCTCCTGCTTCTCCTTTTTTTGTTTTACTCTTTTTTCTTCTCTCCTCCTCCTCCTCCTCCTCCACCATTTTCTATCCACTTGTACGAACACAATCTCCTAGCATTTTACACGGAGTGAACGGACGACGTACGAGTCTTTGAAAATACAATTATATTTTTTTAGAAAAAAAATTTCTCCCACGAAAGGATTATTTTCTACCGAGCGTGTCTTGTTTTATGGTGTTATCATTGTCGTTCTATTAAGTACATTTTCTTTTTTAACGTTATAAGAAGAAGAAGAAGAAAAAAAAAAAGACAAATGTTCTTTCGATGGTATCCACGGTATTATTTAGAAATCAATTTTTGTTGTAAACGAAGATGTAATAAAATATAAAACGACGTCTGATATTTTGGGGAAAACGGATTGGAATTGAAAAGTCCAAGCAAAATAATATTACAACCATTGTTAAAAAGTTCGAAGTAGTTCAACGATTTCTTATCCCGAAATAACTATAAAATGTTAAAAGTCGCGAAAGTATTGTTGAAGGGTACGTATAGACACGAAAGACACGCCATTCAGTGCCAAGAGAAGGATAGATAAAAAAGAGAAAGAAAGAAAGAAAGAAAGAAAGAAAGAAAGAAAGAAAAAGAAGGTTCAATTCAGCGACACAACAGAAGGGCTGCTACCTTTAGAATTTCCTCTCTGAGCATCCTCCTTTACCCTATAATAGCACTTTCTTCCTCTCATTCTCTCATCGAGAATCTCACCTTCTCTGTAAAAGTTACAGTGTTTGAGTGTATACCCCCGATGTTTCAGGAGAAAGCCTAGCCGAGTTGCATCATGGTGGTTCTCGCGACATTCAAGCGGATGTCTGGAGTTCCCTACTCCTCTTCCTATTCGCCATTCTAGGAAGGCTTCAGGTGCTGAGATGAAGACTCGACAATGCACCCTGCTACCCTCTCACAAAGGCGTTCTTCTCGGTTCTAACTGACAATGAGATAAAGATGAGCGTGCGATGACCGATGACACTTTGAAAACTATTACGTGACCGAAAAAATTCAAATAAGAAAAAAGAAACCAAACAAAAAAATACAAGAAATACAAAAAAAGCAAAAACGTTATCGTCGCTATTAACGTGGTATAACGAACTTTTTTATCGTTTCGAAAAGGGGTGTATTTGTGAATGAAAGAGAGAGAGAGAGAGAGAGAGATAGTGAGAGAATGTTGTGAAAATTGGAAAAGAAAAGTACGATCGACGGCGTTGCTTATTGTTTTATCTTTCCTTGCAGATTTTCAAGTATGAAAATTGAATAAAAATATAGCAGGTAGATAAAGAGAGAGAAAGAGAGAGAGAAAAATTTGTTCAATAAAAGTGATTTTATATGGGGACCTGAATTATCGGCAATTGTTTGATTAAAATTAACGAAATTATAATCTTATCGAATATAATCGCCGTCGTGTTTTCTTGTTATTCATTGTGAGAATAATGAAATCAACGCCGTCGCGAATATGACAAGATGAATGATATTTTTATTGTCGTAAATTGAAATACCGATAGTAAACTATTTACCGTTGTCGTAAATTAATATTATCGTGCTTCGTTGTTACAACAACGTGGGGGTTACATTTATATCAGTACTTCGATGAGAAAATTTTCTCGAGTGGTTGGAATTGTTTCGAGAGATTTTCATTCGAGGGTGACTGGTGGGGGTGGGTGGGTGGCTGGTTTGTATGGGGTAGGGGAACAACGTTGAGTATTTAAACGGATGGAAGATTGTAAAACAACAACGACACGATCGCGAGAAATGAGAATGAGATTCGCATTATCGTCCAACAATCGCTCATTTTCAATTAGATTCGTTAAAAAAAAGGGAATAAAAGCGAGAATCGAACGTCGAGGATTCGTAATAACTCGATATTATTTAAAAACTAGTCGTTATCACTTGAATAAGAACCAATAATCGATCAATTACTTGCTATCTTACGAAGTAAGATAGATTATTTAAGAGTAAGGTTTGGGTGACGGTGGCAGAAAAATATCTCAAAAAAAAAAAAGAAAGAAAAAAAAAAGAAAAAACAGCGACGTTGCTGTTTTTCAAATGAACTTTATTATTATTAATTAATTAATTATCGTTCTAATAATGAAATATACGATTTAACATGGCCCGAAAGTGAATGAGATAGAAACGTTTGCGCGTTTAAATAATAATAATTTATTATCGAAGAAACGAAACGACCAGGAAGAAAGATCTGATCATCCAATCGCAAATAGGAAAATGTTCTATTAGAACGATTACGCGTGCTATATCATTGACCAAGAAATATCCTTATTCGTCCGATCGAGTAAGCACGATTCGCTTACGTAGCGTCTAAAATCGAAGAACGAAGAACACGATTTGAACTACTCTCTATCGGTCTGTCGAATTTTCGAGGAACAACGCCTGAGAAACAGAGCGAGAATAAGCCTTTTCGTTTTCTCTTTCTTCGCGCGATATTTATAGGCAACGTATTTGTATGTATGCATGTATGCATGTATGTATGTATGTATTTATGTATGTATATATGTATTTACATGCATATGATTCTTCGTTTCTCGAAAATCCTACAGCGAATCCACGGCGATATCGAAAATGTTAAAAATAGTTTTTCCTCGCGAAGACTTCGAGAATCGATGATGATACGAAAGAAAGAGAGAGAGAGAGAGAGAGAGATAGGTATACATGTATATTTGCAAAATGGGAAAAAAGGAATGTGAGATATTTAAGAAAAAAAAATCGAGCCGAACGGCAAACTATTACCTTACGTACGAAGGCAAAAATTATGAGAGCTTTCGTCGAGAGGGATAAATATTAAGAAATAAACCATACGCGTTTTACAAGAATTATCCTCTATTTCAATTTTTTTCCATTAAACTCATTTCATCCGTTATTATCTTATCGTTCCAATTTCAGCTGAAGAATATCAATGACAAAGAAAATCTTCAATCTTTTCTGACGACGAACAACTACTGTGCTTTCTCCATGGATTTTACCAGGTATGACAGTAAAAAGAAAATTTGTTCCCGCAGGTATAAATTACATATTTGGTAATAAAATATAAGATGGTGATATTAAAAAATGGGTAAGGTCATTTTTGAAATGGAAAACAATTTCTTTTTCACGTTAGTTGTCTTTTAACGAGAGTACTTACTTGTAGAAGAATAATGATGATGGCTAAAAGGTGTAAGTATGATGATTAAGAAAAAAAATAAAGGAAAAAAAAAGAAAAAAATTATACAAAGAAAAAGCAAAACTGTAAAAAAAGAAAGAAAATGTCGTTACTTTAATATAATCAAAAGGACTTGAACCGTCTTGTATTATGCACTTTCAAGTATAACGACACGAAGCGAAGCAATTAAGTCTAACATGCGAGAAACGCGAATAAAATAGACAAGACACACACTATTGTACTTCCATACTCACGCGTTTTCTCTCTTTCAGAGTGAAATGTAAATCACTGGGGCGTACGAAATCGTAGCAATTATGTTCGTGTAACGAGTTCTCCGGGAATGGACCGTGGACCTTGTTAAAATCGTGACGTTCGCACGAGCATAAAAGAGCATTGATGTAGAACGTTTGTTTCATACTCGAAATGGAATTTAAACGCTCGATAAGCACTCATTCGATCGATCAATCGAATTGACCGTAGAGAACGAAACGTACCTCGCTCGCCTATCGTCCGAACTTTTTTTTCACTTATTTCTCTATTAGAATTTTTTAACGATATATCATTGGTCCTACAATAATTACATCCGAAGATGTCGATAAAACATTCGATGTCGAATTCATCCGTAATAAAAGAAAAAAACACGAGATAGAAGTGGCAATGTTTCGGTCATATTAATTTCTAAAATTTTACAAATTTAATAACTAAAAAAAAAAAAAAAAAAAAAAATTCTTACTACGTAAAAGTTAACGATTTCAATTGAACGAAAAAAATATCAACGTTACGTAAAACATTAGTCCGGTAAAAAAATTTCTCCGAATACTATAAAATAGAATAATGAAGAAATTTAATGCGTAAGTATGAAAAAAAGAAAAAGAAAATAATTCGAAATTATATATAATACGGTCAAAATGATTATTATTTCATCTTTCTCGTATAGTGGTCACACCGTCTCGGTAGAATTCTCGTTACTCGGCTGAAAACGTGCACCGCAATGTCCGTAACTACGTTCGTGTTACGATTCACACCGGAGAGTCTCCGGGTATGTGGAGATTGGAGTTGGCGAAATGTGTTCTCTTGCTGTGACTGAAAGTACGATATAGTGAGAAAGACAAAGACAGAGAAATAGAGATGGTGAGAGAGAAAGAGAAAGAGAGAGAGAGAATAGGAGAGAAGGGGAATAAGTCTACGGTAAGTGTAACACAACGCCAACGACAAATTGGACGTTGCTTCATCGATCCTCGTTGAGGTCCTCCAGGAACTCTATTTATCCCCCTAGCGTTATATCCTTGGTCGTACCTACAAACAAGGGATACTATTCTGGATAGTATTGTAGAGAATCACCGATGGATATTCAGCTGGCTCAAACGTTTCTCTTCCAAGCAACGCTAGCAACTTTTGGTATATTCTCTCTCGTTATATTCGTCCTCTCACAATTGTATTTTCACTTACAATTAGATACCTTCGTTTAGTCTTTTATAAAATGATAATAATAATAATAATATAATAATAATAATGATGATGATTTATTTGATACAACTTAAGAAATTTAATTTGATATTCAAATAATTGATTAATCTTAAACATAAATTTACATTACCAGAGTCCGATCGTTAATTATATTTTATTTCAAAGATAAATTTTGACATTTTCTGATCATAGATAATTCATTTATCGGATGTACGTAATAAGTCTTAGAAGGTTTTTTCTTTTCTTTTTGCGTAACGCATTACTGTAATTTAAAATTCATATATTGTTTCAGTTCTTTTGTTATTTAATGGTATATGTCGTATAGTATCGAAAATGACAATCAACTTGACGATACAGTTAAAACAATTATAAAATGAGAGTAATTTAAAAATGTCAGACGAGAACGAATTTATTCGTTACTAAATTCATTATGAGTTCAATCGAGAGAAGAAAAAATAAAAAACAGGAAAACGCTGCGAAAGCATACCCGTCAATTTGTTCCATTCTTGATAATAAAATTCTATTCAAAAGTACGTGAGCGCGAGTTTTGTTTGAATTTATATCGAATCGAGTTTAATTATTTTTATAAAATTATGCAACGTTTTAATTTCAGGCACAAAAGGAATAAAATGAATAAACACGTTGACAAAAGTAAATTAACAAACAGATGTGAATGATTATTCTTCGAACACATATGTAATTACTCAGTGATCAGAATTTCTTGATGTATTCTATGCCTAACTTGTTTTATCGTCTTTTTTCTTTTTTTTTTTCTTCTTCTTCTTCTTCTTTTTATCCGTTTCCATGAAAGATAAATGAACGAAGTAAGTTCAGATCAAGCACGTACCAGTTTTACGATAAGCCAGCTTGTGGGTAATGGTCAGCTACGTTAATGCATTTATGTCCTGTAGTACTCTATCTTAGATGATATATCTTAGCAAGATCTGCTTAATACGATCATTAGAGCAGCGATTTGTCATTCTAGTCCAGTCTCAGTGGTAAACCTTTAGGAAACCGCGTGCCTAAGCATCGACGAAGTCTCCTTCCTCTTAAGAACATTTCAGCCTAGTCGATAATGCTACTACCTTCACTCTTAGTTTCCACTTCGTTTTCTCTTGGTCTTCTCTTGGTCCTCCCCAGGTTGCTTCGAACACTCTCTCACGTGGTAGGGCTAAGAGCTGTAAGGATCTAACGCTTAAACCTAAATCCTTCATGTAAGAAAACCAACCGTTTTTATATCTCACGTCAGATATTTCAAGATAAAATCGAAAATACGAAAATATTTTTAGAAAAAACAACTGACATTTTATTTTTTGCTCTAATATTTGATAGTATTTTTCATTTGAATTTATTTATTATAAATTATGAAAATGTTAATATTATTTATCTTGCGTCAGATACATTTATTGAAAATATATAATTAAAAAGTATATTTGTTAAATGGAAAATTAAAGAATATTTTTATTCTTATATTTTAGATTGTAATATTTAATTGATAAATCTATCAGAAACGTGATATATAATTATTACTTTTTTTCTTACGAATTATTACAATTATAAAATAGATGATAAAAATCTTGAAATAACGAACAAAAAGCTAGAAATTTAACAGCAAGCATTGCGTTATTCATGAAACGTCACGGAAGATTATTAAGCGTACGTAGCCGATGAGAAAACCAAAGAAGAATTGTTTCTGTGTAAGGAAAGAAGAAAACATGAGGTCGCGCATATCCACATCGTGAAAGGATGAAAAATGTGAACTGACATTTGTGCGATGAAAATCGTAGGGTAGCTGTAAGTAACTAGATATCTAACAAGTTCCAAGCTTATCGCGTGCATGTCCATCTTTTTCGTTACTTGGCGAGCATCGTCCGATGTTACGATTCGATGATAACTATAATACAAATGGGCACGAGAAAATGTCTTTTAAACGTACACAGTCATACGATGATAAAACTGATAAAAACATTTGCAGTAACGAGGAATAATGATAAACGAATCAATAACATAGTATATATATATATATATGCATAGCATACTAATGAACTAATTTAATTAATGAAAAGTTAATAACATGAACGCACTATTTTATTTCAGCGATCATGTATTTCCGATTAATATTAATATTTTATTATAATTGATTTATGTATATGTGTGTGTGTGTGTGTGTATATATAATAGATTTGCATAATTTTCTGATCTTCATTATTCACGATATAAATCACACAACAAATTTTGTAGGAAATAATAATAAATTATAATGCTTTCTCGTGTAAGTTTAATACTTGTTTTGAGCTTTAAAAAGAAAGAAAAATGTGCGACTAACTTGCAATAGTTCTGACATCTTGTATCGACAAACGATACTATTCCAGAACGTTACAACTAATTGACTAACTCTCGACCGTTATATTGTAAGCTTTTAGTGTCGGGAAACTGTATGAAACAAAAACGATTTCAACTAGTTCGAGAAGTGAAAAGTACGAGCACTAATCATATTGACAAGAAAAATAATTTACGTAATAAGAAAGTATAGAAAATAATATTGCTCTATTTTTAAAAAACAAAATTGACCTTCGTATATTTTCTACACGTTCACCTAGACAAAAATTTATCAACATATAATTATACCATTGTCAAAATCAAGTAAGTTTTGTCTGACACACTTCGTTCTATCACCAATATCAATCAGGTTATTCAGGTGACCTATTTTAAATGCTTCACCCGTTATATCCTTCTCTTTCTTTCTTCATCACAAGTGCACGTAACGAGTACTAACAGCATCCAGCTTCGTCTCGTTATGGTCCATAGAACGTTGGAACGTCGTCCGAAAGACATTCAAGTTTTTCCTGAAAAATAAAATACGAGAAATTCCGACTTTTATTTTCAGCTACTTTAACCTAAGGGGATACAAGATTAGACTGAATATCTTTTTTTTCTATGTGCGAATATAAAAATCGTAATAAATCTAACAACAGCAACTACGAGATAGGTAGGTGTATGTATTATACCTACGTGTGTATACAGATGCGTATATGCAGATAAATTTGTTTTAGAATATTTGTTTGACCCACGATAGGAATGACAGAGAAAACATTATTTTGTAAAGGTATTCCCACGAGAATGACTACTCGTTGGACATAGCGAGATAGCAGAGTAACTGCTAACTCGTTATAAATCCTTGATTTTATATATATATATTTCTATGTACACGAAAGATAACAGTTGTTAAGTCAGGCATGTGATAAAAAAATATCGAATAAACTAGATTTCAAATCGATTAGAACTTTACATTCGAATTGAGTGAGTTGATTTGAAATTGATAAAACCCTTGTAATCCGATTCGTAAAAAATCAAAATAAGAATAATCGTTGTACGTTCGTATGATATACTATATATATCTTTCTAAAATGTCTATAAGTTTAACTTTGAAGTTAGCTTTGAGTATATTACAAGCCACCATTCGCGATAGGTCGATAAGCGGTGACGGTTTACGTGTTCAAAAAGCATGTACAAATAAACATCCGCTAACTCCACTCAGAACATGTTTCAGAAGCCAAATTAGAGGAAGTTTGAAAACTGGGTTAATCGCTTTACCGGTAAGATTTTCTATTTCTCTCAGACATTTCCAAGAGAAAAACTTAGGAATCGTCGATATTATGTTAGGTAATTCATTAGAAAAAAAGAAGGTTGCGCGTTAGCGATTAACAGTCGGTCATTTGTCTGTTTCTATGACTAAAGTTAATATCCAATTTAATCAGGATACTCCATAGATCCCATAGAATAATAATACAATTCAGTATATTTTTATTTTGCACATACGCACGCAGATACGTTACATATATACAGAGATCCGGTTTATAAAGAGGATTATACGAATCAATATCGTAATTTCAAATCGGAGTGCGTAGCAGCATAGAAACGGGCAAAACACGCTTTGATAAATGCCGCTACGAGCTCGTCGTTTGAACGTATCGGTGATACAATAGGAACGAGTTTCTACCGATACGTTTATACACAGGGAAGCATGGAAAAATCTCATTTTCAGAATTCATCCGAATCTACCGAGTAGAAAAGGTTGCGAAAAGCGTAAGCGTCACAACCATCGAACCGTATAAACGCGTGCCAGAACATTGCGACCTTTTACTAATTAATTTCGATTCCAATTAAGGTGCCACCCTGTCAGAAAGATTTACAGATGTGAAATCTCGTCGATAAACGATATACGATTCGTCGATATTCGACTTGGCATAGTCGACCGACTAGAATGAATGTCACTGAAAACTATCGATGTGCAATGCGCCTGACGAAGATAGAGATATGTATATACATATGTGAAATACGATCTGAGAGAAGATAGATGGTCAAACGAGTATAAAAGAGAGAAAGAGAGAGACAGAGAGAGAGAGAGAGAGAGGCAAACAGATAGAGAGAAGCTTTCGGTACCTTTCTCCTGTTAGTAATTGCGGTCCGTTTATTGTCCTATTATTAATTACGGGCGATATTTCGAAACACACGCACACACCTATCTACCCTATCTACCTTTCTCTCCTTCTCTTTCTATTATTTCTCTCACTCTCTGAAAACCGTAAATATTCGAACGCGAGCTGTCGCGAAATGATCGTTATTCACCGCGCAGAATTACATTGGACGGTAGCTTCTCGAATGGTGAGAGCGTTTCGAGTGATCCTAGCTCAATTTCGGCAACCACCGATAAAGCGAAATTCCCAAATTATCGTGCGATCCCTCGATACCGAAAAAGGAAGAAATTAACAAAAAAATCCCGAGGACGCAGCCGTGATATCGCCAATATTTATACATAGTTACATAGGTATGCGAGAAATAAGCAGCAAAATTTAACGAGTTAATGTTAAACAACAACATATCGCTTGCTGCTGAAATATTTGTCCACGAAATTAGGTTGGTTTGCTTGTCATCGTGTTATACATGCACGCAAAACCGAATCGATAAACGAAGTAGGGGAATGGAAATCAAAATGGTCTAACATAAGTCATGAATATGTGACACATTTTTGAAAATAATGGTTTAACAACGAGTCAAGATTTTTACGAAAAATAATAGGAACCATTTTTCATGTTTTAATTTTTAATTCTCGGGCATATGATAACGTGTCGGTCCGAACCAAAAAAGAAAAAAAAAGGAAGAAGAAAATTAATTGAAATAATTTTTTTGTTGCAAATTTGAAATATCGACTCCACGTTAAATGACTTTTATTTTTTTTCTATTGCAATTTTTTCCATTTCCTTTATAACAGATATACTGTGTGCCAATAAATGTATCGAAGTTATAGGACAGATATTTTGAAAATTATGATTCGATATGAGATCATTCGAGTTTATTGTAAGAAAAATAGGAGAATTCGTTCAGCAATATTGGGATTGAACGACACATGTGATTTGTATGTATGTATGGATCCATCCACGCGTGATGACCTCCTCTTGGAAGTTAGATTGAACAGGGTCGTATTGGGATCGAAAAACATATCTGTTCTTCCACTTCCCCTCTTTACTCCCTTCCTTCCTTCCTTCCTTTCTTCCTTTCTACCCCCGCCAATCTAGGAACGCAAAAGTTTCTTGAATTCATTGGTGGCACGCCATCGTTAGACTCCCTCGTGGTCCAGCGCGGACACACGATCCATGTCAGATTCCGATTTCTCGCAAGTCTACCGTGAAATCGAGCAGGCGTCAGATTTGAAAAAGGATCTGGAAGAACATCTTGAACTTTCTTTTATCCCATACTTTTACTCCGTTTTTTTCTTCTTTATCTTCTTCTTTTACTTTTGCTAGCAGATTTTCTATTATCCTTTTTTTTCGATATCCTACATAAGAAGATGATAAGATTAGGAATATAGTAGAGAAGATAATATATTCGATATCTCGTCTACTATGATATAATCTATTACAGATATTTCAATAAAATTATAAAAATTTTCTTTTGAAATATATAAAATATTCTTTAACCCCCTTGCACGTAAGCTTCACTTCATACAACGATGACTACGAATTTTGTGCATTTAATTAGCAACGTTTTTGATACACTCAATCATAGATAATACAGATCAGTAATGAGTCTAATTTATTTAGTTCGGAACAATCATTGCAGTATAAAGAGTTAAACTTAAACAATTTTTGTACAACTAATTCGTAACGTGTATATAAATATTTTTCCATTAAATTTAAATTATAAATTCAAATTGTTGTCGTATAAATATAAAATTTCGGAATAAAACTCGTGGAATCTTAAAGAATGGGCCAGGTATTTAATACAAAAAAAAAAAATAAGTCATCAGATCTATCGTGCAATTCGCATTTCAAAGCAATTAACGAATAGCATATTATTCGCAAAACTTTGTATACGTATACAAACATACCTATAAACGTCAGAAACATTCCAAAGTAAAGAATTTCTTCTCGACCATTGTCACAATCAGACTTAAAAGCTAGCTCGCGCAACTCAACCGTGAAAGTTACGAGCAAAACTCAACGCCATGACTGTGTCCACCAATTTTGGCTAGGATCCAAATTGTCTTCAGACAAAATTATCATTTATTTGATTGGACCATTTAAGGAGAACGTATTTTAAGTGGAAGGGAAAATTTGCCGATAACAAGCGCGCGCATTACCGATAAAAATGTTAATTGTCTTTACTCTCGTATCAGCCAACTAGAAATGCGCTTTCCTTCTTTCTTTATTTTCTCTTTTTTCTTTGTTCTTTTCTTATGTTTTTTTATCTCTTAAAAATCTATTTTAATTAAAAGGAAAAATAAAAGAAACGATTCTTTTGTAGTCGAACGAGCTGAATAAACTTATAGTCTAACGTATTAGACCGAGCTCTCGAATCTAAAAATTGTAAGTCGTTCTTTTTAAAGATATTAGAAAGTAAATGAGAAAATAAGTAGCCGACTACTAGGAGTCTTTCGCAAAGAAACTTTCTTCTACTCTTTATTTTTATTTCTCTCACCTTATTTGTCTCTTTATCTCTTTGCTTTTCTATCTTTCTTTTATACTCGTGGCAAAGTAACTCGTCTAAGGGTAAATAAAAATAAATTCACGTGTATACTATGGTTACGTAGGGAAGTAAGTTCACGGAAGATACGAGAATGAAAATGCGTAGACACGTTCTATGACTCGTAAAGTCTTCTTCGAAGGAAGAAGGAAGAAAAAAAAGAAGAAGATGAAAAAGGAAAGGAAAAGAAAAGGGAGGAAGCTTTGTCGGCAATGTGAGAAGAAAAAAAAGGAATAGAAGAGTAATATAGTATTACACAGTACGTAGCAAAAGAGTAAAACATATGGCAGATCGTCTTCGTGTATTCGACTTCCGATATCGTAAAGGTATAACGTATGCATATAAGGTAGCTTTGGAATGCGTCCCGTGAGAGGCGTTTACGAGCTCGGATAACATTTTACGCGAAGCTGAAAGAAGAATGTCGAAGCGATACTTTATCGCTAAATCCGTTAGCCGTTGTAAAAGCACCCGGAGGCTTTGCGATACATCTATGTGTCTGTCGGGGGGCTAAAAGTCAAAGCTCGAAATACGACATGTTGGCAATTCGCATATCACAAGAATCGACAACGACGAGACTTTAGATTTTGATCTAACGTGATATTACCCCTTCCATCAAATTGAAAACTATGATATCTAAGAAATTGAGATCTATTTTAAAATCACTATCATTTACTTTTTTTTCTTCAAAGTTCGACATTTTAGGCATTGGTAACGATAAAAATTTTATTAACTATCGAATACAACATTGTCATCTATGAAAATCAGTTGATATTTTGTTGTTGATTATTCTTTAGTTGAAATGTATAAAAATATACAAACTATATACGATAAATATGTCAGAATAATAAAAACATATATAACATACAATAAATCGTCGTATGTTATTATGTTAATCCTTCGAAAAGATATATAAACAACGTTCAATAAAAACACTTTCATAGATGACAACGACTCAGTTTATCGTTGGATTTCGAATAGGACGGTACGTCGAACTAATACTCAGTGTTTTTAGACTAAAATATACATTTTTTTGTATTAATTGTCAATCAATTAAGGTATATCGAACACTAATATTATTATTAATTTACTAATATTATTTTGTATATTTATTGAATATATACAGCTATTGATAAATAATTCATTTCATAGATTTTTATTTGATAATTATTTGATTCGTGGAAAAATAATAGCCATTTTCATTATTTTACGTTTTTAATTATTCGTCTAATATTATTGTCAAGTAATATTTACATAGACATAATATTTCATTTTTGAAAAAGACATAAAACGGTTGGATATTATAAACGCAACATTTCTTCTCGCGTATTTATATTTAATATTATCCATTTATCCTATAAAAAAAATGTCAAGGTAACTTGACAGGAGTTGACGCGAGAGTCACCAAGAGTCAATGTAATAAATGGAAAATACCTAGTATGTATACATCCTGTCGTGTAACACGTTATAAAACGAATTTCGTGCGTAAAATTCCTGACGTTTCTTTCATCTCCATGTAACTTAACGCCCTTTTCCAAAACTTGTCTCATACTTGATATATATTCAACTCGCATACGAAAATAACTAAATACGATTCAGTTCGTACGCGTTATTATAATAATAATTAGACTAGTTCTACGACGATATCCATTCGCCCTAAATGCAAGGATGTTTGCTGTCAGAAGTTTGGCCCCTATTGGGAATACGATAATCGAGAAACGTTAGCGAACACGTATCGAAGTTAAACTTAAATGCGAAGTCAAAGACATCTTGGTTAAAGTGACTACTTCCATTTTCAAGACTAGATACATCATTAATTTCAACGATCTCACAAACTTTTACTTCTTAACTTCTTCTATAGATTTTCACGTCGAAATGGATCGAACCGAACTTACTTGGACATGAAAATACTTCGGACATTATACACGCAAAGACAAAAACAAACACACAAACGCAAAACGCATACACATATTATAATACATATAAATCAAAAGAGAGATAGCTGTAAACTCGCATATTAGTTCGAAGGAAGATACGCAGATATATCTTATTACAAAGTTTTCCCGCTCGCCTGTACCATATCGAAATATTAGAGTTAGTTACGGAAAGATTTATCACGCGTTCTCTGTACACAGGCCACTTCTAACCACTCAATTAATTATCTCTGTTACGTATAAATAGAACTTTTCGTTGCTTACAAAAATATTAATGAAACAAACTGAAAATAAGTTAGTCGATAGAATACTCGAATTAAATTTAATCGCGAAAAGGAAAGAAGAGAAAAGAAGAAGGGACACAAATGGTTAAATTAAAATAAGACAAACTTTATCTACTTATCCCTAAGTTGTTTAAATAGCAAAGTAAAGAAACACGATCAACTTGGGATATAACCTCAGAGTGATAGAATATCCAAATGACGAGGAAGCGAACTCATGATTTAAACATAAGCTACGTTTAATATAAACGAAAGCATAAGGGGTGTGTTTTCGCCAAGGGATAGATAAAAGATGCTTAGGATCGTTAAGGAAAAAAAGAAACAGTCGGGTGGAATAAAAAGTACCCGTTCTTTATAAAAAGATACGAAAGAGAATACTTGCTGTTGACGAGCTACCTTCTTGATTGGCTTCCTTTGCTGTCCACCATAGAAAGAAAGAGAAAGGTGTCAAGAAAGAAAGAAAATTCCCTCTCTCTCCCCTTCGTCCCCCTGAGAATGGACGACACAAAAGGCCAACAAAGGTACCCGTGATACAAAACCCCGGAGCAATGAGTACAATGAACAAAACGTACGATGGAAATTAGTTTAAGTCATTTGCACGGGCGGTACATTCACGAAATTTGAATCGAATTCAAACGGACTTGAGTTATATTCATTTTTAAATTGAAAAGATCCTCATCTTTTAAGTTTTCCAAACGTTATTCCAAAGTTATAATGAGAATACTAATACGAGATCTTTATGTCAGCGTAAAATTGTATACTTCAATCAAATCGTGAAAATCCTAGATCTTATACCTAAAATAATTAAGCATAAGAAAGCATGTAAATAAGCAGAATTTGAATATACACCTAATTTATTAGTTTTAAGAAATAAGGTAGGTGGTTATATATGAATTCACAAGTAGCGAATAGTTAAAATATCAGATTGAAATTCGATCCAAAGTAGAAAAAAAGTATTCTTCGATTTCGTTTGAATATCTGTATATACTGCATTGTTGTAAATCCGAAGATATATTATCTATCAATATATATATAATGCTTAGCTACTTTTGCGCTTAGCTTATTTTTCTATTTGAATTTTTATCTTTTTCAACATGAAATTGACTTTACCTTCTATTATTGTTACGTGAAGTTAAGTTAAAAGAAAGAAGAAAAAATAAAAATTAGTAAATATCAAAAACTGTATTACCATAGCACGATAAGGTAGATACGATGTAAATTACATCAATTACAACTGTAGATAACATTCGGTCTATGTTTTAAGCAAACCTAATTTACGTATTACCGATAAACGATAAATAATAGTTATGATTGCTACTAATTTGTATGATTTATGCATTTCAACACACATTAACCTAAAATTATAAATTGTAAATGTTACTTGTTACGAGCGCATATTTTGTTTCCTTTTCTTTTATTTTGTTGGTTCTTTTCTCTCTCTCTTTCTGCATATGAAATTATCAATTTGATTCAAGGACATCGTGTTATCGAAAAAACAATGATCCTTGACAATACGGCCGTAGAAATTATTTTTTTAATATTTTTTTCTCAGATGTTTTGTTGATTTTTTTTATTTGTAATATAGTTTTTATTTTTATTTTTTTATCGTGAATGCGTAACGACCGCGTATATTACAATGTCGTTTCGAAACGTAACGATATCGAACGATGTAAATCTTTGAGGCGAGATAATATAAACGCATAAACGCGCGAAGAAGTGGAGGAATAGGCATATAAAAACTTCGTTGATTTTCCTCGCGTGTTAAACAACACGCAGTGTCAGATGGACGCGAAAAGCCGACGCGAACGTGTTCTTACCTTTAAAAGTAAAAATCAAACAAATTTTCGTTTGTGATAAATAAAATGTATATCAATCTGTGAGACTGAGTAATCAAAAATTAAAATACCGAACAAACAATAGATAATAGTAGGAACAATAAAATGGTACGATAACAAATAATTTCTTATAAAACCACAACGGAATAAAATTTGTCTAACAATTTGGTCATTTATGAAAATTAAGTCGAACATAAGAATTTTTATCTTATAATTAATGCTAGAGTGCTTGTTAAAATTATTTCTTCATCTAATATACGAAAATAACTGATAGGATTCACGGACAAGTCAACTCTATTACGTTAATAAGTAGAAAAAATTGAAAAAAGATCGTTATTCGCGATAAAACAAAGCAAACTAATTGTAAATGCAATATGTGCATCAATGTCGCAAGAGAATTTTATTGTCGGTAGCTGTCAATACTATTAATACGTTGGATATGAATATCTGAAAAGAATTTTTCTAGAAGGGCAAACTAAAAATCGAGAGAAAGAAGAAAGCAAACGGGAAAAGGAAATAGAAAGAAAGGAAGAAAAAGACTAAAAGCATACATACCTCGATTTGCAGAAATAATAAAAACAAAAAAGAAAAAGAAGAAAAAAGGGTAAAAGAAGAAAAAAAATGTTTACCATCGAGTAGGATATTCAACAAATGCAAACGAAGGACGGGAAGTTTTCCCAAGACAATAGTGGAAACGCATTCCCATAGAAAACAAGCAGCCAGAAACGACGCATTTCGTTTTGTCCTTATCGATGCATACAAATGCAAAAGCTCCCGGTGTTACTCGATAAACGAGAGAAAGGAAAAAAGTAACAAAATCCAATGGACAGACAAGAGTGGAAAAATATTCTTCAAGAGGGTAGGAGATATCGATGAACCGGAAACGTTGGTGCTCGCAAAAGAAGAAAAGATCGTTCGGTTGCGTCAAAAGAAAAAAAATAAACGGAAAAAAGAATGAAGAAGATAATGGTGACGATGGAAACCTTGAACAGTAGCGTATTTTTCCAATCAACTTTTGAAAATTTGAGTAGTGAAATGACCATTGACCCAATAGATATGTTAACCAAAAACACGAGCGACTTTTTAACGTCAAATAATTGTACATTTTCCGAGCATGCACCTAAACTAACTAACACGGGGTTTTTCAAAGTTTTTGTATTAGCTGTCTTATCGGTTATAAGTCTAATAGCAAACGTTGCGACAATATATTCGGTAATGAAAAATCGTCGTAAACGACAAAGTTGGTCGGCCATTTATACATTAATACTTCATCTATCCATTGCCGATCTCCTTGTAACAATATTTTGTATCAGTGGTGAAGCAATCTGGAGTTATACCGTTCAATGGATCTGGGGTAACGTTGCTTGCAAAATCTTTAAATTTCTCCAAGTGTTCAGCCTTTATCTCAGTACGTTCATCCTCGTGCTGATTGGTGTTGACCGTTTCGTAGCTATTCGATATCCGATGAAAAGTCTAAACACAACTCACCGATATCTCAGATTCGTCGCTATCGCTTGGATACTTTCTATCATTTTGGCAGCACCACAGGTAATACTAATGAAATTCATTTATTCATTTAATACGTGAAAATTTGGAATTACGTACAAATTTATCTATAAAATCGATCGATTCATGCCTTGTTAATATTTGTAAAAGTAATTTACTTGTTTTTGA
Organism: Polistes fuscatus; assembly: GCF_010416935.1. NCBI lineage: Eukaryota > Metazoa > Arthropoda > Insecta > Hymenoptera > Vespidae > Polistes > Polistes fuscatus. The sequence goes on along the minus strand of NW_025113140.1, from coordinate 10,071,926 downwards.
TTTTTTATGTCAAAATAAAAATGAAGTAACGTCTTTTGTTTTTTTTCTATACTTCACTTTTTGTAAAATCCGTGAACTTTTTAAACATTTTGTTTTTATCTTTAAATATGTAAAACATTTTAGATATTCGATTTTCTCGCCTTCGCATTCGTTAAAAGAAATAGAAAGTAAAATAATGTCTTAATGGTCAAAAAAATACTTAAGTATTTAGTAACTTTTGGCGAACTATTAAATTGACTTTTATCAGAGATAGGAATGATGCATCTTCCACATTGCTATCGGTTTCTCGCTCCATCTTCGTTATTACACTTTCCCATTTTCTCTTTTCGCGGCTACCATTAAATTGTCTCTCGAAACACATATCGATCACGGGAAGTCCAATGACGATTTAAAAAGAAAAGAAATAAAAGAACTAAATTAACTAAGTAGAAGTTTCTTCTGAAATAAAGTTCGGAACTTCGTTCAATGAATTTGTTTTAAACTTCGTTAATTTATTATTTGCGATACTTATTATTGATCGATGTGGATGTAAATAAAAATTATTTTTAAAACGTTACGACTATATTACTTTTTTCTTTTACATCTGTAACGTATATTATATGTGTAAAAATAAGCACTAATTATATATATATATAAATAACGATAATATAAATATGAAAAAAAAAAAATAAATTTATTCAAAAAGTTCGTCACGCATACGAGAACATATTTAAAAGATTTTCTTATTATGCATCTTTGTAACGGGAATTTATTTATTGATAATTAGTTAAATGTCATTTATAATTTAATTATAAATTACGTCTCCTTCTTTCCCTTTAAAAATTCGAAAAAAGATCACGTTTATTTTTCTTTTGACCAGACAAAAATTAATATTCATTTATGCGTACACAAACGACATTCGATGCGATATTAATTATAAACACGATTGTAATATCACCAACGCAACCAACCAGTTTTCTCTCTTTTATTTTTTCAATTATGAGCTATTTATTATTTATTTTATACTACTTCTTGTTCTTATTCGTTTTCTTCTTACTGTATTTCTTTTCTCGCTCTACTTCTTATTTTAAAGAAATAATATATATGCAAAATTTATCGTCTATATCATTGACTATTCATAATTAAACGATAATCGTTCGTCTTTAGAAACGCATAATGCATAAAGTCGGAAGAAAATTGTTTGGACAACCAGTAATTAAAATGATAAAGAAAACGAGATGAGATATAAACGAGCAAAAGAAATTTAACTTCCTCATAAAATTTTTGTGTAATATTTGCAGAGTTACTTTAATAATAACAACAATAATCAGGTACAATAAATAGATTAAAAATAATTCCATAAATTGTAATTAAATTGCATCTGCAAAAGATCTGTAATACGAAAATGGGCTTGAGTAAATATGTATAAATGAATATTCGATTAGTTTATATATTTTGTTAAATAAATTTTAATTAATCTTTTTTTTGATGATATTTAATTCATGCATCATTGATCGATATCGAGTCCATTCGTGTTCGCAAACTATACTAATATTTACATATCACAAAGAAATAATTTATAGCAAATAATAAATAAATAGAAAAATAAGGTAGAAAAAAAGAATATAATAAAGTTAAATAAAATTAAATATCAAATGTATTATTCCGAGGGTCGACGTAAATATTAAAAATGTTAATATTGAAACATTAGTATTACACAAAATTAATTTATATAATCATTAAATGTTGCGTTGCTCGTATACTTTCCTATGGATAATATTTTTTAATAAGATAATGGAATACCATTATCACGTCTTTCAACGGAAAGCGTTGAAGAATTACTGCTATTTTCACATTCATTGGGATTATTATTCTCGATCATTGGATTTAATGAAAAATTATCTACTTTCGATACAGGACCCATCCTCGACTTCCTGCTACGACCCCTTTTACCTTTTTTACAAATGCATTTACTTCTTCTCCTTCGCGATCTTCTCGATTTACAAAATGGTCTTTTCCTCCTGGAACTTCGACGTTTCTTTTTACATTTGCACTTACCTCGTCTACTACGACGAGATCGTCGGCTCCTAGGTCTACAACCACGACCTCTTCTTCTTCGTTGTCTTTTACGACAATACATATCCAAAAGACCTAACTCTTGCGTTGCAATTTCATCGCATTCTGCTTGTGTATCAGTTGGCAAGCTATAATGTGCACCGCTCTTTTTCAAAATCCCATAAGATACACCACGTTTCAAAGCGGTTTGCATCTATTCGTAAAATAAGGAAACTCATTTTTTTTAGAGAATACACGATATTGATTATTTTAAAAGGATTTAATTAATTAATATTTTAAACGTTATAAAACGTTATAAAAATTATTAGCCAACCTGACGACGAGCAGTTTCTGGTGGTAAATTGTATATAGCAGTAATGTAATTTAAAATTTCTCGCGATGTCGAACCTTTCGTTTCGCGTAATTCTTTGATAGCTGAGATTATCAGTGCCAAGGTCTTATTCGTTAAAAATCCCATGTTGAAAGATCACAAAGATGCTGAAGTACTATACAAATGCAACTCGAAAGTACAACCTACGTAAAAGAATTATTTAAATCTTCAACAATGTGTTTATTCCACATATTTCAATCTATAATAAATATTTAAATTCTTGTCATATATTTAAGAGAAAGTATCGCAGACGTTTAGAATATTATGTATCGATAAGAAGTAGAAATAACGTGTTGCACCAGGTGTATATAAATATGTGTTTATGTGTGTGTATGTTGGAAAAGAAGTTGAACAAGTTTATCCATAAATGGATAATTGTGCAGACGAGCAGACGCCGATTCTCAGAGTCTGCAAACTCTGTAGATCAATGATAAAGTCTCGAGAGATCAATCATCAAGTGCGTAACGTATAAATTATTGAAGTATCTCATGCATCTCGTGAACAAAATAAACTGATTTTAAAGTTGCAGTGTAAAAAGAAAAAGAAAAAAAATCTACAGGAATAAGAAATATGTATTAAAGGTAAAAAATGTTACCTCGACGATTGAAAAAGCGTCATAGGAGAGACACGTTTGCTGATTCATTCAAATACGTTTACTTCCTTATAAATATCGCTTCATGTTTTAACGATATCTTAATCCAAATATTACGGATTGAACACGATTAATTTTAAATTTAGATAATCAAACCAAAACGTTACTTATTTTAATGAGAGAAAAAACACGAGTCCTACGACTCGTTTATTTATGTATGATCGTACGATGTTTGTTACTAAGCAAAAACAAAAAAAAAAAGAGAGGAAGATTGATCGTTTTTCGATTAAAACTTGTATCCATCTTCAAGATCGCTCGATAATTATGATAATAGAAAAATCGAAGAAATTCATTTTAGAATATTTTATATATTATAATTATTTATATTACAAACATATATCTAACTGTCAAACTGAATAAGAAAATATCTAACCCTATGTCAACAGATTGCCATCTTTCATATTGCACGTGGACCCTTTATCGAGAAATTCATACAATGCGTGACCCATGGATTCTACACAGAACCATGGCAGGAAAAGTTATACGTTATGTTCAGCATATTTTTTATGTTTCTCTTACCATTAGCCATACTGATTACCACCTATGTCTCAACGATAATTACTCTATCACGTAAGTAGTAAAATTATCCATAATTGTTTTATTTTCATATTAGCTTATTATTAATCTATTTAGTTAATAATCAATGACTCGCTATATCATATTATTTTTTTTAGGAAGCCAAGAAGCATTCAAGTCTGAATTAATTAACAATAATTTACAACGTACCAACAGCGACATTAATAGAAGAAAATTGATAAATCGTGCAAAATCGAAATCATTACGTATCAGCATTGTCATAGTCGCTGCGTTTATCATATGGTGGACCCCATACTACACGATGATGATTATCTTCATTTTTCTCAATCCCAACAAGAACGCAAGTGATAGTTCCACTTTGAAAATATCATTTCATTTCAATCGTCTTGATGAAATTTATCATTTATTTTTAGGTTACCAATGATCTCCTAAATTTCATATTTTTCTTTGGTATGACCAACAGTTTGGTGAATCCACTGATATACGGTGCGTTTCATCTTTGGCCGAAACGTAAAAGACCAAATTTTTACTTCAGGTAACTTCGAGCTTATGATAAATGAAGAAAAAAACTATTAAATTACAGCGGAGTCTCGTATAACGCAATAAATATTTCACAATTAACATCTACAATTGCAATTATATGGTTGAGTTATGCGTGAGTTATTTTATTATATATTTTTTATTTTCCTTGAGATAATTTACCATTTTTTATAAGAACATATTTATCAGATGTGCGTTAAGATAATTCTTCTCTTCCGCGAACTATTATTAGTAAGATTGAGGTCAAAAATGAATTTAAAAAAGAAGAAGAAGAAAAAAAGTATGAAAGAAACAATTACGAAACAGAATAAATCAATAGACAACGACATAATTTGCTCAATTAAAGAAAAAATTAATTTTTAAATGAGGGAAATTCCTGAATTTGTTTATTTCTCCGCTTTGTACGAGAAATCATTTTATATGACAATACTGTGCAAGTTGTAATTTTTTGTATAGAAATTCGTATTTCACAGTAACTCGTGTTATACGGAAATCTATTGCATTTTTAATAGTAATTGGAGGAATTTTGTTTTTTATTTTCTTTCCTCTATGTTTTTTTTATTTCTTTTCTAAATATCATTTTCATTACTATCCACAGAGATTTGTTCATGTTGCAACGACGAAAAAATCGTACGAGTAGTAATGATTCGACGAGAGAACTTCAAGAAACACGGCCATTATTTGTTTCGCGTTGTATACGCATACTGACAACTTCCATTGAGAAGAGGAACATACGTATATAAATAATTTACATATATATATAAATATATATATATATATATATATATATATATATATATTATGTAATTTTATTATTATATTATACGGGAGCACAAATGTTACAAAAGTATATGAACAATATTTTAATATTATAAATATTCTGCTTTTTCTTTATATGTGTACCATTTCTAATCATATGAATATTTATTATGAGAATGTAATTTTAGGTAACAATGCAATATTTTAATGACTGCCTCTAGTCTTTTTAACCAGCACAGATAAGATAGCAATTTTAAAATGAAGTTATGCGTAGTACATTTAAATTTAAAAAGACACGTGTAACGCTTCAGTGATAGATCATATAATAATAATGTAATTATTCGTGATATAATTAGCAATTTTATTATCCTTTTTTTCTATCTCAGTGGTTCTAACAATGTCATATATTATAACTTGCTTACAAGAATAATTAGTTTTTTTTATATGATTTAGCAAAATCTCAACCATTAAGTGTTCATAAAAATCTCATCTATTAAATTTTACTATTTAAATAAGAAAGTAGTAGCAATATCCTTTTTACATATGAATAATTATATTATTTATATGTAAGTAATAATAGGATAAATGTTTTTTAAATTTGATCTTTGTTCTTGAAAAAATGTTATTATAAAATTTTAAGAAAACCATGATACAAAAATAAAAACGTTAGGTGTCCTATTATATTTTTTATTATTTCAAGACTATCTCGTAAAAATTTAATAAATAATAAGATTAATTTATTTGTATTAATGTTTACATATAAGAAAATATAATATGTTCTGTAGTAGGTGTTTTGTTTTAAATCATTTTAATAATTGTAATTTTTCATTGATATTTCATCGAGTATTAATGTTAAAAAAAAAAAAATCAGAACAAACTATACAATCGCAACAATGTAATCAATTTTTCTCTAAACGTCTGATAACCAATGAATTAATTAATTAATCAATATTTTATCTTGTATTTTTTTTCTTTTTCTTTTTATTTATTTATTTTTGTTCGTACACTTTTAGAGTTTTAATAATCTTTTAGTTTCCGTAGTTTGAATCGTTGAATATTTTTTAATGCTAGAGTATATACCCAAAAAGTGAAAAAAATAACATTAAATTAATAATTCAGCAAATTTTTGACAAAAATAAATAGAATATTTACATGTGCGTATTTTGCTTAGTGTTCCATGTATCAGCCCGTACCCGTACTTGTACTCGTGCCCGGTCACGTATAAGTGCTGTGATAAGGAATTTTCGTTCAGAAACATTGATGCAACGCCATCTGTTGTTACTCACGGCATAGCATGACATGCAATACGGAATAACTGATAAATACTATTTTCTTTTTACTCAATAACTAACATATTTTGTAAACTAATAAATTCATAGATATTTTAATATATTACTTAATGAAAAGATATCCGGGTATATAAATTAATATAATTGTATAATTATTTTCTTTATAAGCAGATATCGCATTTGTGTAACATAACAGAACGTAAAAATAATTATTTAATTTTCTCAATAACAATATTATATAACTTACTTCATATGTATAATTTAATAATATATAACTTTATAAATTATTCTTTTACATTTAATATTTTGTTAAAATTGTTACGAATCCAATTTCAGTTTGAAAAGACCTCCTTTAGATACAAGAACTTTATTTACTTTAGATTCTAGAGAAATTATTTGGTGAAATATAGGATTGGCAGCACTGATCAACTTGTCCAGAATAGTTTCAGTTGACGTTCTTTCTTGTGCGGTTCCGATTGGTTTTTCTTGTGCTTAATGTTTTTTTTAAACATTATAGAGTAAATACGCATAGTAATATCTTTTTGCAGTTCCCGCGGATTTGATTAAGAAAGAAAGAAATGGTATTTTACATGCAGTATTTGCATTTACTTTATAATAAATAATTTGTGTATTATATTTTATATCTCGTTGTGATATTACGTAGATACATTAATTAGTTTTTTAATCTTCAAGTATAATAATTTTGTAGATTATAGTAGTGCAATTAAAAAAATTTTATATTAGGTTATATTGCTTTACTGACAGATTTGTTTTGCTAATATTATCAAGCGTATTATGTGTTAATAATTCAAAAATTATTCAATATTTGAAGAGATTAAGGTAAGAATAAAATAAATTTTATATATTATCTAATTTGTATAATGTTTTAATAAATCAAGAAAATAAATTTTACTTATTTTGCAACTTTTCTTTTGTTTCAGAGATAGAAAAATTTTTGAGTAATGGATATGGAAAATGATTGTGTTATCGAAGAGGTTGTTCCTTCGAAAACAAAGAAGATGAAGCAAGGTATGCACAATGCGTAATCATTTAATACTTTGATCATTTATAAGATTCTATATTAATTTATTTGAAAATGTGCTACGATTCAAATGAGTGTTCTCATTTCTATGTATTACAGCACGCTTATCATTTTCAAAACTTTGTCCTTCTAAACCTCTATTGGATAATGTATCTTCGAAGAAGAGGAAATTAGAATCTCCTAAGGAAAGTAAGACTGCTAAAATTTTTAAAGTCGCAGCTAAGGAAAACTCAGCGGAAGATATTAAAATAAGTGATGTTTTAAATGAATCGAAGACTTCGAATAGTAGTAAAACAAGCACAGAAATAATAGATATTGAAAATGAGGAAGAAGAGACTCCAGATAAATCTCAGCATCGTCACAAAGATGGAAGTCGTAAATCTAAATCGAAAAGATCATTGTTCTCCAAAGCCAAAAAGAAAGAGTCTTGCTCTCCGAACACCTCGTTAACCAAATTTCTTATGAAGAAGAACAAGAAGGATGATATAGATCCAAGCATGGCTCATAATATTAAAGAAAAAATGAAACAGAGCTATATGTTGTCCGCTCAAAATTCTAATGAAAATTCTGATATAGATTCCAACGTAGTAGATGATGATGATGAATTGGAGATTATATTAAATGATACTGAAAAATTTAATAATACCGACAAATCTTTGTGCGTTGATTCTGATTCTGAAATTGAGATTTCTTCGAATGATGAAGATAATACAAAAGTTTCAGAGAAAAAAGAAACTGCAAATATTAATGTCATAGGTTCAAGTACGCCAAAAGAAACAAGAGAGAAGATAGATACTACAAAAAATAAAAAAGTAACACCTAAACAATTGCAAAAGGAAAACAGTGCTAGGAAGCGTAAAGAAAGGGAACAATTACGACTGGTAATGTATAATCAGAATAATAATTTTATTTTATTTTTATGCATCAATCATATGTATAATGTAATATTTTTTATATTCATGTAAATATTGTTATTCAGGAGAAAGAAAGAAAACGTGAAGAGGAAAGAGAAAATCGGCGAAGGAAAAAGGAAGAAAAACGGAAAGAAAAAGAAGAAAAAGAAAGGGCAGAGCGTGAACAAAAGAAAAAAGAGAGGGAACAAAAGGAGCTTAAAAAACAATTGGAAATAGAGTAAGTATCATAGTGTATTACTTTAAAAGAGTTAAAATCGTATAAAAATTTATAGATATTGTAATTATAAAACTGTATCTTCTTTTTATTTTATTTTCTTAGACAAAAACAGAAAGAAAAAGAAGCAAAAGAACAAGAGCGTCGTAAAAAGGAAGAAGAGCGGAAAAGAAAAGAGGAAGAGAAATTGGAATGCGAACGTAAGAAGCTAAAGGAAGCATCGACTTTTGTGAGTTTTTTCGTTCCTAAAAAACAAGAAATCAAAAGCATGGAAGAGGAGAATAATACAGACGTACAGACTTTTATGCCCTTCGAAGTTAAAACAGATATGAGAGTTGCACCCATTTGTAGGGGGAGTCTAGATGAGAATAAAAAATTATCTCTAGACGATAAGCTTAAAAAGGGTCATACAGAAACAAGTAATTTGTATCTCGCCGAAATGAAAAATAAGAAGATTATTAGGCATAAATCTGAAAAAACTTGGCCGCTCAAAGCAAAGAACGATATAATTATATTAGGTAAAAAATAAATTTACAACGACAATAATAATTATACATTATAATTAATTTGTAAAAAATATTTATTCGACGTTTAATATTTATGGCACAGATGAAGAAGAAAACGATTGTAACTCGGATGTAGTATTTCAACCCGAGACTGTTGTAGACAAAATTCGACCGAAATTATTACAATTTCATGAAAATCGCCGACCACCATATTGGGGAACTTGGAGGAAACAAAGCGATTGTATAAATTCTCGTCGACCATTTTCGAAAGATTCGGTGAGTAATTTAAAGTGTGTATACTTTATTTTCTAACGCTTTCATTTCATAACGTATATATGAAACACGTAATAATATACACATGAGTATTTTGTACGAGGTATTATACTTATACTTTTCAAATCTCCACGGATTCTATTTCTTTTTTTCTGTTGCTAACTCTAAACAAAAATAATAATCTTTGGAATGAAAATTCACACTAAATCTCTGGTAATACGTTAGTTTTTCCACTACGAAATCCACGTCCATTTTGAAACAATGGATAAGTATGTTTCCTATGCACCTTACGATGTTTAGCTAAATGATCGCTACGTGCGAATCTTTTCGAGCACATTTCGCAAGGATAGGGTTTTACTCCTGAATGTGATCTTCTATGCCTCGCCAATTCGTCTGATCGGCTGAAACGCCATCCGCAACCCGTCCATGTACAGGCGAACGGTTTTTCTCCAGTATGGCGTCGTAGATGAGCTTTTAAATGAGACGCTTTCGCGTAGACCTGTTTTTAAAAAAGTCAGATTATTCATATTAATCTGTATCTATCGTTTGCTTTACAAATCTTCTTAAGTACATGTTCGATACCTTTAGACAACCTTGATAGGTACATGGAAAACATCTATCTTCGACTGCATTAGTCAAATTACGATTAGTATAATCGTGAGTTGCCAATGCTGCAGTAGCTGCTGATGAAATAAGTAGATTCTCTTCTAATTGATTATTATTGTAATCTGTAACTATAAAATGCAGTGATTTGATTTATGTGCTTTTTCTTTTAAATTGCAAATTCAAGCAATTCTTTTAAATCATTTGAATTAGAATTTTCGTTTACTTATTTCTTCCGATCCTAATGAATTTTCTAATGCCCTTAAATCGATACCAAGTACAAGCAAAGGCTCGTCATGATTGAATACTTGTTGCGGATTTGGCAAAGGCAAATGTAAAAATCCTTCACATCCAGCTGTACAAAGTGGCGTTCTTTCTGGGAGACCTGAGTTCCATGTTTTGTCCAGGCACCATTCCAATTCTGAATCTAATTCGCTCAATTCGCTCAAACAACCTGTTTAAATGAAATACACGAATTATATTTAATGTTTCTTCGTTGATTATGAATAAACAAATTATTCAAATGTTTAAACATTGTATCTGAAGAAAATTGTACTTGTTGATGCTGTATTAATTTAAGTAAATAATTAGAAAATCCGATAAATTTGTACCCGAGGAAGATGTAGATGCGCTTGTCATCCAATCGTTCCACGAATCTTTTGGAGAACACGTTAATTCGGTGTAACATTCCACAGGTGTTGTCAAAGGTATCGTTGCATGATTTTCGATGATCTCTGAATCATCGCTCGAAGGTGTTCTGCAGGAGGATTCGTATTCGGAAGGTAGATTTGGTATACAGGGTGACGGTAGTGGTCTATCGAAATTTGTATCCGTCGTTAATCCCAATGCAGAAAGTAATAACTCGTCTGCCATCTGGAAAATATTGAAGAAAAGAAAAAAATAGATTAATGAATCAAAGAACAAAGTATATATATATATATATGAACGTGAAAATGTATGAATCAAAGTATTGCAAAATAAATAATACTGTAACAATCGCTTGTTGTGTTACACGCATTACGTGTAGAGATATTAATTTATTCAGTGAATATTTTATATCGAATTAAAATTGAATATTATCTTACTAGGGTTATCGTAGGATAGAATAAAGCGAGAAAATTTCTCTATACATAACGCTTACATCTTAAAACGCAACAAGTTAAATGTTTAGATTTGAATTTCGATACTTACATCGAACATCAAAGTTTCTTCGATCATAACGACTAATCGATTCCAACAAGAGAAAGGAAGGAGATATCGTGATGCTTTTCCTAGTTCGAGGTAATCTTAATTTAATACCAACAAGTTGTAATTTGTTTTATCAATGACCAAAACCAACTTAAAAATAGCCCAATGATGATGATCATACATTTCGTAATTATAAGAAAAATTGTTTGAAATGCGAATCAACGATATGCCGAGCACATGATCGACAACGCGCGAGAACAATACGATCGATTAAGTTACGAATAACTTAACGAGTAATATCAACCGGTTATTAGAATCAATCTCGTGATTGTTGATCCGCATCAACTATAGATTTGCTTGATTCGAGGTACGTGGAAATAAGAAAAACCGGTATCTTTTCGTAGTATATTCGATGTGTCACACATATGAATACGCGAGAATACGCTTATAAAACACATACATTAATTATTAATCTAGGCAAATGATCGATCTCTCATAGTAGCTTTCTCTCTCTCTCTCTTTCGCGCGTGTGTACTTTCGTGGTTGAGGATCGTTTTCAGACTGTTCGATCGACAGATCGAAGACGACGTTTAGGTTTTCTCTCGCGTTGTCATCGCACACGGCTCGAGAGATAATCGGCGTTGTGCCAGCCGGTGCCGTGTCACTGTCGTTTCTTCCCAAGGGATCGTGAAAGGCATTACCGATCTCCAGAACCGTACCGGGTCCAGATACATCTCTCCGCTCTTCGTTATTTTATTCCGTCATCGTTAGATTATTTACGAGTATCGTTTGTGTTTGCTAATCGTTCTCTCGCGGCCATCAACTTTTGCGACACGCTTATATCGACTTATTCGTTACATGTATATGCGTATACGTGTGCGGCATTTGTGTGTGTATTTGGCAAGGCATATTGACGTCAAAGAAATACATACCTTACTTGATAAAATCCAATTTTTATTATTCATCGTTTTTTTTTTTTTTTTTTTTTACTAACGCACTCGATATTAAGTCATATTTTTTCTCTATCCCATCCCACCCTTCCTTTTCGGGGAAAAAAAACATATGCCAAAATTAATCTCGTTATATTAGATATCGTAAAAATTTCTTCCCTCCCTTCTTTTTTTTTTCTTTTTTAATTAATTAATTTTACATACACAATAATTTTTATTTTGTTATTTTATTGAGTAATATAAAGTGCACAGAAATGTAATAGATCATATATTACCTTGTAAAATAATATTTACAAAATATATTGTGCGTGTAAAACCTAGAAAAAAAATAAAAAGTCAAGAAGCTTTTTTGGGAACACCTAATATTTTTAAATAAATTATTTGACTATTTCTATGTCCTGTTATATTTGATATCACACTAATGAACTCTTTCACATTTTCAAATTGAAAAATCAGAAATATAGAATTCTCTGGATCTTCGAGAGTATTCGTTTATGTTCTTGATCGAGTAACAAGTTTCATTGTCAAGGATAATTATTACGCGTTCTAAAAAGTTTACGCTCTCTTTGTTGTATCTTCATCTACGATTGTTCGTCTTAAAGTAGCCAATGGCTTTGACCTAGAGCGACTAAGAGTGGGCTCGAGTCACGATAAAGTGTCAGCAAAGTCAGTGGCCACCATCAGGAGTTTAACTTCCACGCTACTACTATGTTATTATCGGTGTCGAAGGAGACTGACCTTAGATACTACAAATGTATTTTTATTCTTTCGTATGAAGAAGAAACACGAAAGAAAAAGAAAAAAAAAGAAAAAGAATAGGAGCATAATATAGGTAGAATAATTAATTGATTAGAAAATGAATTATCAATTTTTTGGTTTCTTTTTTTCTTTAAAAAATCAATTCTCTGCTAATATATGAATTTAATAAGTTGTGTAATTCGTTTTATTATATTTTTCTTTCTTTTTTCTTTTTTCATTTTTTAACGATTAGTGCGTTGCTGGAAGAGAGAGTATCGATTGTTATCGTCGTGGTCTCTCACCGAGTTATTGAAAACAGACCACAGTATCATATCACCGTCGTTTATCTTGGAAGATTGACAGCATCCGCGGTATATCTTTACCGAATAGCTCTGATCCATTGCACTTAGGCAATCTTTTACGGATTTTCTATCGTACGACAAAACTACGATACGAAGGGACAAAGACAAGCAGATAGAAAGAAGTAGAAAAAGAGAGAGAGAGAGACGGCAAAGGGGGGGGGAAGCTAAACAATAATGTCAATCGATGCATCGGCTCGCGTTTATTTTGCCGTAAGAAATTAATCGTCATTTTTTCGGATGATTTCAATTCACGAGTATTTACGCGGATCGTTTCGTCATCGGTAATTACGAGATACAAGGGTTATTATTTATTTCTATCGCATATATTTTTTGCATTTCTAATTACGATGACTTGCGGCGGGACTCGGTTTTGTTCGAATGTACTTAATTTTTTAAGGATTTTTTCTCTTTTTTTTGGTAAGAAAAAACGTAACGCTCGGAAGCGGAGAGAGCATTGTTAATTATTATCCTGTTTTGCGGTGCGACTGGAAATTCGAGAGGTTACTCGTGGAGTAACGTTCTCGAGATAATTTTCTCTCTCTCTCAGAAAAACAAAAATTTTTCCATCCTGTACGAAGCGCCCTTGACTAATGCAGTGCATTTCTAATGATCAAATACGATTATAACGTCCGCTTCCGAATTGTCTTTTTTTTTTTCCTTTTCCTTTCTCTCTCTCTCTCTCTCTTTCTCTCTCTCTGTCTCTCTATTGTTTGTATTTTTTTTCCCTGTGTAATATCTAAAGTATGCGATTAAATCGAAATCGTCATAACCTTTAGAGACAATCGTTGCAACTCGCCGATAAGCAAAACATTTCGCAAAACTTATGCTCGTCTAGATAAAACTAATTTATCTAATGACGTTTATTGTAGAGAAAGAATGCGTTTTCGTAGTGCATATAGAGAAGGATCACGTTAAAACAATGTAACAACATCGATAACGATAATGAAAGTAAAAGAGAAAGATGATATTGAATGTTCGTGATTTACGATCGACTATTTTATTTTTTTTTATTTTTCTTTTTTTTTTGCATAATATCTATATAATTCGAAGAAACATTTTATTAATAATCTAATAATAATAATAATAACAATAATCTAGACGTTTATTGGTATCGCTTAATTATTTTTTCAACAAATATTTTCCTAACGTCGTTTTAATAATTCTTGCATCATAACACGTAATTCTTTTTTCTCTTTTCTTTTCATTTTAATATTTAAAATTCATAGTTAGAAAAAAAAGAAATTAGGGAAAATTTTGAAAAGAGACACACCCGCCAGAGTGACCAAATTCAAATAGGAGCCAGGACGAGCTTTATTACGTATTTACGATACGAATGTAATAAAGTTTGAAGGGAGGATTTGGGTATTCGGAAATAAATCAGTTACGATTGTTAGAAAGAGAGAAATAAATAAAGAAAGAAAGTAAGTTAATCGCCGGTGTGTGTATGCGCGTGTGAGAAGAAGAAGCAACGACCATAATCTTAATGGGGCATATAACAGCCATTACAGATGGCCCGCTGGGTGACAACACGCTGTAAATAACGAGGCTCGTTCCTCTGGCAGACACCGTCGAAACGTTTACGCGACGCGTTATTTCGATAAATGCATTTTCTTCTTCTCTTTCTATCTCCTTTTCTCTCTCTCTCTCTCTCTCCCTCCCTCTCTCCCTCTCTCATTTTCTTTTTCAGTTCTTTTTTTTTTGCGATTAGTCCCACTCCGAAAAACCGAGCCCCTTCCTCCGACATTCTACATATATACATATACATATATATATTAATGTGTGCGTGTATACGTTAGCGTCTGTTTTGGATTTTTCACGGTATGAGAGAGAGAAAGAGAGAGAGAGAGGCGTCCAAGTTCACCACAAAGCCACCGAGACTTCTTTTTACACTTTTTCTATTTTTTTTTTTTCTTCTTTTTTTTTTTCTTCCAAAATAATTAATCATAGTTACATGTGTCGAAGTTCTGTTCGATGTTTCCCAAATTTTACGATAATAGGTACATTGTACGATAAAGAAATGGATATATTTTGGAAAGTGTAGAAAAAGAAAAAAAATAGATAAGTGACGTTTATCCTGGATTATTTTACATATGAAATAACGTATGGAAAAATTTTATAAGATAATTGAAAAAGATTATTCGAAATCTTTGTAACACTACTTTGTGGTGGTGGTGGTGGTGGTGGTTGGGTACTCTTTGCCATTTCATTTTTCATATCGTCGTGTTCGAATTAATTCAAGTCGCGTGATCGAATCTGTTTACTCGCAGATAACGATTATAAACTTCGCGATGTACACAAAGTAATTATTTTTTATTATTGTTATAATGGATATTGATAGATATTGATAATAATCGTAATGAAACATAAAAATCTGTTGATTTTGACCATGTAATCGAATTTTCTTGTTTTCCTTTCTTTTTTTTGTTCATAATTTTTTTTCGATATTTCACGAATAACATTCACCATTTATAATTATCGCATTGCGTGCAAATAGTATCGTGTTCGGAACTAACACTCTTGAGAGTGAGAAAAAGAGAGATAGAAAGAGAGAGATATATATATATTTGCCCACACGTCGAGTTTTTCAGCGACTCGATGGCGCGTTCGTTCGACTATTCCTGTTTTAACGTGCTGATGATAATAATAAAAATGTTATTTATTTGATATATGACAGATCGGCAGTTACGTACCTTAGTCGTATCGCTGCCAAAAGCTGCTACAAACTGTCTCTTTTTTTTATATTTATTTCAACTTGAAATTCTCTTTCTTTCCGTTGATTTTTCTTTTCTTTTCTTTTTTTTTTCTTCCTTGTTTTATTTCTTTTTCTTCGGGGCTAGGGGTAGAGGAATGGGGAGAGGGACGAATCTTAGCTTTTTAGGCTTGTCCCGTCAAAAAGAATGCACTTGTGATTTCCGAAATGTGTCCGCTTCTTCTTTTCCTCTTAAACGGCGACGAATAATATCAACGATTCGGTAGATTACGTTCCTTTCCAACAATAAATTAATGTCTCGAGAAGGTCTTGTAATTGATGCTCGCGTAGGGATGAAATCGACGTTGATTTATCGGACAAAGGTTCCCTTGCCGCGGTTGTAAAGAGAATGAGAGAGTGAGTGAGAGAGAGAAAGAGAGGAGAGAGAGGAGAGAATTTATTGACTTTTAGGCGAAGGAACGTTTCTCACCAACGATCTCGATATATTCGACTCTTATTGTTTCTTATTAATCGAATCGATTCCTCTGTTCGACATTTTCTATTCTTGTAAAGAACAAGTTGAAAATAGCTACGTTCTAAGCTACCAAGTTACGTAAGGAAAAGGATTATTACAATGATAATGATATCTAATAATTATGATTGTTATGATTAAAAAAAAAATATATATATATATATATATTATTCTAATCACTTTACGTTTGTTTTCAATCGCAAAGATTGAAACTTCCGATATAATCGTCGTCTTTTTATAAGATTTATTCGAAACGGAAAAAAAATGTCTTCACAAGATCTCTACATTTTGACAGACTTGTCTGGTTCGCGCGGCGTGTTCTCTTCTGTTGTGTCCGTAAAGATGAGAAAACGAAAGCGTACTGGGGGCAACACGTGTCCGCTGTAATTAGTCGCAAAGGCTTGATATCGGTTGTCAAGGAAGTCACTTTGATACGAACATCCTGCTGCTTATTCATTGACTATAATAACAGTGGGATTCCTCGATCGTGTATGAAAATAAGTTGACTGATTATTAGAATGGATCTTATTTATTTCTTTATTTTCGTCTTTTTGTGGTTCTTTTTCTTTATTTTTGGACTTTTATTCTTTTTCCTCGTTTTCGTCTTTTTGTGGTTCTTTTTCTTTATTTTCGGACTTTTATTCTTTTTCTTCTTTTTCGTCTTTTTGTGATTCTTTTTCTTTATTTTCGAACTTTTATTCTTTTTCTTCTTTTTTTTATATTTCTGTTAATAAACAAAAAAAATTCTTAATCGTAATTTAGCGTGGCCTTCAAATTGTTCGTCCTGATCACGTGATTTCGATATATTCGACTATTTTTAGAAATGGTTCGATTACGAGGTTGATTCCGATGACGAGTGGGAAGAGGAAGAGCCTGGCGAATCGCTTCATGGTTCGGAAGATGAGAAAGATGAAGAAAATCCGGATGACGATGAATACGATGTTGACAATGAGTTCATAGTACCTCACGGGTAAGTCGTTTGAAAAAATTATGTTAATTTTCATTACGAGTAAAAGTGGCAATGAAGAAGCGAGCTCGTCAAATTTGTTGTTTCCTGTTACTCCCCCGCCCCTTCTCTATCTACATATCACTGCCATTCACGATACGATATCTATCGCATTCTTTCATAATCGCATCTTTGTGCGTGTGTGCGTTTCTGTCTGTCTCTTACAGATATTTGTCCGACGAGGAAGCTCGACCTGACGAAGAGGAAGACGTGAGTATGGTGAGTTATTTTACGAAGTATTTTTATCCTTATTCGTATCTATCCTTAACGATTATTATCTCTCGGATTGTTCAAAATGAATAATATTTTTCAGACACCGGAAACACAAAAGTTCAAGCTAAAAATGTTGGGTGAACAATTTGAAGCAGAAAGAACGGCGAAAATGTCGAAACTTAAGCCGAGAATAATCGGATGCATTTGGCTAGGGTCAAATAATGTGTATCCTGAAAATAGTGAGTACATATAATTCTTCATTAAATAGAAAAGATAAGAATTGTGATAAAATTTCATTCTTATATATATATATATATATATATTTTTTTTATTTCATCAGCTCCTAAAAAGGTCGTCGAATTTTTAACGGCACGGCATGCCTGGGTTTCGCAAATACCGGTCATACTTCCATCGTCTACGAGCGAAAATACGGAAGCCGAAGGTACGTCATCGCGTACACAGACATCAGCAAGTACGAAGAAAACAAAGGTACCGACAGAAGCTTTGCCCGATTTAATTCGTTTGGTTCATGGTAATACCCATGGTAAAAAGTTTCTCGTCAAAGAATTTCTCACATTTTGGAACAAAAAAGCGGCGAGTAAGGACAATCAAATATCTAAAGTTAGTTTAGTGACAAAGATTGGTGAAATTGGAAGGTGGATGTCCTGTCCCGATGAAGGACAAATGCATTTGAAAGCATGTTGGTACGTTTCCGAAGATTTTAGAAAAAAAATCTTAGGCGAGGACGAGGAATTAGTTTTACCGAATCGTTGGAAATATAATTTAACGCCTAAACGTAAAAGTGAAATAAATTCGGACGGTAACGATAAAACAGAGAAATCGGAAAAAGATACCGACAAGGATAAGAAGAAGGTTCCTCTAATTACTCAATTTACTAAAAAAATTACTCAGGAAGAGATGCAACGTCAATTGGCAACGGAATCAAATCAAGTTGAAAAACCTAAACCGATATTGCAAAGACCACCGAAACGAGCTGTTTTAATTTCTGTTCCTAAAAATGATAAAGAATTACTTGTAAGAAAGAAACCTAATGAAGATAGTAAGGACAATTGATAAAAGTGTATATAAACGCTGAGTTAATTATTCCTATGTCTATGCGGTACACTATACATGTATAATCTTCCTATACGTTGTAAAAAAAAAAAGATAATGATCGCCATGTAATATAGTAGACTAAATACGCAATTTTTTGTCTTATCGCACCAATAATTCGAGGTTACATCGTTCGAAAGTTTATTTTTCATAATAAAACATATTAGCGTTGACATAATATCATAATATCGTTTATAAATATCACGATTTTATCTATAGTTAGTACATATAATAATGTCTATTTTTTAACAAATATTAATCGCCACTGTGCTGCCTTTTGAAAAAAAAAAGAAAAGAAAACAAATTCGTATTTAGATTACTATTCCTATCGATGAGAGAGAATTTTACAGATTTGAGGAATTATATTTTTCGATACAAATATATTTATTCTCTAGAATGAAATTGCAAATAATAATAAAAAGTTTATGTTTAATTTTTGTGATATCTCATAATTCATTTGAAATTATTGATGTCCAATAAAAAAGAAAACGCAAATAAAATAAAGATTACTATTTTATCACATTGGTATGTGTTCCGGTAATGATATTTTATACATATACGTCTTAAGTAAGTTGTCAAATTAATAATAATAATTAATAATAATAATAGCAATAGTTAAATGTATTTTATGGTACATTAGTCATAGACCGATCGCATGGGGAATATTCGCCATATTTGATAGTCATACATTCCTTTAGATTTTATAGGTATAAACATCTAGATACATATATTCATAGCCTTATTACTTTTTATTAGTATATTCCAATCATTGATATAGAAATATTGTTTAAAAAGTGATTCAACAACAGCTAGCCCCCCGATCGATACACTTCAAAATATCTTCAAATCATATTTTAATAAAAACATCCATTGTAAACTTAATAAAATTTATTATTAATTTTGTATCAATTGATTTTACTTTTAAAAATTGTCTACGTTACATATTTACATATAGACATTTACGCCACACGTTGGCTAGAATGCAGTTATAATTGTTATTAATCTCAATCGAATAGTCGTAATTCTACGGATATAAATACGAGATGAAATACTTACACATGGAAAAAAGATACTTTCTCGCGTTAGCGATAATGAATTTTCTGGTAATAAAATGATAAAAAAGCATATTTCTCTCTCTCTCTCTCTCTCTCTCTCTCATTGCATTGTAACAGCGCACACAGTGTAGGTATCTCGTTTCGCGAACGTTTAAATATCATGGAGTAACGTGGCTTTAGCGTTGAATTTATCGGAAAAAATAGAGAATTAAATAAAAAAAATAAAAAAAAAAAAAATAAAAATAGAGAGAAAGAAAGGAGAAAGACACGCGCGAGCAATTTGGAGCATAACTCGCAATTATGTGATATCGAAAATTTTAAGAGGGGGTAAGAGAAAGGAAAATGGAGAAAAAAAACAAGACGAAGAAGAATGATCCAGAGGTAAGCTTTACATTCGGCAGTTTGGATTTGTAGTTGTTGTAGGGTGTACCGATCCGTAGCATATGGTTGGAACGAACGAAAGGGCGACCCTCGAGATCGTGGTAATTATCGAATCACGCCCAAGATCCGACGAAATGTCCAGAGAACCATGGAAAACTCTCTCTCTCTCTTTTTTTTGTTTTACTTCTTTTTCCATAATTTTTCTTTCCTTTTTTTTTTTTAAGTACTACGATGAAAGAACCACGCGAACATTTTTTTCTCTTCTCTTTTTTCCATGTCGTAATAAATACTTTGTTCGAAAAAAGAGAGAGAAATAAAAATGATTATAGATGCAAAAATAATAATAATATTCCACGCAAATTTTTGATATCAAATTAAATCGGTATAACCGTACTACTCTATTGGTTCTATTACTCATACTAATATTATATCCATTGAATTTAATTTCTCTCCTCTTACGCACTTTTTTTTTTCATCTAATTTGGTTATCGTTAATTAAATTTATTAAATATAAAAATTTATATTTGCAGGTATTATATTACAACGAGTTATTTTAAATAAAATTTATAGGAAAGAATAATAAATGAATAATCGAGTAACAAATGTGTCATAATAATATATCGATAACGAATAAGAAAGAAATCATAAATCATGAAAAATCAACGAATTTTCTCGTTCTCTCGATCCATCGGTTCTCGTGTGTGCGTCGGGTTTGCAACGAGAAGTCTCGTGGTTTCGTTCGCGTATCCAATTTTCTATGGCCGTAAGTTATCGGTCGAAACCTCTCTCGAGGATACGCATCGCGGATTCGGAAGAAAGGCGGCGGTGATCGTGTTTTTTTATTCTCTCATTTCTCTCTCTCTCTCTCTCTCTCTCTTCTCTATCTCTACTTCTTTACCTTGGCTCATTTTGGTATGCGATCGTAGAATAGAGAAAAAGAGAGGAAAAAGGGGGTGGACCGAGAGAACGCGTGGCAAGACGAGGAAAGGGAAAGAGAGAAAAAAAAAGGGAAGAAGCAAAAAGGAAAGAGTAAGAGAAGAGAAAGAAGAGAAGTGGAGTAGAAGAGTATAAGGTGTATGCCTAGAAGGTATAGAGAGAAAATGGTAGCCAATGGCGTTGGCTCTGCGTTGTTGCTACAGTATTGAACGTCTCCTACGTGGGGTCCAGATATATATATGTCTATATATATATATACATATCTCTTTCTCTCTCTTTCTCACTCCTACTAGCTCTCCTTTTTACCCCTCTCTCGCCCTCTCGAGAGAACCGTCCTTTCCTCCTGGTCGTTCTCTCGTCCTCTCCACCTCTTTCCCTCTCTAACTCTCTCTCTCTCTCTTTCTCTTTGGTCCTCTCCCCGAGCTTCTCCTCTTTCCCTTCCTGGCTGCCTCTCGTGACCCGACGATGTCCTCCCTCCACCATCGTCGTAGGGTGGAGACCCTCCCTTGTCCACCCGCCCTCTTCACCTCCTCTTCCACCACCTCCACCACCTCCTCCACCTTTTGCTAGTGCTGCTCCTTCATTTCTCTCTTTCTCTCTCTCTCGTAAGCTTACAGGGTGGAGGCGGGAGGCAGGCCGTCGGAAACCTCTCTCCATCAGAGACGATCCGTGAGTCTGCTGCCGAGATCCAGAGTGGTATGAGGTGACCGCCTCTATCCTCTCATTAATATCCAGAGACACGACCTTAGGAGGTCTCCCTGCAGTCGGTGTTCGTACACAACTCGGCTCGAAGCACCCATAGGCTGTTGCACGTTCGCCGTTTTGATCGACGGAATGTTTCGACCTATGCTATACGGTAGCCAGCCCGAAGATTCAACCACGTAAAATGACGATACAATTGAGCGCCGATAATATCTCTGTCGAATGATCAATTATTATTATCTAGAAGAATAATAATAATATTAGATAACGATGAACAATAATTTTAATCATTTATTATTAATTAATCTCGATAATAACTATGATATATTAATTAATATTAAAGATGGTAAATATTACATATGTAATAATAAATGAATACTCATTATATTTCTATGAATTATTAGCAGAATTATAATATCGAATAGGTATTAATAATATGATTGGATATATTAATAAATCTAATATTTCGTAATAAAGTAAATACGTATTTAATCGTTTAACGATTATCTATTCGTTATAAATTGTCGGATATAATTGAAGAAGGAAGATCGTATTTTTATTATTTAAAAAAGCAAAAAAAGATTGGCAAAATATTCTCATGTTTTTTATTGCCCGATCCGTGTGCTTAAATATTTCGTGCGGTAACGAAACGAAACAACCGCTTTACCGAAGGTCATACACGTCTCGGACATTCAGGGAGGGCTGAAAAATGGTGGACGATCGAGAGATCGAGAGGGCCAAAGGAGGCAGATACTTAATTGAATACTCGAGCCACGATCGATGCACGATGTCAGAAGGCAATGGCACAGTACGATCGTTCCGCTGCCGATCGCCGCATTACGAACCTTTTACCGTCGATTATTACGCTGCGAGCTCGAAATCCACAGTCTGTCTGTCCGTCCGTCTGTCCGTCTGTCCGTCCGTCCGTCCGTCCGTCCTGTCCCTTCTTCACTCCTCGTCTCTCTCTCACTCACTCCCTCTCTCCCTTTTTGCTTTCGATAAGTATATACCTCTGTTTTCTCCCTATCTCGTAAACCGCACGAAAGGTGGACACGAACTTTGTACTTTGCCGTTTCTCATCAAAGAAAATGAAGATCGATATCGTTCCTGTCGCTTTAATGATCTCCTTTATTGCTACGTACCGATCGAACTTATAAATAATTGGACGTTTTCGTAAAAATACGAAGTATTCATTTTGGAAATAATTTACATTCTTAATGTTACTCCTCTAATGCACACTTGTGTTATATAATATATGCACGACCAAACGTTTGTATAAGAATTTTTCTCATTTATAAGAAAATATTTACTTTGAATTTTATACATAAATTTATTTTGACAAATATTTCTCGTTGAAATATTCATTTTTAGATATGATATTTGTGTTATAAAACGTTGATTAATGTTTTCTCCTTGAACGTTTTAATTAGTCACGTTTAAATATTAATTCTCGTCAGATAACTGAAGTCGAGCACAGCGATGGGCATGGTTTAGTACGTGGATGCTAACTCGTTCGTAAAAACAAAAATCGTATGTTGTCGATTCCAGAGAGGCAGTAAAAGAAGACGGGATTTCTTTGCAAAAATGTTGGATAGGTGTGATGAGAAAGTGGTTAGTAAAAAAGTGATTGGTGAATCCGTAAAAGGGAAAAGTAATAAAAAAAAAAAAACAATTGACGAATGATAAATGTTTTCTCGTAGAATACATTTGAGTATTTTATCGATAAATATTATCTTCGTTTAAATGACTTGGAGATGTTACGTGTGACAAGAGGACTCTTGGAAAGATATTTTTCCTTTCACATTTTTCCTCATCTTCTTAGGTCGTGAAAAATAAAAAAAAAAACAAAAGAATAAGATTCTTTTTCTTTGAAATAAAATGAAAGTAGAGGAGTGGGGGAGAGGTCCGTAAAGTCTCCACGCGTACTGCAGCTGCTGGATCTTATGCTAATCCCACCCCCGCGGGCTACCCCCGGCAAGCACATAGCATGAAAAAGTTGCTCGTTACACGCTCGCTCATAAATCTCTTTCCTAAGCTTAATCTGTTCGCTGGCGCGCTTCTGTTCTCACCGCGGAAAACTCTAGAAGGGGCGGCAGGTGTGTGTTCTCTCTCACTCTCTCTCATTCTGCCACGGATTTTCATAATTTTTTATCCTTTGGCAAAATTTAAATCCCCCTCGGTAGTTCGACGCAACGTTTAAACTTCTCCAACGTCATCCTCGATGACGAAAACAACATTTTCAGTAACACACTTATTCGATTATCATTTTTTATGACTCCTATCGAAAAGTGTCATTTATTTTCTTGTTTCTTTTTCTTTTCATTTTTATGATCACTCTTTCTCTCTCTCTCTCTCTCTCTCTCTTTCTCTTTCAATTTTTTCTGGTGATTTCAGATTTAATTTTTTATTGTTTTTTTTTTAAGCGTGAAAAATATTTTATTGAAAATTGATTCATCGAATTCTCGATCATGCAAGTTACCGTTTTGCGATTAGTATGCTTTCGCGAATGTGCTTACATACTATATACGTATAATACATTTATATACAAAAAAAAAAATGAAAAAGGATAAGAAGTTCCAGTAGCGATAGCGGCGTTAGCGTCGGTGGCGTCGGACTTGGACGAAAGTTTCGTGCGCTTCTTCTCGAGCGCCAGATCGGATATGCATAATGAGAGCTTCGCCCTCGAAGAAGGTTCGTGCGGTCCGAAAGCCGATACAAGAGGAGTAGGAGGGAAAACAACAAAAAAAACGTGGCAGAACTGCGCCCGTTGTAGCGTGAGAACTTTTGCTGTTCAGAGTCTGGGGAGGACGTTTGCGTGAAATCCCAAATGTAGATATTGGATTCACTGATCCATCCTTTCCAAAGCAAAAGGACCCTTACCCTCATTCCTATTGGAAAGAATTCTAAGTATCGCTGTTACAAAAATATCATCGTCGCGTGTACCTACGACGAAGAAGAAGAAGAAGAAGAAAAAACAAAATAAACGTACAAATTAAATGCAATAGAAAAGAATTTCATTGGGGATTTTGAAATAATTCAATATATTATTTATTGTACAATTGAATTCAATTGAAATCATCATACGAAACTTATTGAATAATATATTATACTACGATGTATTTTGATTTGTTTAAAATAAAAAAAAAGAAAATATCGTTAGATTTCGGAAAACACTTTAATTGTCTCGATCGCGAGAGAAAAGATCCGTGCCAAAAAATCTCTGCCGTTACGGCAGTTCTCGACCCTTCGAGAGACGGACTCGCGACCTGGGTATGTGTGGGTGTTTGAGAGTGTCTGTGTATCTCAGGATGGTTCGTACAATGAGAGAAAGAGAGAGAGAGAGAGGGTGGGGAAAAGGAGAGAGCGTGTTAGAAGAGAACGGGGGCGTGGGGGCCATTATGGAGATGGATCTTCCTTCGAATAATGTTCTCTCTCTCTCTCTTTCTTTCTACGTGGATAGGGGTAGTTTGAAGCACCGGGGTTTAGGGGGTGCGAGTAAGGGCACACACGTAAAAGGAAGGAAGGAAGGAAGGAAGGAAGAAAGATAGAAGCGATGGTGGTAGCGTAGGTGGGTAGTGTCGGTCCCGCTGGGTAGTTCCTGGTAATATATCACCCTCTTGTCGTTTGTGAGACTCGAGTAAGCCTGTCGGCTAGTACCACCTCCCCTTCCTCCTCCACCTTTTTCTCTTCGTCTATAGAGTTTGCTACTTCACCTTTTTTTTTTCTTCGAGGTGCATGAGAGAATCGATAATTCTGGTACATTGACGGAAACGGAATATCATCATTCCCCCGGGATAAATTTCATTCTTTTACTTTATTCGTGTTATATTATAATAATAATAATCAATTTTAAAAAATCAAATTTTCATTCTCGCAATTATTCGCGACTAAAATTTCTTAAAAACGTTGAATATTGTTTATAAACAAAAGTGATTTTTGGAGAATTAGAAGTGGGTACTCTATTCTCTTCAAAGTCGACTCTGGAGGATCGGAGAAAATGTTCTGTATCTATGCTATGTAGGAGGATGCATAGAAGGAGGTAAAAAGAGGATATTAATCTCCCGGTCGAAAGTGCAGGAGTAGCAAGAGCAGCAGCACCAGCACCACCACCACCACCACCACCACCACCATCACCAGCAGCAGTCGGATGCGCCGTGGCACCTCTTTCTCGTCCCTCGAGTTCCACCCTCGTCTAACAGGAGCAACGATCCTCGTCAGTGAAATAGAGAAAGAGAAAGAGAGAGAGAGAGAGAGAGAGAGAAAGAGAGAAAATCTACCGACGGTGCGGCGGATACTTTCGTAAGCAACAACGCCATGGCAAACGCGGTTTAATCAAGGAAAGGAGGCGAAGGAGATGGAGAAGAGAGACCGAGTACTCGTATAAGAGAGAAAGAGAAAGATAAAGAGAATGAAGGTGGGAGGGTGAGAGGGGTGAGGGTGTACCAAGCGGTGGGAGAAGCTGAACCTGAAGAGGACGGGTGGAAGCAGTGAAGGAGGAGGAAGAAGAGGATGAAGAGGATGAGGAGGAGGAAAGGTAGGAGGAGGAGGAGGAAAGGTAGGTAGGTAGGTGGAGGAGGTGGAGGAGGAGGAGGAGGAGGAGGAGAGGTTGTAGAAGCGTGGATCGATGTGTCGCCGCGTGTCCAGTAGTCGTAGGCGCTTGCGCCCTGACAACATCCTTCTCCACCAACGTTGTCCTCCACCAACGACGACAGCTTCCTTCCGATTCGTCCGTGATTCGCCGAGCACGGTGACAGTCCTCTCGAGTTTGTCACTCTACGACCCTCCCTCGTCGTCTACCTACTCCTTCTTCCTCCCTTCCTGACTCTCACACATCTAATGTCTCCTTCTTTTCTACACTCGCCTCCCTCTTTCTCTACCTTCGTTTCTATCTTTCCCCTCGTCTTTTTCATTATTCCTTTTTGTCAACCAAGGCCAATGACCCTTGCGACAGACCCCGTTCTAATGGTGGTGGTCACCGCCCTTCGTGGGTGGGGTTCATTTGGAATTTAAAATTTTTCTCTTCTCCTCAAGATTTATTTTAAAGATATTTTAGGTTGTATTATTTATATTCTATGTTAATTTTCATTTCGACTGGTTGGTTTTATTCCTGATTTTTATTGATTTCTTTATTAGGATTAAGTTTTACTTATCTGGGATAGTTGATGCGATATTATCGATCTACCTACCGTTGAACTAAGGAACACTAGTTGTTTTTGATGAAGTAAAGTATTTTAAAGAATCTCAGGATTCATTCGAAACGAAATTAATAAAATCCCAATAAGAATACTATCTCGGTTACTAATCAAGAAATTATTTTTCATTAAAATAAATTATTCCAAAATCGAAGGTTGACATTTCAAAAATTCGAATATCGCTGATTTTGAATGGATCCTTGCTCAGACCACTTTTCTGAACAAATCTTAATACAATATTTGTAGCAGGTAGAAGATGTCTACCATTTTCTACAGATTCGAGGGGCAGGGACAGTGGTTTTCGTAGGTATATATGTATATTCTCTGAGCGCGCCATGCCACTCGTCCCACGTCCTCGTCGAGTCGGAGTGTCGTCGTTCCTGTCCCCGCCGCAGGGCGACCCCAGCGACACTCCTGATTGGCCGCCCGAGGGGACAAGGGCGTGGTTAACCTCCATCGCGTCTTTCGATAATTACACGGCAGCAAGAACACCGCAGTTTCGAGCATTCATCACGTTTTTCACTTTAAAGAACGATCGTAAGTAATACACTTAAGTATCTTTTGCTCTCGTCCTCGAAAATCACCCATAATTTCATGAGGACTCATTCGACCGATCGCCTAAATGATGCTCATAATCACTGGCAATTCGTCATATCGATGAGGGCTTATCGATTCTCTACTCTAACGAGGAAACATTTTTCTTTAGCAATGACTTTAATTACTTAACGTTTCAACGGAACGTTTCATTTGCCATGTCAAAATATACGCTTATAAAATAAATATTATAGAACACATTTTTGAGGAATTTATAATTAATAAAAATGAAAAAGAATAAAAAAGGAATCAGAGTTTTAACAGCAAACTATGCACGATTTCTCATTCTCCCTAGAATTAAACTTTTTAAACTACAGACAGAGCAAGGACGAAGGAAAAGGAGTTTGAGAAGAACAAGGTGAAGGATGAAGAGAAAGAGGAAGAGGAGGAGAAGTAAGAGGAGGAGAAGTAGGAGGAGGAGAAGGAGGAGGAGGAGGTGAGAAGGAGGACTCGTCCTTTATGAGAACCATCCGTTGAGGGGCGCCAGCGTTTGCCGGTTGGTACATATGGTGGTAGGGGGAGGAGAAGGGGAGGTTGGGGACTAGCAGGGGCGTGTTGAAAATGCTCTCACGGCGAGAGCGTGGGCCTTGCCGTGTCGCGGGATAATTGGGACACCGTGTATTATCGCTTGCGTGCCATACGCGGTGTGCAGTGTGTGATTGGATAGGCGGAGATGGGTCGCGCGAGATAGCTGACCCTAACTAAGGTAGAAACCGAGGGTATATCTCCGAGGACCATCTTCTCCATCTGCAGCAGCATTACCTATCTACGTCACGGTTGATGCATGGCGTGGGCGTTCCTGCGTTCGTATTCAGTGGTTCTCATTTAATTACCCTTCGGCTTTTGGAAAGATGGAAGCTACTTCTTCATGTCTCGAGACATCTTTCAAATTATTCCCTACCAACAAGAAGTTATATTTTAATACTACCTAGATACATTTCTTACAACACATCGTACTGTAAGAATATTAAAGATTTTTCCAAGATATAATTAATAAAATCGCAAACTATATCATCGATTTTTCATCGAGAGATTATTTTTAGTACGAATAAATCAGACTTCGAAAACAAGGATTAACGTACGATATTAATATTCGAAGAAAAGAGGTTCAAAATTTGTAGACGATCGGAACGTGGAGAATAAGAGTGGAAAAATAAAAAAAAAAACAAAACAAAAGAAAAAGGGACACAGCCGATTATAAATCACGAGGTTTGCCGGAACCCTTTGACGATACACTACAATCGTATAGGTATACTCGAGTAGTACAATACGAGCTGGCGATGTGTATATACGCATACGTTCTCCCTATCTTACGAGCAGGACTTCGTCTCGCACGCACGTACGACAGAAAGAGAAGGTAAGTTAGAAAGAGAGAGAAAGAGAGTCCTCATTAACCGGTTATTAATAGCTTCGCCGGTTCATATTAATGACAGACACATCTGCTTCTTATATATCTACCTGCCTCTATACCGGAGCCTTCTCGCACTGCCTCGCTAAAGAGTCGAAATTTTTAGTGCTCGTCAACTGCACTCATGCGAAGCGGTTGCGCGTTAACCGGAACCTCCGACCTTTGATCCTGTTTTACAAGCTTCACTCATGTAACTAATAAAATAAGAGAAAATATATCTACTCTGGCTTCTTGTATTTTCTAACTCATCGTGTTTTTATTATTTTTTTTTCTTTTTTTCTTTTTCATCGTTGACGTTTAGAAACGTTCGATTCTTAAAATTCATTAATAGTTCGAGAAGACGCGTAACACATTGCAAAATATAGAGAAGAAAAAAAGAAATTATTTTAGTATCAGTACAGTAACCAGTTCGGTATTTTCTAACTATACGATATTAAGTCTATTGAAAACTTGTTGACATCGACACAAGATGATGAATAATCGACGAGAAAATAAGGCGAGAACGTTTGATACTTTCACCACGTTATGGAATTTCAATTAGAATTCTAGTTTGCTCGCGTTCAGTATGAGCTTCAAAGGAACACAGGGGAAAGGTGCGAAGAGGCAAGGACGCGGATTTTGTAATCCGTTAATCGTAAGGAGTCACGAGGTGATAAATCGCGGAGAACGGACGGCTCCGGCATCAGGATGATATTCAGTAGCGAGGCCTGATGGCTCGTTCCCCAATTTAAGTGGTATTCATGGCGACACAAAGACTCTGGTAGCTCATATGTCATCGTGGCAACGCTATACCTTTTACTTCATATTTTTTTCTTTAGGAACGCTTTGTTGATTGGTGCTTGCCGGGCACGGCATACACAAATACATAGAAAAAGAAAGAAAAAAAGAGAGAGAGAGGGAGAGAGAGAGAAAAAGAGAGTCCAAGCTTTCATCATTGATACACGCCGCAACATGCATGCAGCATGCCTCCTTCATACTTAGCAGTCACAAGCGAGCTGCTATAAAGACGAATGTTAATTAATGTTACCGACTAGGAAACCAACCAACTCGTCCTCGTGTGTGGTCCGATATGAGTAATCTTTTAGCACTGTTAATATTAATATATTTTATATATTCTCCGTTGCACACCGCGATCAGATTATTCATGTTAGATACTGAGCAAATAAATAATCAAGATACGCATTACTTAAATACTTATTTTGATAATAATTAGAAACATCGAAAGATCGTATCTATATATAAATATATCGTTCTATCCTAAAAAGATAGGACACGTGATCTATTATAATACGCGCCGAAGAATCCAAAGAAGAAATGACCGCAGCTGTTCAGAAGAACAAGAAGAAGAAGAAGAAAAAGAGGAGAGATACCAAATCGGGAGCTAGGCGAATCTATGCCGAGCGTGCTATTATTTTTTATGGGCGGAGGATAGTATAGACGGTGGAGCCGCGTATAATTTAACGTTTAGCGATTTAAACGTTTGTCTGTGATCGTAGCGATGCATCCATATAATCTAGCACCAGTTCGAAACCGAAACATGCAACCGTTAAAATGCAGCAGCTGTTTCGACGAAACGACGAGAACTGCGTCGGCCAGTTTCCTCACCTTTCCTACTTCTATTTTCTCTTTTTTTTTTTTATTTTTCGTTTCTTTTTTCGCTTTCTTCTGTTGTTTTTTTCTTTCTTTCTTTCTTTCTTTCTTTCCTTTCTACGATTTCTTACGAACGTTCTTAATGGTTTTCCCTTCTTCTTCTACTTCTTCTTCTTCTTCTTCTTCTTCTTCTTCTTTTAAAACAAAGAGAACTAACTCATGGGTTTCTTTTCGAGAAAGAAAGAACACTTGAAAGGATTCGCGTTAAAAAATCATATCTACTTTCAGAATTTTCTTGCGCTATCGTTAGCCGAAGAGAAAACGAAGTTCATCAAGATGGATACCCTTTCCCACCTTAACTATTTCTCTTTCGTTTTTCTTCAATACGAAAAGAATCAAGCTGGTAACCTGGCTCTCTCTCTCTCTCTCTATCTCTCTCTTTTTCTCTTTCTTCATCTCGGTTCGACGTAAGTGCGAATACTTTTATTTTATTTCTTTCCTTTCTTTCTTTCAGTTTCGTTGGACGGTAGTGATTACCGTGGCGAGTCAGAAAGAAAGAAAGAAAGAAAGAAAGAAAGAAAGAAAGAAAGAGTTTCTTCTAAATCTTCTCGTTTTGTAGCACCACGGATCACGGACGTTGTCTATGGAAGTGGAAGCTATGGTGCTAGCTGATGATAATGGTGGTGGTAGTGGTGGTTGTTGTTGTGAATTCGATGGGTAAAAATAAGGAAAAGAAGAGGAAGGAAAGAAGGAAGGAAGAAGCAAAGGATAAGAAGAAGAAGAAGAAGAAGAAGGCGGAGGAGGAAGAGGAGAAGGAGGAGGAATGAGGAGGAGGGCTGCAGACGAGGAGGAGGCCGATTTGGGGTGGAAGAGAAGTCCGGGATGGGGGGACGGGGGTGTACAAGAGCAGAGGTTACTTTTAATGTCTCGCGTCACGCAGCCCAAGGCACCGTGAGCCTCGCCTCGTCCTCCTTACTAATTTGGCGCCAATTTCCAGGCAACCTCCCAAGCAAAAACTAACCGAACCATATACCGCTTCTATATACATACGCGTACCGTGCACTTCACCGTGGGCTCTGATTAAATGTTACCCGCCGTCTCTTTCTCTCTCACTCACTCACTCACCCTTTTCTTCATCATCTTCTTCTTCTTCTTCTTCTTCTTCCTTGTTCTCTTCCTTATCCAACGACTATTTCTTTCCTTTTCTCTCTTGATCCCGTGTTTCCTTTATTTTTCTTCTTTCTTTTTTTTTTCTTGGATTCGTGTGTTCCCACAGTTCACACACGTATACAGTGTACCAAGGGACCTTCGATCGTATTGCTTCTGCATCTAACTCTCGGAATTTCTCCTTATTTCAGTACTACTGTTCGACGTTAATGATAGCGCTCAATATCGTAAGATTCACAAGAAATTTAAGTATAATCATTCAATTAAGTATTATATTTATTTCTTTTTTTATTTATTTGTTTGTTTGTTTGTTTCTTTTTAAATAATATTTAGATACTGCAAAAAGGTATGATCACGTCGATGACGATAAGTTATGCAAATATGAATCTCAGCGGGTGTCACTTTAATGGCAAGGCCACGTAGGTTTGGGTCCTACGATCGATGCAAGAAGCACGCATCCTTCAGTCCTGGATAAGCAAAGGGCACAGTCTCAGAAGGGCAAGACTCCATGCAGACCCTTCTTCTTATTCTTATTCTTCTTCTTTGAACGAGAAAGAGAGAGAAAGAAATACTAAGGGATAAAAAGAAAAACTAGTCTCAGCAAGCAGTACGGGCAGTATATCACGTTGCAAGGATAAGTTTTTGATCGGGCCCTGCTATACGGATGACTCCCTGCTGCTTGACCTCATCACGCCACGCAATGGGGGGGTCTTTATAAACCAGCATCGACTCTGAGTATCCTAATCACCTTTTGTCTTAAGCCTGCCAAACTCACCTTTGCCGGGAACCCCGTTCTCTAACCGATAAGAGTCTACGAACGTGCCCGATTAACTCGTTCTCGATCTACCATCACGAACAACTAACTACTCCTGTTTTTTTCCTTTTTTTTTTTTTAATTACATTTAATTACGACTTTCTTTTAAGCTAGTTCGACCTTTTTTTCTTTCTCTGTCTCGATTTGTAAAAAAACGAGATTTCTCGAAGTTCAATCAGATTGAAAACATTGAAACATCGAGCAACTAATAATAAACGTGTATAAGGATATTTTTGAGGTTATTGATAGGAAATATAGAAATAAGCATGGAAAGCACGTGGATTCCATGTTGGATACGAGGTGAAAAGATTGAGGAAATCATTTTTATTGGCAGGGATGTTCTTGCTTGGTCCACTGGTGTTCACATAATTTTTCTAGAAATTAGTAGCAAAAAACAATTCATAAAACGTTGTATTGATCATAATACCGGTGACGGTGCTTGTTGTCTTTCGGCACACGCCACGCTTTCGATATTTGCGTTTTCTGAAAAAACATTTCAACCGAGAATCCTGATATTTGATTATCCTACGCTAACGAAGATTTCCGAATGCGTGCGTGGATCCAAAGGCGGATATTTGGCAACCGCATTCACCGCAAAGGATTATCTCCTGTCGATGGGCTATTTTCCTCATTTTCCAATGGCACTTTGGTCTTGGAGAACTGGTGAAAAAATTGTCGAAGTTAACACCTGCATTCGAGATGAATTAGGACAAATACTTAGAATTAATCAAAATGGTCCAAAACTCGTAGCACAAATGGGAAAAACTTGCGGCAAATTGTTCGTATGGAGTGTCGATGTTATCGGCGAGATTTGCATTCTCAAAGGTTTATAACTAAATTGAATTTTATTTACATTTTTAATACCGTTTATAAAAATAAAAATGTACAGTACAGATTATGAGAT
The DNA here is from genome assembly GCF_010416935.1 of Polistes fuscatus. Taxonomy (NCBI): domain Eukaryota; kingdom Metazoa; phylum Arthropoda; class Insecta; order Hymenoptera; family Vespidae; genus Polistes; species Polistes fuscatus. The sequence goes on along the minus strand of NW_025113140.1, from coordinate 10,038,638 downwards.
AAAGTTACCAAAAGATGAGCCGATACGTTGGGTGGATTGGTGTCCTTCGCCAGGTGATCCAATTTTAGCGATCACTGATCATGATGGTCATGTATATTTGAGTAACGAGGATGGTACCGATGTTCATCGTATTGTCCTATCTCAACATTGCGAAGTATGCGAAGAATATGAAAAGCCAATTATTTGTTGGTATCGTAATGGAATCATTTTGAAGACTACATTTTGTCAAATACGTTATTACAAAAAAGATGCTAACTCTAATACTTGGAACAAAGTGTGGTACGTGTTTCTCATAATAAGAAAAAAACATCTGCATTTACATTTGTTTAATATTTTGATCAACAGGTCTATCAAATCTGCGAACAAACCTTACATACTCGTGACACATCCTTTAAAAAATGATTGGCTATTTTACTACACTATCGAAAGACATTTGATGCAAATTCAATTTGTGGAAAAGCAAACTACACCCTCGGTAGAAAAATATTACTATCACGGTGTTAAATATCGTTATATTGATTTTGTTTATCCATGGTGTCACCATGTGGTAGCGATCAGCGAAGATTTGAAAGATTTAATTATATTAGAGTGCAAAAGTGGATTAGAAATAGGAAAAATATCTCCGGAAACGATAGGTGATATTTCCTGTCAAGCTTCGCATCCAGATTATCCATTAATCACGTTGACTACCAATCAGGGTGAAGTGTTGATGATTAATACGATTGATCCAAAGAATCCTGAGATTATTTTGAACATGAGATTATATAAAAGACCGTTGGATTTGATCAAATTTTCTTCCTCCGGCAGGTTTGACATCATTTGCAACAAAAATATTTGCCTAATCCGACAAATGAATTTTTTGATCACAGGTCTCTCGTCGTGGCCTATAAAAAATCTGGTGATTGCTTTTGCATCAGTTTAAAAGATAATTCGTATACGGTGATAGGACAAGTTCGTTTGAAAAGAACAATCAACGATGTTTTATTGTTTGATTCTCGAAAGGGGATTAAATTGTTTGTTTTACTTGTCACATCGGTACGATATTTCGTTGGAGAACAAATTGCCATTTATGAGGTGTCTAAAGAACAAGTTAACACAGATAAGATTATCGCAAAACTGAATTTAAAAACCCCATTTCGTAATATCTACACCGTACCAGGAAATCCTCAATTAATTGTGGGTACACCTTATCTGACACGACACTTACACGTATTGAAATTATTAGAAACAACATCGGACATCATCGAAATCGTAAATGCTATGGGAACGAATCATAATTTTCGATGCGCGCGTCTCTTTGTCGATCGTAATTGGTTGACGACTGGTGCGTACGATGGTTTGATCATAATTAGAGATAAATGGATCAAAGAAATCATAGGGACTATGATGACACATCATAGACAGGATTTTGGATCGGTCAAAGGTCTGGTTAACCCTAATGCAAATTTGGCTGTTGTCCTTGGTCACGATGGCTCGTTGGTGGGGATGAAAAAAATAGAACAAATGGTAAAATTGATGTTACATTAATGTGTTTGTACAATTGTAACGAATAAAAATGTATTTTATTTAGCGTAGGATGATGTTGCAAAGAAATTGTATCCCGTTGATGAACCTACATCTGAGAAAGAAGAAGAAGGTATACTTGCTGATTATGCTACCTTGACTACATCGTTAGTAAGTCTACTGAATCCGGCAAAACGAAGATTAAATAAATTCGAAGAGGAGATCGATTTGACCTGGGTCGATTGGGTAGCAAGGAAAATATTAAAGGAAGAAGAAAATGTATGCGCCGTGGAAAGAAGTAGTATAATGAAGGACTTCTTGGTACTGAAGAACGTCGTCGTAGAACTGTTGAATAAGAACGAAATCGTTCCAGAGCTTGAGAGGTTACCGGTGTCGGATTTCGACCTCGACAAGGCCGAACGCGAGCACGCGATGAAAGTAGCTAAAGATGCTCGAGAAGATAAGCGATTGGAGCACGAGTTCAATTGCAGTTCTATGGACCACATTGCTGCATGGATTAAAAAATATTATTGGGATTCACAAAAGATTCTTGCCAAGTCGATCTTTTCCATAACTGGTTATTTCGAAGTGACGAATTTTCCATTCGTTGTTGAAAATTCAGATATTAAAGAAGCCACCGAATTCGCACAATTTCAAAGACATTTTTTATTGAGCATCAATAAACCCGAGAGTTTTCAAGCATGGCGAACGTATACCGAATCACAAATGAAACTTGCCATGGTTAATCCTTTACAATTGATTCGCGAAGACGACAGACTAAAAATGAGCGATCTCTTGGAAGATGAGGAACGTGAGATCGACCAAGAAGAGATAGAAGAGAAAAGGGCTTTCGAAGGTAGACAAAAATTCCCGACAGATTGGTACGCGTAGATCGGATCTTTCGTATTAATATTATATTTTAACGTCGATCCCTTTCATTTTGTTCATAGGTATGACGAGCCACCGGTTCATCGAGCCATCCCCTTATTATTACTCGCAGATGGAATCTTACGGGTTCTTTCAGGTGATACTGAACAATCATTATCTGATGGACGATTGTAATAAACTTCGATCTTACTTCAATAAGATTTTTAATGAGATTTATGAGAAAAAGGAATACGAAATGAAAGTGATTGGGGATAAAATCGAAAGGATACGTTACATTGATTCGGAATTAAAAATTATGTTCGATCGTTCGTTGCCATGTTTGCCTTCAGTACCCACGTGGCATATTAAGGTATGTGTGTGTGTATCATAAATTATTATTATTTTTAAAAGATATAAGATATATTTAATTAGAATCATCTCGAACTAGGAACAACCTGAAAGGATCGTACGAGTTTTGGATCACGAAGTCAAGGTTAAACCTTATATTTCACCGTCGCAACAAGAAATTTTGGACAAACAGGCTATCGAAGCTGAAAGGATCAGACAATTGTTATTAGCCGATGATTTTCGTGAACGTGCACTTATGGCAATGATGGACGGTGTGTTGGAGGTTCGTTGGGAAGACGTTATTAAGAAGGACATTCCAAAACCCATGTGTATGCTGATCAAACAACCAGAAGATTATACGGCTGAAGATATTCGCGAAGTGAAAAAATATCAAACCGATGTTGAGAATCTTTTGGAAAATCGGGAACGTTATAAAAAAATTCTAGAAGTTGATTACGTTAAAGTGGAATCCTCTTTGCAAGAGGGTATTGATAAATTTAATTCCCAATTAAACGAATTATTTCTGGTTCGTAAAAAACAAAGTACAAAATGTTAGTCAGAAAATTTGTATTATAAATTTATTCATTTTTCTGTTTATTTTTTAGTCGAAATTAAAATTGAAAGCTGCTATCAAACAAATGGAATTTCATTATGTACGTGGTCGTATAAGAAATTATACACGTGCTAAAAATATTGAAAATTACGAAAAAATGTTAAATGAAATTGCGAAGAATCAACAATCCGAGACGACACTTAGGGAAGAACTGGAATCATTTGAAAATGTTCACAAAAATTTATTAACGCCAATGGAAGCAATGTACAATCGGGAGAAAATTTTAGAGAAAAAGTTTAGATCAGAATTTCCGTCGTTGGGTAGATCATCCGTGGATTTTCTTTCACGTCAATACAAACGTCGACCGAGAACCAATTTAAAGAACGTTACTATGACTGATTTAATCGATCTGAGTAAATGCGTGATTAGTCGAACGAAATTAATTTACTTGCCGATCGTATGTAAAGAATATTTGAAAATCATTGACGAATTGGATTTACGACCGAGTATATTACCATCTTCGATAGAAGATAATCACTGGGAACATTTAACGCGAATACGACGTCAACGAATCGAATTGGAATTAAAGATCAAAGCTGAGCAAGCTGAAATTGATCGATCTGAGAGAATGGTAAATGTTTATAAGGAAAAATTGAAAAAGTGTCAAAGTAATATACACGAGCTTAAACAAAAATTAAATCGAATGAAAGAAGACAGGAGAATCTTTGATTTGAACACGGAGATACAATTGGTCATGAGAATGGGCCAGGTAGAGATAAATTTATATGGGAGTTGCAACGAGACCTTGAACGCGATTCTGATACCTAGAAAAATAATCGAGGAAGCTAACGTGTTGATCGGAGGGGCGGGTGAATTTAAATTAAAAGCAGTGGAGCATAAGATTGAATTTCAGAAGACTATTCGGAACAAGGAATGGGAGCATCGAACGTTGAAGATGCGTATCGATGATTTTCAAGATGATCTACGTTTCATACAAGGTACCAACGTCACTCGAGAGATACAGATATATTTAAAACGAAGGGCTAGAGGTTTGAAGGAGGACAGGACGGCTCAACGTTTGGAAAGAGAACTCGAGACGATGCAAAATCATTTTGGCAAGAGCCTCGATGAATGGGCCAAGAGACTGGAGGAGGTCGGTAAGAAGATCGATAGAACCAAGAGGAAAAACGATCTTCTCGATCTTATGATCGTGAACATGAACGTGGTAAGGTGCGAGATGGAGCACAGTCGTGATCTTATCAATGAGAAGAGGCAAAGTCGGTACATGGACTGGAAGATGCAGATGATCGTGAAGAGATCCGATCTGATCAAGGAACTTCAAGATAATTATGTAGAGCTCTTGGTTATGCAAAAGGAACACCAGCTATTACTGTTGCGACGTTATCCAACGTTGAAATGATTTCGAATACTTGACGACTCCAAAGATAAAGGGAAGTCTTGTTGAAACTTTGAACGGTTTTAATCGAACCTCGACTTTAAGTCGTCGTCATCGTTGTTCTAATTTTCCTATTGGTTGTTTGCGAGAACCACTTATTCGTTTCTTATAAAAATGATATTTGATCTAAATATATATATAAAGTTTCAAGAGAAAATATCATAAGACGTTAATTGGAACGGCGTCCAATTAAATTATACCGAAGATAAAACGTTATCCGAAGAAGTAGACATTTTTGTACATTTAACTAAATTACAATCCATACTATTAGCCAGGGATTTAATCGTCCAAGTTTTCCAACGTCTTATACAAAGGACAAGCGGCAATTTGCGCGGACACATAAATCAACGCCGGTGGACGTGGTCTCGATACGGATACATAATAGCCTACCACGATCTATAGACTTTTTAAACCATAAATAACAGTACTAATAGTATAGGAGCGAGATGAATGATGCTACACGATCACGGTCCAGGTCGCCGCGAAATACGCGTACGAATCAATTTTATCTGGGAGAGTTTCCAGGTGGCCTACCTTTTCTTTTTTCTTTTCCATGCCGCGCGCGTAAAAATACAAAAAGATAAAAGAAAATAAGATAAAGAGAAAAAAAAAAAAAGAATAAGAAGAGAAAAAAACTCATACTCATTCCGTGACGATTAAACACGTTGATCTTCGCTTATCCTTACACTCTTTTCATTTCTGTTCATCCACGATCTCACAAGCCGCGAGATACTGCTGCGAGGGTGTTCATAGTGTTCACGACGACTGTTAAGGTACAAATATTTTCAGTTTAACGAGAGAATGATTTTTATTAATGACTCGGTCTTGTCACTCGGGGTTTTGTCCCCAAATATTTTGCGTCTCTCGTCGGCGTCCTTTGCTCACGTTCGTTCCCCTGTTTCTTCTCTCGATCGTCGACAGGTTTCTTTCTTTCCTCCTTCTCGAGAAATCGATTAATCATCGAGCTTTACGGTCGCGTTAGACGACAGGACATTACGACAAACGGTAGTAGCCTTTTTTTTTTTTTCTTTTTTTTAATTTCAAGTTGGAATTCAAACTTGTCTCGATAGTACAACGACAATTTTTATAAGTCAACCTTAGAGATACGTTTGAATATTTTCTTTTTTTTTTTTCTTTCATTTTTTTTCCAAATCGAAGAGTAACCGAGAGTTATTCTTCATCGTGAATAATTCATTCCTTGCAGTTTTCTATAGGAAAACTTGGCTCTCATTCGCCATAGATAATTTTGTCGAAGTTATCTCCCTCTCGGTCGGTAAAACTTTCGCTCGGTTGGAACTTCAAAGTAACCATTCCCGCGTGGCCTGGCATAAATCATCAACGGATCGAGACGATGTTCTTCGTCGAAGACCTTTGCGGTCTTTTAGTTACAACCGAAATTACCTTAACGCGAGATACTTGCACTCATGCAACCAGTAATTCGTCACTGCGATGCGACCAACACGACTGCTGTTTTATTTGTAATTATTTCCTTTAATTATCTCTGATCAATTTAAAACGTCGGAGAGATTGAAGAAACAACAAATTTGAGTAACAAACATTGGCCACTAAATTAAAATTCATTTTCTATGCTTCAGAAACAAAAATATGAATTTAAATTGATGGAAATCCTGTGTCATAAAAGTGAAAGAAAGAAAATGATGACAAACAAATGACATAGAATCGTTGTAATTTTCGTCGAATATTCGAAGAATCGTTGTATATACGATCAACATTTCTCATTGTACTTACAACCAAATAGTATACGCGTGCGTTTGCTATAACGTCGCGTTAGGCAGAAAAGACTCAGGCTGGGGGTATCAAAAAGGGCAGCAGCAGCACTCCAATCAATGCAAATCAAATCGAGAGCCGTGAATACGAGAAGCGTATAGGCAAATCAAGCGAATAAAAGCTTCATGAATGTAAAAGACCGGTGAATACGAACGGCGTGAGGCAATCTGGTAATGCGTCTTCACCCCTCCTGCCCCTGATCTTTTCTCCGTGTCCCGTAGGATAACACGGGAACACGCTGTTATACCGAATGTATGCACAATGGTTACAGCCTGTCGATTTTTCCTATTCCGTTCGTGATACCGACATTTTTTTTTTATTTATTTCTTATCAATTTTTTCCAACGCGTCAGATAACTTTTGTTACGCTAGGATCGGTCATTTTTACGTATTGGTTTAAGTTATCGAATTGACAAAATAAAAATATATACATTCTTTTAATAGAAAATAAATTATAAAATCAATTTTTTTGTTTGTATTTTTCTGTTAAGTCAATGATCCTAATTGTTTGGTATTTGATTGGTACAATTATTAAGTTTGTGTTGTTTAATAATAAACTAGAAACTTTGTATTATAATTTGAAGAGTCTAATTGATGTTTTGGATGATTGATTTGTTTTTACAAGTTTTCGTGGAAGAATCCAATGTTTGTCTTCAATCTTCTTTCCTGAGGTGTGGAATTCTACGACCTTCTGGTTGTGCATCGTGAGGTTCCATAGCATCTTCAAAAGATCTGTCCCAGGAATTCTTATCTTCTACCTGCTCGTAATGATCTGTTTTCCAAGATGAAAGGTTATACTTAATTATACGTCTCATTACATGTTTTATACACGAATAATATACACGTTACGTTCAAATTATTAACTATTTAAAATTCTTATTTAATTATTTTATTTACTTTTTTCGTAACGATATCGTAAATTTTCCTTACGAAGTTTATCGTAAATGTTGCCGTTACAGCTAGCATTATTTTTCCTTACTGGAAAAATAAATTAATAGAGGATTAAAAGAATATCGTGATTAGTGTTTAAATAATTAAAATAATACCATTAACCAAACGACGCAAATTCCGAGAAAGAAGAGTCGGAAACATCGTTACGATCATTTCGACAGATGTTGGCACTTGAAAATTTGTTCAAACGGGTTAAAAAAGAAACAACACTCGAGACAAATAAATATCGTTTGAAGAATCTTTTAAAAAGGAAGAAGAATAGGGGAGGGGGAGTAAGGTCGAGCGAGATCACTCAATCGGGGATAATTTCGGTTGATTTTCAAAAGAAAGAAAAAACAAAACCGTAGAAGCAGCCGAAAAAGCATGCCGGAAGGTATTTTAAAATACTGACGGCATTTCGAGAGTGGGCTGGCGGTTGGTGCAATAAAAATTTGACATCGTCGTCTACATCGGCAAAGAAACAAGAAACAAGAAACAAGAAGAAGAAAAAAATTGTTGGTCGGGGAAAGAAGGAAGGAAATAAAAAGAAAAAAAAGAAAAGAAAAAATAGAAAAATAAAAAGAGAAATAAAATAAAAGAGGCAAAAAACGAAAAGAAAGAAGAAAGAAAAAAATATGGGAAGAAGGAGAGTTCGAAGAGAAGAGAAGAGAAGAGGAGCGCACGCTCGACTTTACGACTCGCGTTACGCGAAGGGCGAAAGGGACGACAGCGAAACTCGTTATTATCCGACCGTACTTCTTCGTGGCGTTGAAGAAGAAGAAGAAGAAGAAGAAGAAGACGACTGTAACCGCGGTGGTGGCGATGCTGGTGGTGATGGTGGTGGTGGTGGTGATGGTGGTGATGGTGGTGGCGGTGGCGGCGGCGTCGATATGGCGGCTGCGAACTTGCACGGTGCATCGTTCGCTTCCACGGGCCACTTTCGGACCATAAAGAGACAAAGGAGTGTTCTTCGGAGACCTCGGGGGAGAAGAAGGCACCGAGCGGTAGTAAACTTTCCTTTTTCGTTAAAAAATCAAAAAAGATAAGCGACTCTAAATTCTTCTCTCTTTTTCTCTCTCCCTCTCTTTCTCTCTTTATCTTTATCTTTCTTGCTAGGGATTTATTGTTATTTTCTTGCAATATTCAATTTTTTGGCTAAAACGATGGCTATTATAAATAAACGTAAGATATTTTCGATTGAAACATTTTTGCATCTTTATCACATGTTTTTGTGAATACTGAAATAATTCGAAGACAAATCGAATTGAACTTACGGCTCCCGAAATTTTATCATTATTTTATAAAATACTCGCAACGAAAAAAAATACTACTTAGTTAATTTTATTCATAATCTAATTAAAATTTTAATTCCACTCTGTAGTCTACTCTGTAGAAAAATCAAAATAAAATATATAAAATGTTTATCGGAGAAAAAGCAAAGAAAAAAAAACGAAGTAGAAAGGACACTTAAGTAAAGAAAAATCGTAAAATTTACGTTGGCCGAGAACAAGTACGTGACATTAATCCTCAATAAGCTGGACAAGTTGGTGGCACTTTAGCAACCAAACTCTAGAAGCATTTACGTATGCACATAGTCGATGTATGCCGCTTGAAAATCGGATAGGACGCGTTGCCTGCCGGTAACGTGCGCCACCACCCTCGTCCCTTTTCGGCGGATTTGACTGAACAATCACGACGTTGCATCTTCTTGTTCAACAAAATTCACCGAAGCGTGGCTTAACCCCGATTCAGGAAACGTTGTCTAAATGTATACACGTATATATATTTATGTACGTAGTAGACATATACACATATGCATATATATATATATATATGTATATATTAAAGTACGCGTGCATACGCGTATACATTAGCGTTTCGATTCGAGTTAAGTTTCATCCCTCCTTTACGGTATTACCCCGTGTCTGCCTGCCACGAGCTATAAAATCGTATAAAACGATCCCCTTTTACCCTATGTTAAGAGCCCAAGCCATCCACTCCGAAAAGTTTTCCCGTTTTCTTCTTCGACGAGCCTTGCATTACATTTCCTCCGCTCGTTTTCTATCTAACGTTTATCCTAAAAAAAAAAAAAAGAGAAAAAAAAAAGTTAGAAAAAGATTTTCACCTAGAACGCGTTGCGGACTAGAAAGACTAACAACCTCTTCGACTCGTAGAGATGAGGTTATGGAAATTTATCTAAATTATTATGTCATCAGTGAACAATCCGAGAAGAAAATTAAACTTCACGAACTCTTTTTTTTTTCTTCTTAAAACAAAAAAAAAAGAAATACAAAAAAAAATGTAAACCAAAGAAAAATCGATCTTAAAGAACGTAGAGTCCGAGAGGACTGTTTGCTGGACTTCGTCGACATACTTGAACTAACTTTTACGATTACTGGACTAATCTCGTTTTAATGACAGGCCTCAGCAGTGCCGGCGAATAATGAAGTGTCAAATCGGCCTCAAGGTGGGCGTTGTTCTCAAGCGTGGGTCGCTCTGCGACCACAGAGAAAAAAAAATAAATAAAAACACCGAGAATAAGATAGAAAGAAAGAGAAATATAAAGACAGAGAGAGAGAGAGAGAGAGAGAGAAAGAAAGCAAGCAAGCAACATAATGTATTCCTCTGGCGAATTTTAATTAGGAGCGGGAGGATCCCAGCCGTTAGCTAAGGATCACACTGTATCATTATATACTCCTGCTCCTTATTTCTCGTTCTACTCTCCTCATTTCTTCTTCTTCTTCTTCTTCATCTTTATCTTATACACCGTTTGGGAAAACGAGCTGCCAGATGGTCCTCGTTCTTCTTCTCCTACTTTCTTACTAACTCCTCTTCGGACAATTTCTTTCTTTTCACGCTTTCGTCGGTTATATCATTCGATGAAGAATTCAACAATTTAATTTATAACATGCTGCTGTATTACTACTTTATTTATTTTTTCCCTAAATATTACAATAAAATCCACGATGAGACTTCTGTTAAATCCTCTTACCTATAGTATTATACACATATATACATATACTTATACATATCTACTTCTATAGATATGCATGTATCCATGTTATATACCTATAGAGGTATGACGAAGATCGTTTATTGGATAAGGAGGCTTAGCGTTCGAGCAAGCAGAGGGGAAGAACGGGGGGTGGAGGGAGGGTTAGGGGGTCGAGGGGTTGGGGGATTTCTCTCTCTCGTCCTCGAATTCCGAGCGAGTCCTTAGGTGCGATGCACTGGCTCTGGAACTCAATGGGTTACGGATCGGCTGCACGCGACCGTTCTCCCGCACTCTCATGCTTCTCTCTCTCTCTCTCTCTCTCTCTCTCTCTCTCTCTCGTCTCTCTCGATCACACGCGTTCGTGTGCCGGCTTCGTAACGAGTTGCATGCCAATCCCTACGAGATCTCGACAATACTGCGACTCCGATCACACGATGCCGCATATCGAGCCCAGGAGATGCGGCCCCTTGCATGCTAATATTTCCCTACTAATGATAAGTATTCTTCTCTACTACTTCTTCTTCTTCTTATTATTCTTATTCTTATTTTTCTTCTTATTCTATATTTTTATTCTACTATTTTTCTCCTGTATCCTCGTCTGCTAATGATTCGCTATTGGTCTCTTAGCACGTACCACAAATTATTCTTCCCTTTTGATCGTATATTATATTATATGTTTTCTAAAATTGATGACTGTTTATTTGTGGTAAAGTAAGAAGAATTTTTCTACGATACGATTTAATGAATGACATTATCATAGTGATCGGTAACTATCAAGTTACATATTCGAAATTCACTCGAATAATCTATGTTAAAAAGATATTATAATAATAAAAGAAAACTAATTCTATACCGTGTTTCATTCTCAAGACATATAAGTAGAGGATCGCGACCGGTCCCATAAACGTTCGAACACACGATCGACATGATCGAAACTTTTGTGCTCCTTAGTTTAACCGATCGAGATCAACTAAGGCTCCTCTCATCCGAAGTCTCCTTCGTTCGGTTGGAACGTTCGCGTAATCTCGCGTGGATCTGCTTGCTAGATCAGCGGCACGAGCGCGATGGAAGAACAACAACAACAAGAAGAAGAAGAAGATGAAAAAGAAGAAGAAGAGGAAGAAGAAGCATGCTTACCTTCCCTCTTCTTTCTATCTCACCTCCACCGCCTCCCCCTTCCCCCTCTCTTGTTTTATGTTTCTCACTCCTCACCTTCACGCATTTCTACGTCGGAAGGATCGCGATCGCGAATGAAAATCGGTTGGGGAGTCGTCGGTCGTGAGCCACGACTCAAAGAACGAGTGAGTGTGTCCCCCCCCGCCACCACCCCGTTCTTCCCCCATCGCGCTATCGCAGCCCTTCACCCCTTCCCCCGTCCCACCCCCATCCACCCTGTTTACCCCTCTCTCTCGCGTTTCCTCGCGAAATCTCGGCTGCCATTAATTCAGACCTGGCCGACAGGTCACTCGTGTAGAACGGCCCATTACAGATATTACGAGCTCGCGCCAAGTTTCTCTTTCTATCTATCTATCTCTCTCTCTCTCTCTCTATTTCTCTTTCCCTTTCTTTCGTTCCTTCTTTCTTTCTTTCTTTCTTTCTTCTATCAAATAATTATTATTGTTGTTTGCTTTGCAACAAGTTACCCAACCCCTTTTCGAATATCTCCTTAGCCTACGTTTCTTCTCGACTACTACGTGCTTCTATCATCTCGAGTGTGCTAACCCTTTTCTACCTTCGTACGATAATTTCTTTCTAAATTTATTACCGATAACCGATAGGGGGGTAAGAAGTTATTCGCGCAAATTCTCGCTCCTTTTTCTCTCTTTCTCTCTCTCTCTCTCTTTATGTAGTCCCGGACGCAAGGTCTATCATCGAGTAGGAATCGATTCGGCAGTGGTTGTATACGATTCGTTCGTTACGCCTCTTCGCGCGAGTAAAACGAGCGAGGGCGTGTTTTAACGCAACCCACGACGCGTCTTCTCTCGCGAATAATCCTTTATTCCTTCTCTTTCTTTCTTACTTGCTTGCTTGCTTTCTTTCTTTCTTTCTTTCTTTCCTTCCTTCAGTCTTTTCTTTCGTTGCCAACCCTTTGAGAGAATCTTTTCACCTGCTGGCACGTATCGATAACTGTCTTTGTTTCATCTTTTTATTTATTTTCAGAAGACGATATTGATTGCAGAACGATCTATCAATTTATTATAGTACCTACTACCTATAATTTAACTGCCTGTCATTCGCAAAGACTATAGAAAACCGCTATAGGTATACACCATGACTGTACAGTCATGAAATTAAACACAAAACGATCTATCCTTATTTCAATCAAATCTTTTATATATTATTTCTTCTTATTCGTTTAATTTTATTTTATAAATCAAATTAATAATACGATTAATTGCATTGTAAGTATTTTTAATGTATCTGAAGACCCGTCGATAGCGATGTTCCGTGTCAAAAAATTTGTCCAAAACGAACGGACGGATTGACTGCGCGTGGAAGATTAACGGGCCAATCTACGAGGTGCCCAGTTTACCAAAAAAAAAAAAAACAAAAAACACCCGCTGGAAGAACCGGATCGACTGAGGAGGTATTAAACGTGGCATGCCAAAATTTAAGTTCTCACGTTCGTGTTCACGATATATTATAACTAGAGAATGAGACAAAGAAAACGAGATAGAAAGAAAAAAGAATGAACAAACGTCCAAATAAGGAAGGAAAAAGTTAGCTCGATGGTTCCGGGGGGCTTATTCTAAGTCTTCTTAAATACAGGTCACGCGTGAGTTTCTTTATAGCTTTCTCTCTTACACATACATGCACATACACAAACATATTCGCACCCCTTTTATGTTATGACACCCATATTTCCTTGCTGTTCGCATAGGAGAGTCATCGTTAGAATTCCACGAATTGCTGGGAGACCCTTTTGTTTTTGAGAATGTCAGCATCTTCCTTTTTCAACAGCATTATTCTTCTTTCTAAAACGTAATGTGTTCTTGGTCGAATCCTTGGAACGAACGAACGGCCTTGAGAACGGTGGGAATGACTTTGGGAGACGATGCAAATTGGTCCGATCGTGTTCGACGATTACGTGTTCTTACTACGTGGCTGCCGTGCAAAGCTACGATACGCTTTAAAGGTTGTTTAGGAGAGATGAGGAAGAAAAAAATATTCGGATATGTAATTTCGACGAGGCTCTTTCTCTTCTTTTTCTTTTCTTCCTCTTCCTCTTATTTTTCATTCTCTCTCTTCATCAAACAACACTGAGAGTTTCTCTTCGTGAGAAACACAGAAGCGAACGTCTTGTTGTTTCAAATAAAAAAAAAAAAAGAAATTTCGTCGATAATTTCGTAAAATTGTATTGTAAAAGAAAAAAACAAGAACAAATCAACGTATGTCTCGTTTTCATTAGAACAATATTTGGTATGGGAACACGTTCAAGGTTGATTTGTAGGCCAGGTATCGTAGAATTGTATAGAAAAGAGGTAAGAACTAAAGTAAGAATGTTGCGAACGAAGAATAAGAATAAGAAGAAGAAGATTTAGCAAAAGGGATCATAGCTAAGACGACGAAGCTTTGGGCTTCTTAAACTGTTCCCGTAGCACGGCCGAGAGCGGTCCGTTTCTTGGTCGGGCAAAAGTCGGCCATTATATAGTAGTAAATATCGTAACGACTGCTCTTCTCTGGGTACCGGCAACCGGACCCAGAGTAAAAGGTAGGAGAAGAAGAAGAAGAAGAAGAAGAATGAAGAGAAACGGTCGTCGGTGGTGGCGATGATGTTGATGTGATGCTGCCTGCTTGTTGCTTGCTTGCTTGCTTGCTTGCTTGCCTACCTTTTCCTGGCTGGCTGACTGGTTGGTGTGGTGCTTGTTTAGTTGTGATGGTGGTGGTGTTACTACTGAGCAAGGGCTAACCACGAGTAATTATGTAATTGCCGAAGAATTACTTACGGAGCCGGTCTCGCGACCCGTCATTCAGTGACATTCCCGTTCTTTTTACGAGTGCCTGAGTGGCGGGTCGTTGTCTTCGAAAGGGCACTCTTCTTATCCTTCCTTTTTTCTTTCTCCATCATCTTTATCTTTTCCCTCCCTCTCTCTCTCTCTCTCTTTCTTTCGGCTGATATCCCGACGTTTCTCCAACTCGCGGCAGATGTTGTACCCCATGGCTTGTAACTAACTCGTTACCTCGGTTTTATACCGAGCACTTTTCTAATTTCGACTCAGCAAAGATATATATATATACACACTTATATACATCTATATATATATATAAAAGAGAGATAGAGAATTCTCTCTCTCTTCGAAACTGATGGTGGGTCAGGGTATACGCTATGTGCTATCGTTTTACTACCAAACGAAAGAAAAGTGTAAGAGATCGTCAAAGTTGTAGCAACGAAAAGAAAAAAAGAAATAAAATAGTGTTGGTCGATACTTTCGAAAAGCCAACGAAATCGTTCTCATCGTTGTCTTCGTCTTCGTCGTCGTCGTCTTGTTCCGTACAAGGTCTGTAAAAGAACGTGCGCGAGAAGAGAACATCGGATAGGATTTCATCGAAATTACTGCCCTCCGACGGCTTAAGAATCGGCCGATTTGCAGCTTCCGACCGTCTTAGCCGCGTCCCAACTCCATGGTCAGGTGGTTTTCGTAAGGTTTTAGTATAATTGCTGAGCCTCGAGACGCCTTGCTTCTCGTGTGTTAAACTACTCGAAAAAAGCATCGAATCGAACAACGATCGGAAATTATCTAGCAAAATGCCTTAGTATTTAAAAAATCTTATCATTTTTTATGACATTGAAATCATAGTAATTTTAAATGTACCTGATAGATCTATTAAAAATAATTAAATATCTTGTTATATAATTCTTGAAAGATATATATATATATGAATTGATAATTCAAACGAAAAACAGATAATACATTTATCGTATGAATTTGTTAATTTTCATTCCTTTTTTTAAATTTAATAGCCACGTTCAAGTGTAAGAGATATGAATTTTTTGGGACCGATCATGATAGGATTAAATACGTACAAGGTGTTTAGTGTTTAATCAAAAATAGAAACCAATCTAGAAAATATTTCCTCTAATCCGTTAAAACGAGAAAGAAAATCTCCTAGATTGCGATATCTGTTCTCTCAGTCTAGTTCAAAGGTAGTTTAGATAGGATTTTCGCACACTTTTATCGGCTCGATAAGATCAACCCTTTTCGCAAAAGGACTCGGTGCAATTTTACCGTCACACCGGTGCACCGTACGGTTGATGCATTAGCACGATTATAGAACCCCAATTTGTTGTTACCGCGGATAGGCCTGCTCGTTATCGCCGGCAGCGATCGTGAAGTTTTATGTCCTGGCACGAAAACTAAGACGCGCTTCACCGTTTCATACGCCGACGCTTTTACTCTCTTTCTCTGTTTCTCCCTCTCTATTCCTCTTTCTTTCTCTCATAGTTCTATGATCGCGTTCCTTTCTGTCGTATCATCGCGATCACGAACGGATCCCTTTGATGTGTATCCGCCCACTTCACCGAGTTTATCTGCAATTAATTTACCTCTTTCTTACCTATATACCTTTTCCTTCTAATAACGAATCGGAAGTACATCTTTTTTTATGGCTGAGACTCGGTCTCGATCAAGCAGACTGTTCTTTCGTTGTGAAAACGTTAAAGGATACAAATTAGAAGCGATTGTGTTGGCTCTATCGAGTTTAATCGAGTAATTCTTATCGTTGGAACGTCTTCTAATAACCAGTCGTATACTTTTATACATATATAATATTCTACAATCTAAATATCGCCCTATATCTATACACGTACGTTACACTACTTCAAAATGTTTCCATTGATCGTCCGAAAACTTTGTAAGATTTTTGTTGTTTTTTTAAATCTTATATATTATTCAACGACAACGAGTCTTTTCTCATTCAAGACCGGCTAAACAAGTTCATCCATTACTCCTAACAGTCTTCCAAGTTTGATCGTTATGACTGGATCGTTAACACTCTCGCATACGTGATTTCTGTGCATCATTATTACACGTGCTTCCTGAAAACCTGTTAAACCGAGGACAATATAATTAATGCTAATAAACTCCCTATCTAATTTATGATCTTTTTTGTTCTTGTTTTTAGTACGTTGATCTTATACTTCTTATTTTTAGACAATTCGAAGGGTGCCAGATCGAGAACACAAAGAAGAAGAAGAAGAAGCGAGAGAAGTTTACCCGTCAAGACAACAACAACAACAAAGAGATTTGAATCGGTTGTCGAAGTACGGCAAAAAAGAATTGTTCGCGTGTCTCGGATTGGCCGCAAGTACGAAAATTACGTCGCCGGTTGATCGGCGATCAACTCGAGAGAACTTGTCACGTTCGGCGACAGACAATTGCTTGCTCGCTGGTACCAACAGATGTCTCAGACTCATCGCGTGCAATGTCACTCCAGCTGACGTAGGGTCGCACCGGAAAAGCTTTGCGGTCGTGTACGACAATCGATTTCTTTTCGAGATTTCGAAGGGAAAAAAAACCTCGGCGAATACTTTACCATGGGACTCGGTTAAATTTAACTCACAGTCTCGATGCAATCATTCTTCGATAACATCTAATCATTTTGTTTTCTCCGTAATATCGCATTTAATCAACAAGAGAGAAATATCGGTAAAAACGTACGGTAAAACATAATTTATTGTTACATCGAACGTTCTTACAATTGGTTCGATTGGTTCGGAAATTGAAAGTCGATTTCGATGATGGCATCGATAGAAATAAATTTGTCCCATTAGTCAAGTATTGTTATCGAACGTAGCAGGTGCGATGAAACGATAGAAAAGATAACGACGCTTATTGTCTCTCGCGAAATCACAAACTAGAGCTTTGATTGGTAGTTCAGATAAAATGTATAGAATCGTCTTTTTTTTTTTCCATTCCCCGTTCTTCCACCCTCTAAGTCGTCTTGTTTAAAGTAATTTGATCGTGAGTTTAATTCCGTTAGAGATCGAAGACCGGATGAGATACGACATGTGCGCGATGCCGAAATTACCGTAGCGATTTTTATCTTATTTCTTTCTCTTTCTTTCTTTCCTCGAGATACCAAAGTCCGATATTCACGGTTCGACATGGAAGCTCGCCTGTGGCGTCTGATTAAACGGCCGAGTGGCCACGTTCTAACATGTATTTAGAGTATACTAAGACAGTCAAAGGTATGGACACGGATGAGCCCTCGTACCTGTTCGTACCACGACGATTAGTTCGCTCTTCGATTAGGGAACCAAAGACGTTTTGATACCAACGTATGTGATAGCTATCTCTATGTTAGGATCGAGCATGGGTCCTCTTGTTCTATGTATTGGTAGTGATTGTGCACGCGCGCGCGCAACAAGGAACGTATTCCCTCGATGAAATATGTAATCTCCTGGCCGGCGGCCACGTAATACATAATCGAGCACGTTGCAGGTGTCGAAAAGATTGTCTGCTTAATGAAAGATTTAGAACTCCTGTTTCTCTCTCGAACCATAATATTCCTACTTCCATTCTATGTCGGTATAGACCTCGATGCTCGACTTCCGGGGGGTTGGAAGCGTATAATCTAAGGAATCCGGTGAAATCATATAAGCTAGAATCTCATCGAAACTGCCACTTGAAATGCGATTCTGTTTCATGCTTCTTAAATACGAATTATCATCGAGGACTGTTCTCTAACTCTGTTTTAAGCGGATTCAAATCTCTACGAGAAAATAAATACCACCAATTACATTCTACGTATTGTGCAATCCAATGAAAACATTTCATTAAACACCGGCCAGTGATCCATGAATTCTCATATAATTCATTTTGATTAGCAACAATATTGTTAAGCCCGAAGATTTTCAAATTCATCGAGAATAGATGCATGTGTAAGAAAAGATAATCAAATAGAGAGGATTTGAAAAGATATCGAAAGACGAAAATTGCATTTTTATCCGATCGATCCTCATCCATCGAAGCCGTCTTTCGTCTTTCGTCTTAAGATTGTGGCCAGTCGGAACGTAGGTGACCGGTTGACCAAGCGAGAGCTATGGTGGGGCTAGATAAGGCAAGGTGTATGGGAGCTGGATGGCGAGATGTGCAGGGGGATCGATGGGCGAGCCAACGCTGACCGGAGACCGCCTTCTCTCCTTCTTTTTCTTTCTTTCTCTTACATCCTCGCTTTCTACCATTTTCTCCTTTTCCCATCTTCCTTTCTTTCTACCATCTCTCCCTCTCCCTCTCTCTCTCTGTTACTTGGTATCTCTCTTTTTCTTCATCTGCCTCCTCTCGGTTCTTCCTACTTTTCGTTCTCCGACATATACCTGCCTTCTCTCCTTCCAACCTTCCTTCTCCCACGCTACACCTGTCGTGCGCGTACCGGAGTAGTGGAAGAAAGAGAGAAAGGGAGGGAGAGAAAGAGAGAGAGAGAAAAGTGGTACTCGAGAAGTCCTAGTCGAGCGAGTACACGTACTACTCAGCCGTGCTAAGGTCGAAGGCACGCCAAATCCATTTATCTCCTGCGTTGGTACCGTCAGTACGTGTACTAAGCCTCCAGGGAGGTGTACCCCCTTCTTCTTTCCTTCTATCTTTATATATATTTATTACTTTATATATATACACACATGTACATATACTTACATACGTATATACGTAGACACATCGTGAAGGATCTCTTTCTTGGCTGTATTTTGCCAACGAAGGTGAAATATTCCACGTTGCCGATGCTTTTACTTTCTGCGAGTGACTCGAATTACAAAAGACTGTAGTCTACCCTTAAAAGTGATAAAACTAAAAAGGAAAACTAAAAGGAAAAGAAAAATCAAAACTTTACTCATAATTCTAATAAACTCTTTTATGTTCTTCTTTATATCTCACTCTTTCCATTTGTATTTGTATTTCTCTGATTGTTAGCGTGAAACTATATTATAGTCGATGTTGGTCCTGGCAGAGAACATATATATATATATATATATATATATATATATATACTCGTGAACTCGCTCCTTCGTGAACTTAATCGCGGCCCATTAAAACGGCTCGGCTTGGTTACGCTCGGAATCCATGCGAGACGCGATTTGAAGTGCACCCGTTATTAGTCGGCCGGGTCGTACGTTAGCACGAAGCGGAATCGAAGGTGCTAATCTAATCTGCCTGACGACGATTAAAGGCCGGCAACTTGGAGTTTCTCTCTTACGAGTTTAACTCTTGTACCGTTCGAATTTACGTGTAATCGCACGTCCTACAAATACTCACAAATACATATATATATATAATATATATAATACATACACACAAACCTGAAGTTGTGTTCCACGTTGGTCCATTTCAAGACACTTCCAATTACCCGAAGAGGAAAGAATTTCGCGAAGGATTTAGTCTGGTCCTGTAACCCTTTCACCTCAACTTCCTCAACCTCCTCTTTTCAACCTCCCTATTGCTCCTCTTTTTCTCCTTCCTTTTCTCCTTGCCCGCAGGATGGTGGGCGTGCGAGCTCACGTCTGCGTGATCTCTGATAGACGACCTACCCAGACCCTTGGAAGTCCTTTCAGAAGGACTTCTTTCTCTTTCTCTTCGCGTTTCGTAGGAAACGAGGTCGGGACTCGAACCTCGAACGTTAGAGACGCGTCAAGTCCAACGTAGGCGTGGCGACCCCCGAAGATTTTTCATTTTTGCATAAGCTCTTTTATATCTTATGATTTGCCTCGGTCTAATAACGCTCGTGGGAACCTTGATGAAACATCGCAATAATTTCTAACCCATTCCTCTAATTCTTATGCAAATTAATCAACGGAGAAAAGTTAAGTTATCAACATTTTCTAAAGACATATTATTTGAAATGAAATTTCGAAGTAAATTATATGAAAATTCAATGACTTCGAATGAAATAATATTATTTGACGAATGATGATAATAATCGATCGGGAAAGGATTTATCGTAGATGATTCCGAATGATACTTATGCTAAAATCGCATATTGAGTTAATTTTAATAGGCATTTATTTTTATAATGATGAGTGTTTTTTATAATCGATCTATAATATACATCATAGCATTCAGTTTATACATAATTACAGAGTTGTAAATCTCGTTCGTCCTTAACACATAATAGTAGTGGGTTTCGTCGTGCGTCGCGGAAAGTTTAGGAAATTTGTTTTTTATCAGGCCTAAAGGAATTTATTCTTCATAGTTATAATAGATTTGATGAATAAGAGGAAATGGATATAAGGGAAGGGAGGAAGAGGAGGAAGAAAAAAAGGATAGGACGATGACGAGTGTAAAACCTAGGATCGTGTGACGCGTAGAAAAACTAACACGTTTTCGTGCTTCGTTCGGAAACGTCGTCGCGACTTACATCGACGCGCTCGCAAAAATTATGCGAATGTGTGAATTATATATATAATCTATATATAATATTTATAATATATAATAAAGTATATGTATAACAAATTAATTACGGAGGACAAGGAACCATTCTCGTGAGCCATTTTCGTGATATCATTTTCCGACCTATCGGCACCTAAATCGCAGGCAAGAGAATTAATTAAAAAAAACAATTAACAAAATTTTAATAAACAATTCCTGCCTCCGATGCGAAGAAATTCAAAGAACAGAGAGAAAGAAGGAAATTTACACGTTACAAAAAATAAGATGCAAATTATAAATCGGGACAAAAGTAAACGAGACACATTTCATGCGACCAGTGGATTTGATCGTGACAGATGGTAATAAGCCGTTGTAGGATATCCTCGCGTTAACGAGGAATTATTTTTTCCCTAATGAGACAATAAATAAATTCTAAAATCTATTTTCATTTATCTAGGACGAGACGTCGCCGTCACGCGTCGCTTTGATTCGCTGGTCGGTTCATTTTCTAATATCGTTTGTTTTCTCTCTCTCTCTCTCTCTCTCACTTTATTTATTCATTATTTTGAATTTTTCTTATTTTTCCTCCTTTCATATATTCTAACCGATCGCACGACAACCTTCGATCTTCAAACGTCGAAAGGTCCTACGCATCTCACGATTTTTTATTTTCTAATATTGAAGGATTGCATTTTGTTGTTGT
This sequence comes from Polistes fuscatus, assembly GCF_010416935.1. Lineage (NCBI taxonomy): Eukaryota > Metazoa > Arthropoda > Insecta > Hymenoptera > Vespidae > Polistes > Polistes fuscatus. Next base: position 10,017,138 of record NW_025113140.1, on the reverse strand, counting down.
TGTTGTTGATTTTGTTTCTTCTTTTAATTCCTTTCTCTCTCTTTCTCTCTTTCTCTTGCTCACGCTTTTTTTTCTTTTTACTTATATTTAATTTCTCTAGCTGCCAACATATCGTTTGATATCGCTCCGATTTTTTAACTCGCTAATTTAATATCGTCGTTCCTATATATCTCATTTATTCGAAACAACCCTTTTACACAAAAGTCTTCATCTCACGATTTTGTTGATTTACCCAAAATTCGGGTAAAAAAAACGTTCGTTCCGTCGATCGGTCGCGCTTCCCTCGTAGCTTAATCGATAATTATTCGCGATACACCGAAAGGTACTATGTTTATATATACAGCAGTGCTAATTGATTATTGATTAAATAGTGACGTATTCGCTAACGTTACGTTATCACAACGATGATAAAATTAGATCGCGCCATCGATCCGGGGATCGATCTACGCGAACGCCTTTTTCTCGAACACACCGAGTTGGTATTTTCGGTCCACCCCTCTTCCGTCTCGTGCCCTCCTTTCAAATGATCTTTTTGATACTCCTCTTTATTTTTTCTCTCCCTTTCTTTCTCTCTTTTTCGTTCGTAACATTTATGGTACCCACAAACAAAAAAAATAAATAAATAAATTCTTGCAAATTGGAAAAAACAGAAGAGAAAGAGAGAAAGAGAAAAGGGGAAAGAAGAAATCATATTTTATAAGCTAAATGTATTCGCGCGGTTGTTACATAAAATAAACACCCTCAAAAATATCACTGGGAAAACTTTGAAAATTTTATTATCATCGTGTAATGACTCCAAGCGAAGATAAAACACGAAATTTGACGAATCGGACGGGTTGTTTCTCTTTGTGAGAGAATTGTTATCTACTTGTGGACCCACCGATAGAGATATCAAGTTGACTAGATTGGAGGGTTCGAAGCACGTCGATTGTTTCTGAGATCTTACGAATAGCCGATTTGAAGAAGGAAAGTTTAAGAACGCGAGAAATCAAAGTTGAAGTTGGATTTAACGAAAGATAAGCGATATTTTTGAAAATGTTATTATTCGATTATATTGCACGTGGATTAGCGAGAGACGATAGTGCGGGTGGACGATACCCTGGGAGATCAACATGATCGGCGATCGATCGGAATCGTCGTTTAGGATTTTGGCATCACAGTAAGGGGTAGTAGTCGCGTTTGCGGCAAAAGAACGGTCACGAGCCGCTAGTAGATAGAATCGGCAGATCACGATGAGCTTGAGGATCCCTCGAGTGTGCGTCTCTAACGGCTCTCGAACCAAAGACACGATCGCAACCTGGTACGGTACATCTGGCTTCCTCTTTTCTATCGTCCGAGCCAGGAGATGATAAAGGTGAGGCCGAGCGAGAGGGTTGTCTGGTAGGTTGTTCCTGCGAGAATCTCGTCAGGTGGTTTAAATGTTGATGAGTCAAACCATTCAGACCAGCCAGGTGTGAGGCAAAAGAGGACAAGCCTGGAAACGTGGCCCCCAAATGAGGTGGTAAAAGTAACGGATGTGGCGGTGGTATCCTGCCGACTAGATCCACCGCAGATGGTGGAAGCCTAGGCGTCAGAGGATAAGCCCCGAGTGGACCAATGCCCGTACCAATAGCGGCGGCAGCTCCGATCCCAGCAGCACCGATACCCGCGTCAGCGTACAGTCTCGCAAAAAACTCGTTGTGCAGAAGAGAATTCATCGGAGCATCCTCGACCCGCGGCGACAAGCTGGATGGCAGGCTACCCGATGAAAGAGGTGGACTCGCAGACGTCGAGAGCAACTTCCGATGAAGGTTGAGATTGGCCGAGTGCCGATCGCGGGATCTCTTGGATGGGAAGGCCGCGTTGCAACCATCGACGCTGCAACGGTGCATCAGCTTCAGATGGACGTTCTGGTAATGGGTTTTCACACCAAAGTGATTCTGAAAGACCTTGCCACAGGCCGTGCATCGCCGTGGATTGTCACGATCAAGTGGAACCTCCTGGGTACTGACGAAGCCACCATTCTCGTATCTCGCGTAGGTTATCAGGCTATTGTCCATATCCATGGCCGCTGTGGAGGGAGAAGCGCTGGATGAACGAGAGCCATGTGAGGAGTTGTCCATGGTGGTCTCCTGGTGCGTCGTGAGGCTGACGGGGCTGGTAGAGCCGCGGCCAGACCTCGAAGCCACCCGTTGCGTCTCGGTGTACGGCATCATCGTGCGACCCTGCGACAAGGACTCGAGTTGACGCAAAGTGTTGGTCGAGGAGTCGTGGGAGAGCTCGTCAGCTGTCGTTGGACGGCTCTCGACCGAGCTCGGGGCACGGGGGGGATCATCGGGACGCTCACCTTCCTGATTGCGCAGCGCTTCGTCCACCTCATCATCATCATCATCATCCTCGACCTCCTCCAATGGCTCATCGTCCTCGTCCTGCGTCCTCTCGTTCTCCTCCTCCTCCACCTCCTCCACCTCCTCTTCGTCCCCTCCTCGCCTTCTAAGGTCGTCCGAGTTTTTCCGAACGATTTTCTCCTCCGTCGTATCCAACTCATTTTTCGCAGCCACGTTATTGACCCCACCCTTTCCAACCTGCATTTCTGCTTCTAGTTTGATATTTTGTCTTGCCCGCTCCTGAGATTCCGATGCCGAATCGCAGACTGCAGTGGTAGAGTTACGTTCAACGTTTGGCTCGTTTAAACTTTGTGGCTCTGGACTGATTTGACGTTTAGGCGACTTGACGCTGCTCGCCCTCGAACTGAGGTCTCTCGGCTCGTCCTGAGGTAGATCATCGACATTTTCCTTCGCTATTTCTTTACGAACGTTCTCTAACGTCGTTGTGGCTTCTTGTTCACTGTTCGAAGTTGTCTCCGGTGAATTACGGCAGTTTGCATCTCGGTTCTTCGGCGAGGTTGGCGAGACCTTACGTTCTTCTGCTTCGAGACGTGACATCGACATATCCTCCGGTTGATTTTGGAAATCATCGACTACTCGAACAATTCCACTGTCCGGTAGAATACGTCGTTGAACCCGTTCTTCGTCGTTCGAGGAGTCACCGTCCGTCGAGGAGGAATGCACTTCCGCTAAGACAGCGCATCTCGTTGGATGTTGGGATTTCCTTTTGCGTACACCCCTGCTGTGGAGAAGTGTATTCGAATTAAGGGTGTGTTGACCAGCACTAAAGGAATGTTGATCGGTGCCACCCACGGAGTCGTCTTCGTTGCTATCGATATTACTGATGTTCTCTTCGTCAGCCATATCGGTGAAATAAAGTTTTGGTCGTTTGGCTAAACTGAAGTCAGCCGGTTGTTCGTCATCCTCATCGCCTTGAGTTATACGAGAATGTAATCTAGAAGGTACATCGTTCGTATCGTCTTCTGCGACAACGACAATGCCACCATCATCGTCGTCGTCATCTTCTTCGCCCTCGGGTATCATTGACGTCGATGGTGACACCGTGCAACTGGTTGTACCACCTGAAAACGATCCTCCTCTGGCCGTCGTCGTAGTAGTGGTCATAGATGCAGCAACGGAAGGCGTTCCACAACTCGTAGTCATTGATACTGTGGTGGAAACCGTGCTACTAGGTAAGCCCGTGCTCACGGGCATTCTCTGTTGAAGTGGTTCCTCGTAAGGTCTACCTTGGCCCTGCGCTGAAGACAGGTCGAGATGCTTGAAATCCAAGGCACAGAGGGACGCTGGTGAACGCAGCTCGGATGGTGGAGTTAACAGTGGGAAAGAACCAAACTGCAAGTGATTGAGTCCTGTTGCTGGTACGGGAAGTCCAACCTGTGGTGGTAGAACTAACGCGTGAGCCATTGAGGAACGACCATCGTGAGGTGAAATCTTCCTTCGGAGATGTGGCGAGTGGAGTTTCGGATTAGGATTGGCACTGTGCCGATTTCTCGATCTTCTCGAGCTAAACATCATGCTGCAACCCTTAACGGTACATTGATGCATCTCTCGGAGATGTACCGCACTAAAATGGATTTTAAGGGCTCCCTTGTCGCAAAACGTCTTCAGACAGACATTGCATTGTACTCTCTTCTTACCGGTGGTCGGATTGATGAAGGGCGTGCCTAGATTTGGTGGCATGTTGGCGGTGGCACCCCATTGTCCCGTTGGTCTTTTCCCAGGAGAATGAGGTTTTCTACCGGGGATACCAGGTGGCCTTCCTAAAGGTGCAGGTTGGAGCGGTAAGGGTGGAGGATGTCTGTGATCGGCTGCCACGTGTTTAGATGCAGCGTCACGCCTGCTGAGGTTCAATGCACTATCGGAGTTCTCGTCGTCATCCTCGTCCTCCTCTGAGCCAAACTCGCTGCTCTTTTCACCGCTACTGTGGACGTCCGTAGGTACTGTCAGACCGGCAATGGAACCGGCCGACTTAACCATCGGCGGTGGTGGTGGAAAATGACTGGGAAAGGTAGGTGGTAGAGTACCCGAGGAAACAGCTACGGAAAGTGGATGACCAAAGTTAAGCGCAGACGAAGATACCGGTGCCACCGGCATGTGAGGCCTCTGTAATTGCGAGCTGGACGAATGATGGGGCGGACTGTGCGGACTTTGAGGATTTCTCATAGGCTTTCGACTTTGTAAAAGTTGCTCCGTAGATGGTACAGGTGGTAAAGGTGTAAACGCTGGCAATCCTAATGTACCAAGTTTACGAAAATCAAAGGGTTGCATGCTTTGTAGTCTGTTTAACGGTGACACGTTCATATGAGAATCCAGAGTTCTCGGTGGTGAATTCCCTCGGTTACTCGTTACTCCTGGATTACCACCGGTCGAAACTGACGAATAATGCTTCTGCGTAGTTGGCGAAATCGAGGGGTGCGAGACTGGTGGTGGAGGATGGGGTGGCGCCAGTGGCGGTTGCAGCCTCGAACCCGGCGGTGGGAGGCCGCAGTGGAGCAGGTGCAAGGGCGGTGGCAAGTGTGCTAGTGGCATCGTCGGAGGCGAAGGTCGTCTGCTGGGTGACATAGCATCCGCCCCCGGCGTTCCGGCGGCCAGCAGCAACTGCTGCACGAACGGACGCGTCTCGGCGAACCTGAGGAACTGCTGCAACACCAGCGGTTCCTCCTCAGCCGAGCAGATACTCCATCGGTCCAGCACCGGGCCGTTCTGCGAATCCTACGTAACAAACGGAAAATCAAATTTCAGTTTCGTGCTTTATTTTCTATTAACATAATATTATATAAAGATCAATACAACGTAATGGTATGTGATGTTGATAGTAATGGTCACTGTAAGAAAGGTAAGTTAATTAAATTAAAATTTAGGAATATATCCCATATAATTGCTGTATGAAAAAATATAATCATTCTTATTTCTTATTTTTAATAATAATGCGATGAAATGAAATGAAATGAAATGAAATGAAATGAAATGAAGGTACACCGAACTTTTGACCGATGATGTTAAATATGGGATAGAGAGAATGTGTGCGATATAGGTATCGTGAGAAAGACGTAAGTTACAGGACGTTATTAGAAGGTAGAAACGAAACTAGTTTTCCAGCGTGAATCATGTAAGGTGGCTGGCAAATGAAAAATTCAAATTCTCGCGCGTTAACTCGTTAGAACGTCGAACCAGTTTTTCTCGACTCCCCTTTCCCTCACCAAGAGCAAGGCCGTATCGTATCCTTCTCCCTCCCTCCGTTGCTAATTCTCCTCGGTTCGATCGTGTTATCCCATTCTTTCTTTATCTCGATGCTAATCGATGTCGTGTCTGTCTCGAATCGAGGAGACTATTGTGAGATTTTATTTTTTGTTCACGTTGTTAACTCCGAACTCCTAAATCTGTCTTCTTGGTGCCTTTTAGCGAGATTTCGACAGTTGGTACGGACGTCATGGTTCGGCCGTTAGAGTCACGGCTTCTTATAAATTCAGGGTGGCCGTTTATATAGAACGCCCGTAAGCTTGTCTCTCGCCGGCTTGTATATTTACACATTCCGACGGACTCGACGTAACGCAGGACGCCCAGCGCCGCGACGCTTTTCGCGTCCCGTGTATATTTCTTCAAGCTGCCGTACCCGAACGCCGATCGAGAGGAAAAGAAAAAGAGAAAGAGAGAGAGAGAAAGATCTAGACGTACCAGCTTGGGTACTCGAATTCACGATCAGTCAAATCAACCACTCCAAATTAAATCGCAAAGAAACTGTTGTATTATTTATTTCTAAGTTTCTTCTTGTTCTTCGTGAAAATGAAATAGAAATATTAAAGGATGTCGAATAAAAATATATTTAATTTATAAATTGATTTGATGAATGAATAATTAATTAATAGTATCAATTAAATCGATCGCTATAAATATCATCGCAAATAAACTGTCGCATTATTTTTGAAATAAATGAAGAAATATTGAGATCTCTTGAGTAAATGATATACGAATTTTTAATTGTATTTTACGATTAAATAATTAAGAAATATGTGATAATTTTATTTTACGATTTTTGTTTTTAACAATTCACGATGATTTATATTTAATTTTACGAATAAAACGTATAATATAATATTATACATTAAATGTAAAGATTCGAAACGTACGTGGTTCGCACGCGTGCGTGTCTTTCGAAGTATTACGTTGAAAAGAAATTCAGAAAGATTCTGCGAAACTGTTCGGCAGTTTTGCGCGAAAGGAACGCGAAGATCTAAGCGGTTGGCGTCTCTAAGAAACGGAACGCTACCGTGAGACTCGAATTTAATTCCGCACGCGAATGAGATCCTCGGTCACGTTTAGCGGTAACTTCTAATCATTCTTTCGGTTGAAAAGAACCTAAATCGAACGTGTTTCGACGTTTAAATTCGATAATTTTGTTAAAATAATTACGTGAAATCTTGCTAATAGTCAATGTAGAAAATTCACAACAAAAACAAAAACGAAAAATAAAGATGTCTTTTATTATTCGAAAGTATTATTTTATCTTTTACTTTTAAAAGAAACTGTTTTAAAGAATAAATAATCGCATACGAGTATGTTTTTACTGAGAAAATTTATACCAGAGAACGAAATCTCAAGACAGTTTGTAGTTTGCGAGGGGATCTCTCCTTGATTAATTACTGGAATGTGTACGGTCGTTAAATATTGGCGGATTTGTAGTAGGTTGAGTCACGGTAACTAATCGTTTTATTCGCTGATGTACCGATTCGGTCGTTTGAAATAGGAAACGTTAGCAATGGCTTCTAGATCTTGTTCGTGTGTGAAATTTCAAAGCGTATTTGGAATTTGTGCAGTTTGCAGAGATATATGCGCCTGGGAAATAGCTCGCGCTCGTTGGCCCGGAATAAAGCAGACGACTGTTAGTCAGGAACGAGGAAAACTATTGTGTAACGCATAATTAAGGAAAAGGTAGAGTAAAGTAATTCTTGTTTTATATCATCTAGAACGCGAGAAAGAGAGAAAGAGATAGAAAAGGGTGAAACAAGATTCTCTTGGACGACACGAATGAAATTTCGTCGTCGCCGTCCACCGTCGAGCTTTTCTCCTAGAAGCTATTATTAACCCTAACATAAGTGGATGCTGTATAATGTCTTCGTTATCTCGACTATTTATACTCCCGGCTACGTTGAATTCAACGTAGATTCTAATTTTAAAGAATTTCTACCGAACCGAAGAAACTCGTAAGAAAATAAAAATAATCGAACGAAACTTATATACGAAAAACAAAAAAAAATACAAATAAATTTCTGACAAAAAAGTATCGACAAATATAACAAATTAATATTGCAAATCCCCCCCTCGCAACGTACGAGGAAACAATCTCCATAAGGTCGTTTGAAAGATTTCTAAGAAAAAAGAAAAAGAAAATAAAAAAGAATTCTCATAATATGCTGGCGACGATGATCATCGTCCAGTCTCTTTCTCGCGCGCGCGCGCGCGACACGTCACGCGTGGTACCCGCGACGATGATTCGCTGTCTCCGGTATACGCAACTCGAAAGGGGCGGGGAAAAAATGTTGCTTCCAGTTGGTGTTGCCATCTATCGGCACGGTCTCTGAACATGTCTTGAGAAGAACTGGCGTTGGCGGTGGAAGTGGCGGTGAAGGTGGAGGTGGAGGCGGTGGCGCTGGCAGTGGCGGTGGTTTTAGCGATCGAAAAGGCAATGCCATCCGTGACTGGACAACTGCATATGATTTCACGGTCGGCGAGTTCCGTCTTATTCGTGTGTAGAAATCGTGAAGATCTCGCGTGGATATCCGCCACTAAATTGGATCGCGACTACCTGCGTCTCTTCCTTCTGTCTCCTTTCGATATTAAACTATCTTTCTCTCTCAATCTTTTTAAAACTCCTTCCCTAGTTCGCCTTTCTCTCCTTTACGAACCTTCTACATACATACATACAACGTATATATATATATGTGTGTGTATTATCTATCTCTTCCTTTCTTCAACTTGTGAGAGCTAGCTCGTTCTCGTTAGCAAGACCGTCAGAGAAATCATCGAATCGTCAATCGTGACTCAGTTGTACCTATCGTACCTGTCTTGTCGGTATCTAACAAAGAGAAATTTCAAACCCTTTTAGACTATTTATTATTGTCAATATTTCATTTCATATTTGTTCTATTAATAGCTTTCCATTGATCTAACTATTATATTTTATCGTTATACGTGTTTGCAATAATAAGCGTCGAATTTTCTACGATATTTAATTGATTAGATTAAACGATAACATTTGTTGTTTTATTATATTTATTGTTTTATTTCTATTTATTATAGAAAGATATACATATATGTGAATTTATTATTATTATTATTATTATTATTATTATTATTATTATTATTATTATTTAGATATTTATACGTGATTGAAAAGCCCGAGGCGACGATAAGTTTAAGATTATCTCGAGCGAGGACTTAAATATCCAACATGTTTTCCATCTTTGATATTCGATTAAAAATAGAATAGCGTCCTGGAAATTTCTAAGGAAATTCTCACTGATCATCTACCAAACAACCCTCTGTGTTCGCCGATATCGCTTTTCCGTCGATCCCGTCTAGAACTTGGCAAGAGGCTTTGTTTTCTTTGAAAGACCGGAGCCGATAATTCAAGCGGTTTACTTATCGCGCGACGAGCTCGTTTTTATTACACACTTTTGAGCTCGCGTCGCAAACGCGTCATGCGTTATATTCGTACGGGCTCGATAGGAGAGGACCGACTGACTATCGAATATCAGATTTGACGAATTTCTGCTTGAACGATCAAATTTAACTTTTCGCCGTAGCCCGATGAATTATTATTTTCTCATTTTTCTTTTTTAAATTACGTTAGAAAAACTCGTGCCCAAATATTTTTTTGTCGTAACGATTTAAACGAGAATTATAAAAAAAAAAAAAACATTCGTTTTTTCGTCGAAGAAATCTTTTTAACGCGACCGAATCCATCGATTCGTAATAAATTTTATTCGCTCGTACGTAACGTATCATTAAATGTCGTTTTCGAAAATTACATCTAGTCGATATTTTTTTCTTTTTTTAACTTTTGAAATAAGAAGAAATAATAATAATAATAAGAAAAAAGGTTCCTACCAACTCGGGAGAAAATCGTGACGACGAAAGCAATTCATAATGTCGAAGGATGAACAATGTAACTTTGATCGTACGGTCCCCTGCATTTAACTAATCATTATCGCCAGGTAATTCATTCTGCCCTCGAGCGAATTCTTTTAAGAGTGTGTATGCTCAACTCTCGAAGATTTGCGATTATTACCCACGGATCACGAACCACGAAGACGACGACGACGACGACGATCGATTAACGTACGACACGCATTTTGAGTATTATTTTAAAAAGAAAAAAAAAAAGAATAAACATTAAAAGGAAAAAGTACCGTATACGTTATAATGAAGAAGAAGAAGAAGAAGAAGAAGAGGAAGAAAAATGTTTTATCACGTTGAAAGGATATCACGAACAATAATCGCAAAAGGCTCATGCCTCCTTCCTTCCCCCCCCCCGCAAGCCCCTCCCCCCATAGCCATTAAAAACGTTCTTCATTTTGTTCATCTTCATTATAATTTTTCTTACTTCATTTTTTGATGATCCTCAGCGAAGTAAAGTTAATGATACACGAGGACCGTTCTCGATCGAGAGATCCACTTGATTTTCTGTCAGAATTCGACAACTACTCCTTGGACCACTCGAGATAAACGCTATAATTTATCGCGTTCTCTTCGAAATCAGTACGAAGACGTTTTTTCGTCCTTTATTTCCTTTTTGTCTCAACTTCGAATTTCTTTTTCTCTTTTTCCTATTTTTATTTCTCTCTCACTCTCTCTCACTCTCTCTCTTTTTCTACCTTCAATAAAATCGACTAACAATAGTTGACATAAATGACACGTCCTGAGTTTTAATTTCCTTACTCGACTCGCGCGTCCTTGCAAACTTCTTTTTTGTTTACGCTCCAATGGATTCTTCCTTCTCTCTCTCTTTCTCTCTCTTTCTTTTGTGAAAGGGATAGCTTCTACTACCTCCACGGCTCACCTCCGTAATTTACGGTTTTGGCTCATGCTCCCATCGAGGTGGAGTAATGACAGGTCGATCGGTTCTTTGAGCTACCATCTTCGAAGGTGGTTTCTTTCCCTTTTCGTGTCTTCTATCATAGCTCTCTCTCTCTCTCTCTCTTTCTTTCTCTTTCTTTATCTTTCTTTCTCTCTTTTTTTTACTCTCTCTCTTCCTTTCTTTTTATTTTTTCGTTAATTCTACTTCTTTCTCCATTTATTCTTTCTCTTTCTTTCTATACTTCATATATTTTCTTGTAACTCATGTCAAATATAACGAGAGAGAGAGAGAGAGAGAGTACAAATATTTTCAAGCTTGGGCCACCTGTGCGTGAGAAACGATTACGTATTCGTATGAGATCGTTGTTATACTTCGCTGCCTGAAACCCCGTGCGAGAAGAAAAAAGAAAGACAGAAAGATGATTTATCGTCTCGCTTTTCTTTTACTAGATAAACCAAAATAAAAAAAATAAAAATAAAAAAAAGAGATTAGGGTAATTTTAGTTCATTAAATTTACACAAACAAGCCATTACAATTATCCATTAATATATTTTCAAATCCGAAGTATACAACAATTGCAAAAATAATCAAAGATAAAAAAAATATAAATCAAATCAGTTTACATAAAAAAAAAAGAAAAAAAATAGAAACAAGAAAAAATTGATCGATCTTTCATATCGTTCGATAATTTTATTGGAAATTCTTCAGCTAAACGATAACACGGTTGAAATTAGTCGCACTCGCTTCTTTCACGGTTATTCGAGGAAGACAGAGAAACATATAGAGAGAAAGAAAGAGAGAGAAAGAGAGAGAGAGAGAGAAAGGACGATGAAATAAAGGGAGAAAAAGAGTAAGAGAAAGAGAAATGGATTTTATCGGCGGCGCTCTCGCGAAGAATAAAAAGAAGAATAAGAGAATATAAGAATAAGAATAAGAATAATAATAATAAGAAGAAGAAGAAGAAGAAAAAAAAGAAGCAAGTGTTGGAGCGATTCGTGACGCGGTCGGCCGCTCGTGGGTCCGAGAGCGCAACTCGCTCGTAAATCTCAGCAAGTCTACGAACGAGCGGAGAAGAGGAGGCGGTGGTTGGTTGGCTGTTTGCGGCGTTGGTTTCGCGTTTGTACCGGATGGCCTTTCCGTCCAGTGCCCCGGTAGTAGTATCGTCCGCCAGTTAAACTGGCTACGCTCGTGCCCCTGTAAAATCCTACTGAATTCCACAACATACCTCTCTCTCTCTCTCTCTCACTCTCTCACTCTCTCTCATTCTATTTCTTACTGTTACTGGATGTTCCTGCCGTTCCACTACCGTTTACCATCTTTCAGTACGCCAACGAAATTGACGTCCACTTTGACTCGAGAGGTAGAATAGTTCCTACGATGTACATCGCGATTTTCTTCTTTGCGTTACGATCTAACCGTTCGAAACTTTCTACGCGACTGATTTTACGGTGTAATACTCGTGGGATAGCCATTGCTCCGCTATCGTTAAACCGTACTATCTGGGCGTTCGACAGTTCTTCTCTTATGTTCTTTTTTTTCTTCTTTTTATTTTTCTCATAAGAAATTCGTATCGTATTCTAGAATGTTATTTTCGTGAAATCGTAGATATAGATCTTATTATTATTCTATTATTTTGTTTAATGTTCAATTTAATGTGAAATTTATCGGCTATTATATTGTATTGAAAAAGAACAAAATCAGCGATAAGAGAAAGAGATATTAGAATTAGTAGCGTTTAGAGTTATTTAAAGGGGAAGCTGGTAACACATTACGCTCGCCTAATTCGTAGGGTAGGGCTCTCGTTTCGGTATTCCGGGCACGTACGTGTCGTTTTAAGTAATCATACGTTCTTTCCCGACCTACGGTACAAAACGACTTTAGCCACGTGCGCTTACTATAAGCGATCGACACACAACTAACGTTTAAATGGGACGAGCATAACGCTCTTCTTATAGTTCATTATCAAAAACTCGTTATCCATAGATCTCAGAAATACATAATAGAGGATATCAAAGAAATTGCATTGAAGAAATGAAAATATGTGTTGAGGGTAAGTTTTTCTTATTAAAAATTATTCTTGGCAAGAAATTTTGATCGAGACAAGGTTGGCATCGCATCGGTGATCGAACACGTGTAAAATCGGGGACGATCTCGATGGCAGCATCTCGCTTAAGTATACTCGCGTGTAAAATTCATCGCGATTAAATTCCAGGGTCGTGCGCGCGCGAGCGCGATCTTACAACGTCGGTACGGAGAGTCTTCTACACCGGTACGGTACAACGGAGATTGTGAAAAAGAAAAAGATAGATAGGAGAGAGAAAGAGAGAGAGAGAGAGAGAGAGAAAGAGATCGGTACGCGTCGTGTGTCCCGGTCGGTCCGCGTTTAAAGCTTCGTGTATCGTGGAAGAAACCGGTTTTCCGTACGTTTTAATTTCACGCCAACATCGGCGCAATTCAGTTTACACGGATACTCCCCATTTTCTAACGCGTCTCGCTAAGATTAATGTCTAAGCTCGAGAGATGGGTACCTACTACTACCTCGGGCCGCGTACTTACTTGCCGATTTTTACCAACAACGCGAACGGTCTCCTCCTCATTCTCATCCTCATCCTCCTCCTCCTCCTCCTCATCGCACACTCGTCTTCGTCTTCGTCTTCGTCTTCGTCTTCGTCGTCGTCATCGCCGTCTTCGTCGTAGTCGTTGTCGTCGTAGTCGTTATTTCCGGCACGTGAAAATAAAAAACATCTAAATCGTATAAACGTCCTCTCTTTTAACTTCACATCGACGATTTCAACGAGTGGAACGTCGTGTCTTCTCTCTTTCTATTTCTATCTATCTCATGGGTTTCTATGTATTTATATATACAATTACGTTTTATTCGTTAGTTCGTTACACTTTATTACGTTCCTAATCGAAAAAAAGATAATCGATGAAAAAATCGTTGTTATCGATATCACGAACGATCGATTCGAAGCTAGCAAGTGTTAGCAAATAAATGGCAAAGAACAAAAATCGTAACACACAAAACGTAAGATCGTGGTGAGAGGATCGTAACAGCACAAAAAGCGACGATTCCCCTTTTCAAAGATCCTATCATAATACCACGGTGTTCATTACCATTCCGTTTCTTTCTCCTTTTCGACGACTTCCGCTTTACATTCCTTCCCTTTTTCCCTTCTTCTTCGTTCGGCACTATACTTCATGGACGACGAACTAACAGTCAACGAAATTTTCTTCGCGACGCTTCGGCGCACTCTCGTTGTTTGTCACTGTGGTCAGACCTGGACATTCCTTAAATGCGAAGGACGATTTTTCTCTTCTCACTTACTTTTATAGATGTTGACACACCGAGTGGTGGATATCGATCGAACGAGATGCATTTGTGTAAATCGAAATACACGTCCTACATTCTTTTTTTGGACGTTTATATTTCTTTGTATCTTACATTCGTTTCTTTTACTATCGAATTCTCTCTCCTGTTGTTCGTTTAGCGAATGGGACACGTTGACTCGAACGAGTCCGACGGGATTCTCCTCACGTATTTACATATCGTCGAGCATGCGATTCACATTTAACATCGATACGACGATTCTTGTTTCGATTATTAAAAACGAGCTATCCACCGAGTCACTTATCATCCACGATTCACTTATTTTTCTTCCCTTCATATCGACGTTGACACTTATTTCTTGGCGTATTCTCTCATTAAAATGATCCTTTCTTTCGACACACTATCGTATCACTGATAGATCCAATTCTCTCGAGATGTATATAATATTCCGATATATATTCGAGACACATTAGTTTCTCTCTCTCTCTCTCTCTCTCTTTTTCTCTTTCTTTGATGTGACACACGATTGACGGAAAATAAGCTGGCAGTAAATCAAGTTCGATAATAGTGCTGATAGAACTTGTCAACGTCTATCCTCTTCTGATTTTCCCTAGTTACTTTTGTTATTTCATTTTATCCTCTTTAAACGAATCCACGAGGTTGCGCACCGACGGATCAAATGTCAAACTTGTCGCACGTGTTGAATTCGTTCGAAAGTTTCCCTGTCGTCCAAGATGTTTTTTGACGATAAGACGAAAGGAAGTGATATCTTCTTAAAAGGATAAGGGATAAGAAAGGTAGAGATGTGTAGAGGATAATAGAGGAATTAGAGGAAGAAAGATAGAAAAGTAGCGAAAGAAAGTGAACGAGTGAATGAGTAAGAAAAACAGAGAGAGAGAGAAAGAGAAAAATAGTGAGAGAGAGAGACAGAGAGAAAGAGAGAGAGAGAGAGAGAGAGAGTGAGAGAGTGAGAGAGGGGAACTCACCTGCAGTATGTATCCTCGCGTATAATCCTCGTAGGTCCAGCCAAAGGCGGCTAGGAGACGTGTCACTTGCGCGTGGGGCAACTGGTTGAACAACTGATCGAGCAAGATCTTAAGGCGTATCGGTAGTGCGCGCGAGCCGTAGAGTACGAGGGATGCGACGTCAAACGCGGCCGTCGGCTCGACAGTCTCTGAAGCTGGTGGCCTCTCCTCCTTCTCCGCGAGTTCGCCACCACCACCAGCACTACCACCACCACTGCCGTCGGCAGTGGCACCGCCAGCGCCGTTACGTTCCCCACCAGTGCTACTACTCCTACCACCACCACCACCACCACCACTACAACCACCACCTCCACTTCCAGCGACACCGGTGACGTCTCCTCCTCCACCTCCGCCTCCTTCACCAACGGTGCTGCCTGCCGGCGTCGTCGTCACCGTCGTCATCGTCGTCGGCGTCGTCGAAGCTGCCTGCTTTACCCTCCCTACGGCGCTTTTGTCCTCCCTACCAGTGGCACGGGGGCTGGAGACGACATCCCCACTACCGTTATTACCACCACCACCTCCACCGCAACCACCGCCACTACCACTACCACCACTACTACCACTGGCGACCCTCGTCTGCTGCTGCTGCTGCTGCTGTTGCTGCTGCTGTTGCTGTTGAGACTCCTGCTGCTGCTGCTGCTGTTTTTGCTGTTTCTGTTGTT
This sequence comes from Polistes fuscatus, assembly GCF_010416935.1. Taxonomy (NCBI): domain Eukaryota; kingdom Metazoa; phylum Arthropoda; class Insecta; order Hymenoptera; family Vespidae; genus Polistes; species Polistes fuscatus. Next base: position 10,001,656 of record NW_025113140.1, on the reverse strand, counting down.
GCTGCTGCTTCTGGAGGGTTGACAGTCGTGCTAGCGCTGAAACACACGCCAATGGAAAGAGAAATTAGAAAACAAAGAAATCTTCTCTCTTCTCTTTCTTTTCATTCTTTCTTTCTTTCTTTCTTTCTTTCTTTTTCCGCCAATATATGCGCGGGTGAATATGAACAAATGGCCCTTACCAAAACACTCTTTTTGATCCCTCCCCATGTCTCCCATCCTTATCCATCTTTCTGATAGTTACCTATATATATATATATATATGTATTCTCTTTCTCTTTTTCTCTTCGTCGTTCCCACGACCGGTTCCGCGTCTATCTACCCATCTCTCTCTCTCCCTCCCTCTTACTCTTCCTCACCCATTCATTCTATCTCTCTTCTCTCTCTTTCTTATACTTCATTCTCTATCCTCGCTTATCGTCGAAGCAACCTAAGTTCGCAGTGCTAGCAAAGGTACTTACTTACCCCCACCTATCTAGTTCAGACCTACTCTCCTCTCCTCCAGCTCTCTCACTCTATCTCATCTAGTCTATCTTTTTCTCTCTTTATCTAACCTCCCGCTCTTCGACGATACTACGAAGCATCGTCGAGTGACGAGTACCGTGCTACTCTAGCCGTCTAGCGCGAGTCATCCCCACCGTTCAGATTTTCTCATGAATCTTGGCGTCCATCAACCTGCTGCCGCCGCCACCGTCGTCGTTGTTGTCGTCGTCGTCGTCGTTCGCCTATTTTGTAAGTTCCTCGCTCTTTGTGTGTCATACTCGTTTTTTCCCCTTTTTTTTTGTATTTGCTTATAAGTATATATATAAGACTATTTATGGTGTAGGTAGAATACAGTTAAAAACAAAATTGTGTTTCTGTAATATTTAAACTTTTATTTACAAACTTATGTGACTAATATTTACATTTCTTACCTGTAACGAGAAGAAACGACATTTACTGTTCGTTAAAAACCGTATCGTCCCTATTGCTCAAATAAACGCTCGCGACTGATCTCGCAACTCTTATTTATCCCCCTCTCTTTTACAACAGCTGACTTATATGTCAGTTGTATGTACCGACGATTTTGACTAACGTGGTAAATTAATTAAAGAATATTTCTTTACATATATATATTAATATATTATGTTTCTTTTTTTAATATTAAACTACTAACGAATTGCAAATGGGACAAGCAAGTTTATATAGAACCGTTAGTGTCATTAATGAATTTAATTAAGTCACTTCAAATCGATGATAATTATTAGCATATGATTGAATTTAATCAAATATAATAGGACTTTGATTAACCAGTGTGATCGAGGGATAAATAATGCGAATAAATCAATATTCTATTGCACATTTAAACTCAATTTGATTCGTACATTTGACAACGGATTAGTAAGATTTTGATTAATCTTGATATAGAATAAACGTGAACCGGTCAATCGAGATTCTAAAATATCTATCCTTTTTTTTAATATTAAAAGAGACTAACTACAAGTAGAATGATTGCGACGAAGAATTGTCTCAAAAGTATTTCAAATAAATTCGAAAGTTGAATAAATTATTTTATATTAATTTGTTATTATCACTTGAAAAAAGAAAAAACTGTCTAATAAATTTTCTTTTACTATTATACGCGTTTAAATAATACAATAAGATTAGAATTCAAAGTACATTCTATATTTTGTAATTTTGAAAATTTCTTGACCGTATACCGAGTGCACAAGTAACAGTATCCCTTGAACGTTCGTAATGTGCACACGAGCAGATCGTATTTGATTATCTTATGCGAATGATAAATGTAGTTCTCGCGCAAGGCGTTTGTTAAAAAGTCTATATATATATATATTTATATATACGAAGAAGAAAAAGCGGACATCGTTGTTTCATGCGGACGTGAAGGTAAGACAAGGCAAGGTAAGGCGTAGGTCTTTCGGGACGCTTTCCCCGTAGAACCGTCACGCTTTTCGCACCTGACGATTCCTATCTCGAGACACGAAAGTTTATGGGGCCTTCTACCGTTGTTGTGGCACGGTCTCTCTCTCTCTCTCTCTCTATCTCTTTCTCCTTTTCTCTCTTTCTCTCTCTTTCTTTCTTTCTTTCTCGATCATATCGTCATTGGTCGTATACGAAATCATACGACGAAAACGTTAATCGAAATTGTGTTTGTTAATGTTTTTTTGCCTATCGGTTAACTGATCGAACCTGAACGTTGTCGGGAAAGGCGCGATCACCGTCGTGAAACTTATTTATGTAGATTCGAGAATAAACTAATGACAGAATGTATATAGATTGACCGATACAACGATTTGTTATTTGTTTCATTTTATTACATTAGTCCTTCGTTTTCTACTAAACAATTATTTTTTCAATAGATCATCTGGGTAATAGAAAGATGACGATTGCAAGATCACAATCATAACGTTCATTTAATCAAACACCGGACTTCGTATAATCAATATAATCATCCGATGACATAGTAGTATCATTTTTTCTAAAAATACAAATACAAAAATATCGAAGATTCCATTACGTCTCTATGATACAAACCAAAGAGGATGTCGTCGAGCAAGTAACAATAAAACGATTGATTAGTCTGCCTGTCTCTCGATAATCGAAGGTCAAATTTATATTTTTACACTTTCGATGATAGAAAATCATCCTCGCGATGATCTTTACTTTATGGAAGTACGCGGCTGGAGGATCTATTATGTAAATTCTTTTTGTTCAAATGGAACCTTTAACATTAACAGGGCGGTATATTTCTTACACGACGATGTGCCCGTTGGATTTGTGATTGTCGTTGTAGGTGCTACGAAGAAGCAACCAGGGACCCAGTCAGTTAAAGGGCCCACCGCGAGCGGTCTCGACCCTCTCAGCGTGGTTCGCAGCATGAGCTTGATAGAAATCACGGAGTCATCGAGATTGGGCGCCACTTGTCATTAATGACACTCAGATTCTCGATTTAATTAAAACTCGATGACGATCTTACCACCTTTGTATATATATACGAATAAGAAAGGTTATACTTGTGTTATCCCGACTACCGTCGTGTCTTTCGCGTGACCTTTTACTTTTTCCTACGTGATATTTCAACTCTTATTTTATCATCTTTTTCAATACTTCGATTAGACTTCAACGTAGACTATTATTTAATATTCTATAGATTACGTAGTTAATTCTTTTGCTACAATTCGTGCATTTTAATGGAACCAAAGAGAGAGAGAGAGGGGGGCAGGAGGAGGGGGAGGGAGTTAATATAAATTCGATGCGTCGTTCGTTAGCTCAACGCGGTACCAACCCCGACTAAAACGTTATTCCGTCAAAGTAAATGAGCTCGGTAGTCAATCGGACGAAATATCTCGAATATTTCGTTTCGTTGCCGAAGCGCAGAAGCCTGCTTCGCTTTAACTCGCGATTAAAAATTCCTACCATGGAAAACAAGCCGCGATACGAAAATATGCCGGCGATTTTCGAGAGCGGTCTATGCGGTTGAATTACATGACGTGGAGAGCGGATTAAAAAGAGAGGACGAGACTGAGTGTGTGTGTGTGTGTGTGTGTATGTGAGAGAGATAGAGAGAGAAAGGAAAAAAAAAACAAGGGTGAAAAAGTGGCAAAATATCGTGTCAATCTATGGCCAGATAAAATCGCATTCGTTGTTATCGATGTGATAAATAAAACAGAATTAACACATATGCATTTTACATATTGGATTTTTGAATAGATCTTTTCACGTGTGTAACTCCACGTATGTTGGTACGTATATATCAGGTTCGTCGTTTTATATAGGACGAGTCATTTAATCGTAATAAAACATATATATATATATATATATGTATATATATATTATTATTTATAGATGAATAATACAAAATTCTAGACAAAACTTATATATATAATTGTAGAAAATAAAACTAATTTTATGATTCTTTTTTTTTTTGAAACTATGTATACCATTCTTTGTTATCTTTTCGCGAAAAGTAAATTGTATTAAATATTTGCATTTAATAGTCTCACCTTGTACGCGTGCCACGTATAGAAAATTTAGTATCTCTTTTTTTCGAACGTATTTATGCAGGATAAAGTTAAGCAAATAAGAGGAAAAATTTACGGGGAAATAAAATTTTAAACAATTTCACTTCGATACTACGTTTTCATTCGAATTAAAGAAATAAAACGATGAAAGAGTTAATGATTTAAAAAAATTCCGAATGATTTTTCCGAACATATTTTCTTTTTTTTTTTGGTAAATATTCTTCAGCATAGTTTCTTTCTTTTTTTCTGTTTGTTCGTACTCCAAGAACGTTAGTTTGATTATAACCTCTACACGCGTATAATTATTTTTTTTTTTTGCTCAAATTTTGTTGAACGAGAGACACAGCGAGAGAGAAAGAGAGAGAGAGAGAGAGAACGCGGGGGCGCGACATCGAATATCCGCAGCGAATACGCACGAAGGTGGTGGGTGAGAGTAACTCAATACTCGTGCTGAGTTATCAGCGCGTAGCTGAATTTACACAACCGGGAAAGCGCATTTTTACGCTTCGCGTTCGAATCGACGTTGTTTTGACCGCGAGTATGTGTGTATATCTGCACGCAGTACGATTCATCGGATTTTGCGAGATTTCCGTCGCGTTCCGAATATAACTTTTTTTTTTTCTTCTCAGCTGACCCATACGCTCACGCGAACTTGTGTGCATGTTGTGTGCATTCTGCTTTTTTTTTTGTTTGATATATTTCGTTAGAAAAGACATTGCTTACTCTAGAGATTACGTTTACTCGTGTCAGTAAAACAGTTGTTTCTCTAGTGCAACGTGCTTTTTTTACAATACACACAACAAATAAAGCTGTTAAGCAAAAATACCGGAAACGAATAAATATAGGAACAAATCTTTTCTCAGTGTAATAAAAGCTTCGAATATCGTAACTATAGATACATGCATATACGTATAAACTGAAGGGTGAAGAGGATGCAAATAGTTCGTTCGGAGACATCGCGAATATTGAAAATTCTCAGAACAAAAAGAGAGATACCTATATCTTGTATACACGGCAATACTGTAGAATATTCGGGAAGTTTCGCGACTAGAATATTTTCATCACGGGACCGTAAATAAAAAGCTCGATGGTTCGTCGATAGGAGAGGAGATAACGAAAAGGGGGGTTGAGGGTGGTGATAGTGATGGTGGTGGTGTGTTGCCGGTGGTCACGAAATGGAGAATTCGAGAGAGTACGGATATACGCGTATACATATACATATACATACGTATATATATATACATATATACATAAATGTATTCATGTGTATATGTGTGCACGTAGGACGGTGGTTGGTGAGACGTAATATCAATACGCCAGGAAGGCAGGATAGTCGCGTCTGATTTTCCGAGCGCATCGGCACGTGGATAATGTTTTAATGGAGTTTGTGGAGTGCGAGGAGGGAGGTGGCTCAGGGGTTGAGGCCAAGGGTGAAGTCGGCACGGTTTACATACCATTTACTCGCGCCCTGTAACCTCGGGTAGCGGCTGTTTACAGTGTTGTACAAACGGTACCCGCCTCTCGGTAGTCTACTCACGATGCCACGTTAGTGATCTTCCTTCTAATCCATGCGATAATCGAAGCAACTTTCGAGCCACCTTTTGAGAAGTCGCGCGCCGACTCCATAGCGAAATTGCGCGTAGGTATATGATGTTATATAGTCGTGTTTAATCATTTCTTCCTAATAGGTACATATACGTTAGTATCCTTTAAAGGGAAAAAACATCTAATCTTATTTTAATCAAATTTCAATCACGAACAATGAGCAAACCGTTTAGAAAATGATTTTACATAATACAAAGATCTGAACATTAATTATATCAATTTATTAATACGTACTATTACTTTTTTGTTTCAAAAGTTCAAATCATTTATCTTTTACCAGAAAGATCTCTGAAAAACCCCGATGGTGGTATTCGGTACCTACATCAAAGATGATATTATTACATCCTTTATACTGATTTATGAACGTTTATAATGTCACTTTTAATTTGATGCCGGAAGTTCTCATCGAGGGCTTAGAGAAACAAGAGTTATACCCGTTTCGCACAAAGTAAGGAAGAAGTTGCTTATTATGTTGTTAGACAAATTACAAGGATGATGGTTTTCGCAATCCGGTCAGAAAGACCGGAGAACTCCCTTAGACGTTCCTACGTATCATCTTCTGGCCACGTTATTCTGAGATACGGAAATCGTGTCTTTTACGAAAACTTATCTTACCGATATAGAGGCGGAAAGAGTGACAAATGGATTCTTGATTAAAAATGATTCCAACTGAGAATGCAACGAGAATAGGTAGAAGTATACATATATGTATATATAAATATGTATTCCTTTATATACATATATATATATATATAGAGAGAGAGAGAGAGAAAGATATAGATATAGCTAGAACCATGTTCGCGCAATTAAGTATCCATTTAGTACGTGCTTCGCTACGAAGAGTAATTGGGTATCGAGTTTCGCTTACGCATTCGACGGCCTCAAATTGCCTTTTCGTCCTCGCGTGAGACTTTATGTCTTCTGACTTCTTCGGTCTTTCGCAACATTGCTTCGTTCCTTCGAACAAGACGACGGTTATGTTACGTAAAAGACGGTTCAGAGACAACCCTGACACGATCTTCGTAGAAAAGACCGACCTGCTTTTTGCCGATCGTGTCTTTTGCAAAAAATCAACCCGCTCGAGAGAGAGAGAGAGAGAAAGAGAGAGAGAGAGAGAGCTGAGAAAATTACGAAAGTCACGTGGTCGTGACTGTCACCATCGGAATTAAGGATTGATCCTGATGGGAGCAACGAAGTTTCACTTCTTCGTTTTGAAATCGATTAATAATACAATTCTTTTTGTTGTATATTTTATTTTCAATCAGAAACTTTCATACGAATGAAATATCGTTCAGAATTAAATAGATAAATATTGTAGACGTTTTTTATAGTTTAGATTATTTCGAATTAAAATTTCGACGAGAAACGTTCTCGCGCAAAGTTTGCTTTGTTTTACTTTTCGATTCAGCCAGGATGAAATATCGCGAAAAGTCGTTGGACGCAACCGAGTCGAAAGAGGCCCCCATGCGGAGAGAACGATGCCCCCCGTTCGGTAACAAATGATAGTTTTGATAATTAGCGGCTTCTTTCTTTGCGAGAGGAACCTACTCTTTTTTTCTTATGGTTCTATCTGTCTCTCTTTGTCTCTCTCTCTCTCTTTTATTTGCTCTCTTTTTCAGTTTTTTCGGCGTGTGGTTTTAAAGTGGCGCAGGAGTGTCAATGGAATTCTAGCCTAGGAATTTTAAGCTTTGTCAGAAAAACCAACATTGACCATGATTCCTAGAAAAATGTCGGTTGTTCGTTGACAAGACAACTTGTACAACAATGGAAGGAACTTCTGCCACCATTAAATTCCTTCTACTTAGGAGAAAGGAATATGATGGGGGCGCCGGGCTTGAGACAATAAGTACTATCTCAAACCTATCACGGCTTCCCTAAATTCAATTCGTTGAGTTACCGTACGGAATTTGCATAGCTCTTCACGTTTTGCCGTCCCTCCAAGGCAAATCGTTTCTCGAATATTAGCCTTTGGTTATACCAATGATATCTATTCTTCTTCTTCTTCTTCTTCCTTGTTAAATCATCTCTCTGCATTCAAGATAATATCTTCGTTTCTTCCGAATCGTCTTGTTTTTTCAACGATTTATTGAACTACTTTCCTACTTTAGAAAGTATTATTTATCTTTAGGATTTGATCATAAGAAAGAAGTGTATGGTGTGACATTTAGGACATTTCCTTCTCTAGTATACAACCTCGAAGATCAAATCACAACATTTCACAATGAGTTAGTTATTTCTCGGAAATATGAAAAAAGAAAGAAAAAATAAATCTATAAATCTCGGACGAAAATCCTTCGTCCCTATAAAAATTTACAATGTCCCATCCCTTTTTGCGACAGTTTCTTTTTAGAAATTCTTAGTTACATTAACAATACACTTCATTTGCATTCAGAATATTTTAAAGATATTCAATAGGAAGGATAATGTCGCAGAAATTCCATAGATTTTAGTGACGTCCAAAGAATTAGGATTTGTCGGGAAATTTGTATAGTCATCCTTCGATATACCTAACTTAGAAAAATCGTCCTTTGACTATTATCTTTGATTTTATTTAACAACATAAATAAAATCACACTTCTATGCAAATTTACCAATAGAACATTTTTCTTAAATAAAAGGATGTCTGAAAGAAAGAAAATATCGATTTATCGTAAACCAGTGATTTATTTTTTCTTTAGTTATCAATCGTATGATTCTCCTTAATGAAAAAAAGAAATAAATCTCGCTTTTGAAAACCTTTGACGTGATTCTATTTTCAGAGGAGGGAATCACCGCGGAGAATCGAATCCGCGGTTGATTGTTAAAACAGTCCCCTGTGGACTATGGTCGTAACAATAATCGATACGTTTCGCACCTTCGTTATTCCCGCTACGTTCGATGGGCCAACACGATAGCAGATTTCCGGTTCTAACACTGACGAGAGGAAAATTAACAAGTTAAACACCATCGTTGACTATAGTTATCGATTACCTATTACTATTTTACATAACGTAGGCAATAGTAATTGGTTATACTCGTAAGAGGAAAATTATCGTTACAGGATTGACAGATTAACGGATATCCGGTTGTCAGAATTGTCTTGGCAAATGGGGAAAACAAATAATTTTGAACGTAATGTGAAATAATTATTGTTCGATATATCCGTAAATAATAAATTTTGTGATAAAGGATGAGTTTTTTTTCTTTATTTCCCGTGATACTCCTCCGCGTTAATGATTATCTTCGTATAATACGTAAGCATAACGCATAAACGAATTCGTAGATCGGACTCGGCAAAGCTTATGTTAGATCTAACCTCGGCAAACCAATGGCGTGGCAGTTGTTTTCTATTCGTGTTCGTAAGGCGCAAACCATTTGAAGGACTCGTCTGCTGCTGCGGTTCCGCGTGGACCATTAAAAAACCGATGAGATGATGAATCTCTGTAATAATAGGAGAGTTGCTGGCAAGGAAAAGACAATAAGTTTGGACCACGTCGATCTATGTGTTGTTGAGGCTGTTGTTATTACTTGTGGTGCAAGAATCAACCGCGCTCGCATTTAACGCGCGTCTCTCTCCTCTCTCTCTCTCTCTCTCTACAACGGTCCCTTTCCTCTTGTATTCTTTTTTGATTTTTTTTCTATTTTTTTTCCCATCCGGAAAGCCGACGATTAGGCCAGTTTTGAAATGTAATGTAGCCGCTGTCACGAAGCCATTTGTCTTGCCGCGTCGGTGGACGTCGCGCTGCGGGATATATATTCTGTCTCGGAGAATGAACTACTAAGAGGAGCAGGGGAGGGAGGGAGGGAGGGAGGAAAAGAGAGAGAGAGAGAGAGGCCCGCAAAATAATTGTTCGACAGATGAGATGAGGGGCCCAACTGATCTTCGCCGTCCGACCCCGCACGACCCAATTCGAGTTACTTTTGTGATCCAAATGGGATGAGTCAACGATTGATGTTTTCAGCCAGAGCTTCCAGCCCCCGTTGGAATTTATCGATTTCGTCGCTGCATGAACGTCATCAATGGGCTTCTATCTTTTTCTTTCTCCCTCGTCCCGGCTCCTCCTCATTTCACCTTCTCTATCTGTTTTTTGTTTTTATTCTTTACCCTCTTTAATCCGACGAAACACCACCACGCACCCTTTTCATTAGGGAAATGACCAGCACACACACATACACATACTAGTCTTCTTTTTATCTTACTATCCTTCTTTTTCATGATCAAGCACCACTTAATCCGGTCGTATTATGAAAAGCATGAGATATATATATATATATATGAAAAGCGATTTTGAACAGGTGATTCGGTAATTTTGGGTTGATTTGTTAGAAAAAAATGAACGCGTGTTATTTCGAACCAACGAAATTATATTCGATACGGATGACGGATTTTTATTTACGCATTATGCCTGGGACACAAGTTAACCGATTCCAAAGGTAGAACAGGTATGGGAGATATGAGAACGGATAAAACGATCCTTCGTGGACGTGGCAAGAGGATCGGCAGGTCGTCCGATGGTAGGACAAAACGTTGAGTCTTGTCGCATGACGTTCGCGCTGGATGGAGGAATCTCAGACTTTCTCACCTTTGATCTGACCGACTCTCTCGTCCTCACCTCCTCATCCTCATCCTCATCCTCATCGTCCTTCTCTTCTTCTGAACCGCCCACCCCTTTCCACTCGTCGAATCAACGAACCAAGACGACCGCATGACATTTTCACTATGGGGGATGAATTATGATAATAATAGGCCTAACTACGTGCCTGCTCGACTGTCAACCTCAAACTGCTTGGAAAACACACTCGATCTCGGTCTTTTAATTTTTCCGCGTCTCTGATTTTTTCCCTTTTTTCCTGATCTCTCTCTCTCTCTCTCTCTCTCTTTCTTTCTTTTTCTTCATTTTATCTTTTTTCCTATCTTTGACGTTGTTGTCTATCTTCGAACATGACTCACAGATGATCTGTGACACACCGAACTGACTAATATAATACTTGGATTAGTAGAGAAACACTAAACGAATTCATTTCTGTTCCAGTGTATCGTAGAGAAAAGAAACAGAAGCCAATCCCTTCGACTGTATAGAAATATAAATCGAGTTGACTCAAGTCGATCCTGTTCTCAGATATGCATACTATATATATTCAACCTAAGTTCCTTTTTCGGCTCAATCCCTCGGCTAGTGGTGAATGCCCGGCCGTTTACATAGTCAGACTAATCGCTAAGACGGATTTGATTTTGTTGTTTGCTAAGGCTGTAAGTTTTATCCTTTATGTTCTAGTCGTATACTACTGTTTCATCATTTCAACACGAACAAACTTGCACTTTATTTTCTTTTATTATTACTTATAGTATAAATTTACATGTAGTCAACTTGTAATTTATCAATGATCAACAAGATAATGGTATAAATGGAAATGCAAATGTTTTCTATATCGTCAGATATAAACACGATATTAACTTATTAAAACGATCTATCCAATCAAAATCAAATATTATATCGGTAGATGCGTAAAATATTCGATTTATCGAATATCGTAACACACGGTTGGCGTTGAATCGAAGCAAGAGCATGCGATAGGCGCGATTAATATCTATTATATCACCGGAAGTTAAAGCCATCGCTCGGGGGGGAGGGGGACTGGAACGAAGGGAGGAGGAGGAGGAGGAGGGTTGGTTGGTTACGAGACGGGAGAAACGGTGAATGACGTACTGGTGACGTCACTGCCGGTCAACTACAAGTATTTCGCATTAGCCGCGGGAGCCATCCCCGTTTGTCCGGTCTGGCGTTAATTAATTGGATTAAAAAGACGTTAGGCGAATTGATCGGTCCATTCGAGAATACCCCGGTGAGAGTATCCACGAACCGAGATAAAGTTATTATTCGGCCATAGAAATTTATCGAACAACGGCCGGGAGGATCGCGTGCCGTCCAGCTGTAGCTGTCTTATCGTTTCAATTTACCGGAGTATCGAGACCACCATGGGAAAAAGCTGTTTTAGAACGTGCCTGTGCTTTTTTCTTCTATACGATTACTATAACATATACCTACTTACTTACTTACTTACTCCTACGCTCTTACTTTACTATATAACAACTTTACTTCGGCAACTGACGTCCGATCGAAATTGGACACAAATCGTTGCCGCGAGTTTGACCATCTGTTATTTTTTTTTTTATATTTTTTGTCCCTTTTTCTCCCTTCTTGAACAAAGATACCGAGATACGAGATGACATTTCGGGCCCGGCGATTCGAACGATTGGAAAGCGATGATCTCGAATTTAACTGGTTAAAATATATCCCAAAAGTATTTTACTTAAAGACAGTTTGAAAAGAATAAAGATTAACGAAAATATATAAAATCATATATATATATTTTTTCTAAGAATCGCATCTTACTTCGAAGTATGTATTCTTTTGAAATTTTTTCAAGCGTATGATCTAACAGAAAGAAAACTACAATAGAATTAGCGAACTATCTTATATTCTACGATATGAAAAAAAAAATAGAAAGATGAGAAAAATGGTGCATCGTTTTAAGCTTAGTATAATCACAAGTGGATATATTCTTTTTACAAATTTCCCTTAAAGAGTGCAAGAGAAAGAGAGAGGAAATTTAGGACAATCGGTTCCCGCTGTTAAGAATTTTGGAAAACTGTAGTTGGCAGCGAAAGGTCTTCGGTCTTTCTTTTGTTCCCCTGTCACTGGACCCTACATGAAACCTTACAGACCATAGGGAGGAACCTAAAGAAGGCTAAATCTAACATCACTCCTACCCCACTATCGTCTACGTCCATTCAATGCACGGTGATGCGTGTCATCGCTGTGACACGGTAGCCTCTTCCCTTCACCGAAATCTATCATCGATTTCGTGATACACGGTTGACGTAGATCTCGACTTCTAGGTATTAGAATCTTGGTGAAAGTAAACAGCTATGTATTATATTATATTTAGTTTCCGAACGAAAGTTACTAATGTATGAAGTTAACTCGTTTTATCTTTGAATTTACACGAGTATTCGAAATTTTATACACAGACGGAGAGTAGGTGAGTTCATCTAATCGTTTTATTTCTAAGAAACGAAATGGTGTTTACGTTCATTGAGTTGCAAAGAGCTTGGAGAAAATCCTTCTCGCCAGCGCGGAAGGAGTTGATTTGTGCATCTCTCTCTCTCTCTCTTTCTATTGGACACGATCTGAACGACGTTCGAAGGATGACGTGCGACTCGCGCGCCAGTTCTTGGACGAAGAGCGAGATGGAGAAAGATATAGAGACTTTAAGGTACAATGCGGTTCCTATGGGTAGCCATTCAAAGAAACGGCCCTGTCATCCAGCCATGATACACCCCATTGTGCCTCCGAAGGACCTTCTGGAGACTGCATTATCATTTCTATATCTTTTTATTAGACTCTCGATTCTGATTTCTCTTCTCGAAGCCTCCTGTTCCTTCTCGCTCCTACCATCGTCATCGGTGATGTTATATCGTAAGCGACCACCGCACCACACCATGGCTGCCGTGTGTACTCGCTCCCCCGTCTTCTTCTTTTCTCTTCTCTTCACTACTTCGTGCTCAAACGCGAGTGATGTGTCAGCAAGATGGAAAAATAAGAGAGAGAGAGAGAGAGAGAGAAAACAAAAAAAAGAGTCAAAATAAAATAAGATTAAGAGTAACGTTTCCTTCGATCTTCCCATTCGTAAATTTAACACGCATGAATCCCTTCACGTGACGATATAATTAATCGTATTTTTAACCGGTAAACGATTTTATATATATCTATATATTTTTTTTGGTTAATAAATAAATCGTTTATGTACAGCCAAGAATCGTTAACTAACACTTTATACTAATTTAAGTTATTGAATGAGAAAAAAATGAAGTTTGGGATAAGTGTGATTTTTATATACTATTGTTAATGCTTTATATGAATCGATGATTGTTTATAAAAGTTTTAACCAATGTAAGCTATATAAATTATTTTAAATCAAAAGTATAATTAATGACTTTTAGTTGAACATAGACGAAATAAAATTGATTTCATGTAAAACGTGTATAGAAGTGTTAACAATACTGTAATTTTCAAATTACAATAAATACATTATTAAAGTTTTCTCTTTTCTGTAAAAAAATCTAGTGAGAAAATAATAAATAATTTATATTACGAAGCTTGGATATACGCGATTTATCCATTGAAGACTTTCTACGATACAATGAAGATAATAGATGTGGACTTGTTGCCAAGAAAGATTTTCAGGAGGAACCATAGTGAAACGTCTTCGAGAGGGTTTCCCCCTTTTCATCGACTTTTCAATCAGGGTCAAAGATACGAGCGCGCTAATGCAGAAAGAGCGTGCGGTTGCTCGGGAATCCGGCAATTACCGGTACTGCACCGAGTGCAAAGGTGACACGGTAACGGCGGGGTGATTGATTTTAGCGAAAACGCGAATCAGGGAGTAATTTGTCAAGCTGTCGACGTTCCATCTCATGGCAACACGAGCACGCAGGCAAGAAGATACGGATCTTCTTCTGTGTACTCTCTCTCTCTCTCTCTCTCTCTCTCTCTCTCTCTCTCTATTTCTTTTTCTTTTGATTTTTATTCTTTCACACTCGTTAGACGAGTAGAATCGTTTAAAACTGATCTTTCACGCTTTCCTACGAGCTTGGACAAAGCTTAGATAATCTAACATGAGTTTCAAATCGTTTACATTGAAAAATCATTTTTTCATGAGTATTATTTTTCAATAACGCACCTTAGTCCAACGAAAATGCATTACGTTTAACTATATATCGAACCTTTCTATAATATTTTATTAAAAAATACATAAAATAATATATAAAAAAGAAAAAAAGGAAACAAAGAAAGTGAGAGAAAGAGAAAGAGTGAATACCGTGGGAACATCGAAAGGTCGACCGGATCTTGAAATACGTCAAGTATCTATCTATCGCGTATCGCGCAGCCTCGAGGAAAAATTCGAATTTCCATCGTTTCTACGGCTAGCCCGATAGAGACTATTATCTATCGCTTCGAGATAGAAAGGTTGATTTTACTGCAAAACGTAGAACCCGATCAAGCAAGTAAGCAAGCAAGCAAGCAAGCAAAGCGAAGCGAAGCAAACACTGTTTTCGTTATTGCTCATTCTTAACCGTTCTGATATTTTTATACAAAATTTTCTATTAAGATTAACGAAAAAAACAAAAAAAAGAATTCGAACAATTGCAACAATAGGGGAAAAATAAAAAATGAAAAAGGAAAAGTATTACGTTCTAATATTATTATTTATGATTCAAGATAATTAGAAGGATAGAAAAGAATGATAGGTGGTGTTGGTAGAACGTGTTAAAAGATTACAAGGTTAGCTATCCCACGCCTAATCGTTACAAATGCGTGTGTCAGGTATCGTTATCGAGATCGAAAGGTTAGCTCACCAATGATAGAGGGTAGTTTTTCTTTACACCATGAAAGCAACCACCCCCGATCTATCGTTAAAATCATGCGATTATTACCGTGACTTAATTATATACATACTGAAATCCCTCGTCCGAGTACGAGGTTCTTATCTGGATTATCTGGAGTTTATTAAAAGTCGCCTTGAAAAGGTGTACACCCTATCTCTGATATTCGTATTTTTATGAACGTGGTATACCTCTTCTCTCACGGAAATTATGACAAATTAGAAAATTAACCAACGTGGAATAATCTTTCGATTCGATCGATCGTTCATTAAAATTAAATTTAAAGATAAAAAAAATCGTGTCGCAATAACGGTTAGCTCGTGATTTAATTTCAATTACTTCGAGATATTATCATCGTAGTTGTAAACGACCACTCTCCTCTCCCTGCAGTAGAAAACTCACATCTTTTTAAACATGACTGTTTAGGCGCGTCTCGGCAGTGTCGCATAATCAAGTAGACCGGGTAGGCAGATTAGATTAACAGCATCGGTTCTAAAAGTCCGTTCGTGCATTTTAATGTTTTGTGGCGGCGTTTGAGAGGAAGAAATTTTACGAGCTCGTTAAATGAGCAAGATAGTTCTTTCTTTTTTCTTTTTTCTTTCATCTTTTTCTTTCTTTTTTCTTTCCTCGTCTTTGTTTTTGATCCCCCCATCGACTAATATTTGCTCGTCTAAAATAATATATTTGTATCGGTTAAATACATATCAGGTTAAAAGGAGAAGAGAATTCGACGACGCCGGATGGTGGATCTTTTTTAACATATAATGCGTTGTCGTGTCGTCGACTCCCCATTAGAGCGATAATTAATGGCCGACAGCGTAGCGGGCATAAATATCGCATATTATTACGGCGTGATATGCGGTCCAGGCCGGGCACCGAAGTGTGGTGTCACATTTGAATAACACGCCTGCAAACTAGTGCATAAATTTTTAATTACAAGAAGGCGAACGCAAGTTCTGCCCGGTTACCGAGGTATATTCAACAAGGGGGTATAAGATTATCATTTATGCGAGCCCGACGAAAAACATGTTCAACCAGACGCGCAGTCCTCGTGAACGTAGATTCGCGATGCGAACTGTTTCGATCAACGTCGTAACGTTGAAATCGAGAAAAAATATCTCATACGAATGGATATAACACACGAGATAATATCACTATGCTGTTACGTACAATCTGAATGATCATAATTTATCGATTTATGTTTAAATATAATTTTGTTTTTTCTTCAAAATTGTCGCGTTTCGATTTTTATGAGATCCTTCTTTTTTTTTTCCTTTGGCTTTTTTAATAATTAAACGAGATCGAACGGAAAACGAAATTAATTTACCAAAGTTGACGGGTAAAGTCAACTTGTAAGATGAAATAATAATCTCTTCATTTATTAATATGCGCGCTTAAAGAGAGAACGATTACAAAAGTCAATAAACAATGTATCTTATGGGGGGAATGAGAAAATCCCCCGGTGACACTAAAATCTATACTTTACACCCCGTAACCAACGTTTACGGTCCCTCTTTGAAAGCAGCCGCCATTGACGTCTCTGTCATCCCAATTAGGAAACAATAAAAGTTTTTCATTTTATTCTCACTGTTTGTTTTCCTTACCTGTTCGTTTCCTTTTTATTTTCCCGTTTGGAAGTTTCGGTTTTTTGTGCGACCGGTTAAAACAAAATTATCCCCTAAAGTCTGGAAGTGTCCTTTTTCTTTTTTTTTTTTACCCCTAGTCGAATTCAACGTTTCAAAGAAAAAGGTTTTACAACCGTTTACTCTTTCCGTAAAGAAACCTGTATGTTATTCTGTGGGAATATTACAACGATAATTATATAACCACCAATACGATTTTAAATTTTACAATTAAACAATAGACGATTTCGTTGGACGTTTGATAGTGAACCTGAAAATAAAAGAAGAAAAAAAGAAAACAAACAAATTTTCTTTAGCTCGTATTCGTGACAAAACGTTATTTCTAAACCGATTGATCGCTTAAATGAGTAAAGAAAAAATATGAAGAAAAAAAAAGGGATTGGTATCGATGATTTTCCGGTGATGAAATTGGCCCATAGAAATGGGGGAACAAATCGCAGCTCGCTGCGGGGAACCATACGGAAAACAAGATCTCATCAAGATAGGTGGGATGCTCGCACTACGTTGTACTGACCTGACGTCCTAGTCCCTGCAACTGCCATGCACCATTAACCGAGATCCATCGAGAAAGAGAGAGAGAGAGAGTCTTTTATAAAAAGAGAGCCTTCCTGTACAAGAAAAAAAAAAGAAAAGAAACAAAAGAAAAAAAGAAAGGCTCTCGAAAGTGGTAAGAGTGATAGTGAGTGGTGGGTTAGGTATATGCATAGTCATTTTGTATATTCAACACTTTTTTTTTATTCCTATCTCTCTTTTTTTCTTATTTTCTCCTGAGCATTATTTTCCTGCTATATCTTGAAAAAGAATGATTACGAGGACATACAGCATCTGTTTAATTTTGAAAAAAAAAAAGAAAAAAGAAAAAATTATTAATTCATTGTTTAAATATAAAACGAATGCACTTGATTCTTCTAGAAGTAAGAAAACAAAAAATTATGAAGGAAATATTCGTGACGTATAAAAAACCATCTTATAAGAGATTATTTGAATGAACTCTGATCTTTTTTACATCCATACGACATTTCGTTTAAATATCCAATATTATTTGAAATAAAATAACACGGAAATCGAAGACAACGCGCGCGTATTTTTGTAAACAAATTTTCTAACGAAAGTTTATTTACCATTGAAAAGCGGACGGTAATCGCGCGATCATGAAATAACGTTCTAGCGGGAAACCAAAGTTGCTGATTACTTTGACTTTGCTTTCAGATAAAGAGAAAAAGAGACAGAGAAATGTAGGCACGATTATCGTCGGATAAATCACAGCAAGTATCATCGATAGAAAGGAAGGTGGTATCGAGGCCGTCCCGGAGAGTCGATCTCTTCCTCCTCCTTCTCCTCCTCCTCCTCCTCCTCTCGATGCCGAGAATGAGAAAGAAGGGGGAGGGTTGTAGAAGAGTCGAAAAAAAAGCTCGGGCCGGAGGTACGTACGTACGTACGGTTGAGTATTTGTATACTCGGGCCTCTTTCAACGAGACTCCGGAGTGGCGATTGGCTTTAATTTGAAACGGGCGTCAAAACCGAGTCGATGATAGTGGTACCGTGTACTCAAAATGGATGGTTTTCAACGGATGGTACCGTCAAGAGTAGCTCTCTCTCTTTCTCTTTCTTTCTCTTTCCATCCTTCTTTATTTTTCTCCCTGTTTTTCATTCTCTCTCTCTCTCTCTTTCTTTCTTTCTTTATCTTTTTACTCTCATGGGCAACTCTCTCGCTGATGTTATCTCGCTGGACGGTGGGAGGCATCTGCCGATATGTATACAATGCCATAGCTCCGCCGAGATTATTACAACCTTGACAAATTGCCGCGGTGAAGGCCGACCCCGGTAATTACGGTGCAGAGAAACGCAGATATAAAGACGAGCATAGATATATATATGATAGTACAACACAGAGCTATTCGTCTAATATATACGAGAGATAAAAGTTCTATTTTATTTTCCAAATTTTTCCAAATGTGTCAATATCCAAAAACAAAAAAAAGAACGATTATTCTTAATACAAAAATTCTTTATAAGAGTGAAAGCACGAACTTGAAGTGTATTTTTACTTTTTCTTAATCATCGAGAGATATATTTATTGTGTTCTCGTTTATGTTTTTTTTTTTTTAATACTATCCCATCTCTCTTTTATCCCTTTAAATAGATTTGTTCGATTGACTTCTCAGTAATTTCTAGTCTCTCGTTCGAATCAATAATTAATAATGAAAAAGTAAAAAAAATCATTGTATTAATATACACGAGTGTTTCATATTTCTTTCCTTCACATATCCCATTTTTATTCTTCAAATAGACTTTTTTTCTGTCTGTGCACGCACGTCCGAGATATAATAATAAATAATTAAATAATTAAATTTATATCTATCTAGGGGTAGTTACGTGTATGCGTGCACGCGATGTATATTCTTATTACATCTAAGCGATTTTCAAAGTGTGTATCAATTTAATGGATAAAAATCTTAGCGTGCGCGGATCCAGCGTACGTTCTATCATCGTCGGGACGAATCGAAGAAGATGGGAAGTGGAAAGGGGTGATCGGTGGGGAGGGGGGCTGCGGGGGGGGATCATGGAAGAAAAGGGCGATCGTCGAAACGCTTGGGAAGTGCTGTTTGGTCGACGATCAGCTTCCCTTCGTCCATGATGGTTCAGGATCAGGGGACGGGGACTGAGACGGGGACGGGGAGGGTGGTGGAAGTTATGAGAGAGGAGGATTGGAATTACTGCTCGCAGTACTCTCCTTCGCGTAGTCCTTCTTCTCGCTCATCGTACTCGCGTACGTGACCTCGTAGGACGATGGCTACCAGAGTTGAATCTTCCTACGGTCGTGATTACGTTCGATATATCGTCCTCCGGTGTTTCTCTGTCTACCTTATTCTCTCGGCGATAATGAAAGCATTTTGTTTTTCCGTACTGCGATACTTACGTGCTCGCAACATAGAGAGATATACATCTTAACGTTTGATTCAAGAACATAAACGATTCGTAATTTTTACTATCATTTTTTCTTTCCCCTTTATTTTTTTAATTTTACTAGAACATTTTGGTTGTATCATTTTATTAGATTTTTAATGTTAACATTAAACGAAGTATAATAAAAAAGAACAATCTAATTATTTTTTAAATTCAATACACACACACACACACATATACAAAAATAAATAACGAGGGGGGGGATCGATAACATCGTCTTATCTCTTTTTTTCACCCTTACCTTTATGAGCATTGGTTCCTTGGTAGAAAATGAAAAACGAAAGGATTGACGAGGAATTTAATTGCCAGAGAGTAAAAGAGAGATGATTCCAATAGCGAGTAAAAAGAAGAAGAAGAGAAATAAAGAGAGTAAGGAAGTTGAGGAGGAGGAGGAGGAGGAGGAGGAAGAGGAAGATCCGAATCGCGAGACTCGAAAGCTTCCTGGAGCATTAATATTTTCCTCCCACCAGCCGTTCTTTTTCTCAGACTATATTTCCCGGACTAGCTCGGCCTATTAGCGTACCTAATTTATGCATCATCAGCGAGGGTACGTACAACCCTTTTCCCTTCCTGCATCCATCTTTTCGGGCTGAAAAGTTCGTAAAGATTTTCTCTCTCCACTGTAAGCAGCCCGGTTGTATAGACTTGCGTCTTAATTACGATGAAAAAGGGCTCTGCGTGCGGCCGCCATTCACCAAGTTCTTTGTCGTCGCCACTGTTACCAACACTGCCGTGTAGTTGATAGAAAGCGTTCTTACATCCTTTACACCCCCACCTTCTACGAACTGGATAATAACAAAGGGCCCAATAAATGGTAGGTACCTGTCCATTGGATTACCGGCCAAGAACGCTACAAAGCCCACTATAAATTCATAAACGTGTTGTGTTCCATAGAATTGGGCTTGCCGTAAGACCAAACTGAAGGGATAAAGGTGAGAAGTTAGAGAAGGATACGCGAAACCAATAAGATAATAAATAGTTGTCTCGTGTAAAGATCAAACGTATGCCGGTTTATATTTTTTTATTTTCCTATTTTTCTCTTTGAGAGGGAAAATAAAAAATTAGGCGATGTCCAAGCAACCCTTTCTTTGTCCCTTTCGTTATCTTCCAAAGAACAATATATATATATATATATATATGTACAGGTACAAATCGTAAAAAAAAATGTTACGTATCGAAAATTAAATGCCGAATCGGATTGGACGTAAATCCCATTGTTCATGAAGAATGAAAAATAGAATAGGAAGAAAGATAACAGTCATTATCCTTAACGTGTCATCATCATAAGAGTTCTTTTTTGTTGTTGTTGTTGTTGATTCTAATGGCGCTGACTAGTCGCATCGTGGGTCACGGGGATTGGTGGATTCCCTATGGAAGCCAGGTGCGGTCCCTGTTTTCCGTGACGTCATTAATCCACCCATCGTTTTTCGAGGGAGTGAGAGGGTATTGTATAACGGGCGGGGGATGCTACGCAGCTGCTAACAAGGACGGGTTTGCCAACCTCCGTTGCCCTCGCGTCTCCTTCTTTCTCATTCTCTTCTTTCATTTTTCTTTTTTTCTTTCTGTCGTTCTTTCCATATAAGAGCTCTCTCTTTCTCTCGGTGTATATGTACATTTCACTTATACAAAAACGCATATATATATACTTGCACATACGTATACGCGCCACGAGAATTCCACGCCCGTTGGAAAAGAAATGGCGGACCTTGATTCTTGATATTAAAGTCTTTGCTTCCAACTCGTGGTGCATTCTCTCTCCCTCTCTTTCTCTTATAACAGAAGCTTCCTTCCTCGCTTGGTCTATCTATGTACAACACGTAAATGTGATATATTCGTGCGCGTGTACGTATGCGTGTCTATATTCGAGGCATACGTGAAAGCCGCAATGCTACCGTTGCTACTCGACACATTTTTTCCGTTCCAAAAGAGCCTTGCTTTATTCCACGATGATGCCCCGCCGCTCGCTCGCTCGCGCGCGGTGAAAGGTGAATTCGTAAGAAGATGAAGAATAATAAAAAAAAAAAAGGAAAAGAAAAAAAAAAGAATGAAAAGAAAATAAATATAATAATATAATAATATAATAATAATAATAAAAATAATAAAATAATAATAATAAAACGAGATTCAATGTTCTCTCATCTCAATGTTGCAAGAGATTCCTCCGACCCGTATACAATTCCCTTTGTGGTAATCGTGACAATGTTGAAAAAATTATCAGAAAAATATCACTTTTTTTGTCCATGTTGCAATCCATCCGACCTGAGCCAATCACGAACTAAAACGACTTCGCATTTCGTTGTCTCAAAGGGTTCCCTATGTTCTCTCTCTCTCTCTTTCTCTTGCTGTATGAATCAATATCGGCAAACAGGATCGGCGGCTCTCGTACGCACGGAATCGATAAATCCCGGACGACGATCCGAGTTCCATTATCCTTCGAGATCTGTCCATTTTGAATCACTCGGGCAAGCCAGAGGATATTGGATGTAATGCCATCATGACAGCACTACAGAGAGTTGCAAGAGTGAGTGAAAGAGAGAAAGAAAGAGAGAAAGAGAGAACACGATAGACTAGACAAGTACGATGGTGGTGGCGTTGGTTGCTTTGGTGGAGGAAGGGCGAAGGTGAGGGGTAAGGGTAGGAGTAGGATATGGGGGTAGGATAGGGCAGCGAAAGGGGTGGGGAGGGGGGTGCGTGTTGTATATGGGTGCTCCCTAATGAAAGAGAGCTGAGCTCCCACTCAACTAGTTCTCTCTCATCTGTCTGGTTTCCCATGCGAAATAAAATATCGCTAATCACGCGTACGCAGGGTTGTAAGTACCTACGGTAGGCGCCCTCGTGCACGTGCATCTGTGTACTTATGTTAGCGACTAGTCGTCCTCCCCCACTAACCCTCGGTTAGCCAGCCCTAAGGTCTTCCTTCAGAGTCCCGCGACGATGACGACGATGATGGCGATTTTGTGTCCGCCCCGTCGAATCTAAACGCGTAAACCATCCATCCACCGCCATTGTCCCCATATTTAGGAACATGGTTTTGTATACGAGATATATACGGGATTGGATTCGTTATTCAATTCATCGAGATAGTAATATAATATATTTTCGTTTTTCGAAAATTCATTGAATTAAGATTCGCAATTGTATTATACGTGGAAAAAGATTTGATATTGTAGAAAAAGAAATATTATAATATTTAAAATAATGAAATTATTAATATATACATAATTTATTGTAATACCTCTTTCAATCCTTTTCTAAGATGGAAAAGTATAAAAATCATGAATTGAAGCAGGCATGCGACCGTAAAAAACGAAGAGAGAGAGAAAGAGAGCACCGTATGATGGCCGCTTTCCTGTCGGCTGCATAAAAAATTCAATTTTAAAACGGACGGCCTCAGGACAACCCTTTGTATGGGACAGAAGGGCGCCCCTTTTTAGACGAGAGGGCACGCACAAAGAACGGGGCGTGTGTCCTCTCTCGGTGTGCCCTATTTACACAGCGACAGCCTCCGAGAGACCAGGAATCTTTTTTTTGCTCTTTCTCTCTATGTCTATCCCTCTGTCACCTCCTCGCCCCTTCGAATATTGGCATGGACAAGCCCCCGATGTATTGTGGGACCCTTCCGATCCCGATCCCAACCAATCGGGGCACCGCATGACGATTTTATTATGAAAAAGCGAAATGTTGGGGTGGAACGAACCCCTTTTCTGCAACCCATGGAGGGTGAGACGTTAAACGAGAATGGCTCGTAACGCGTCTCGAATGTTTACCGTCGCTGCTAAATGCTCTTCGTTCGAATCAAAAAAGAAAAAAAAAAAGAAGAAAAAATATGAGAAAGGGAGAATATTAGGAAAGACATTGTTACTCCTTGTTCTAGTCCCCTTTTTACACGAAAAAAAAAAAAAACAAAATAAAGAAAAGAAAAGAAAGATATTATCGATCGAAAAGATCACGTTTTTCTAGTTGTAAGGTAAAATCGTGGCTGCCACTGTTCGTTCGTTCTTTCGTTCATTCTTCCCACTCGGATTTCATCGGGTCTCGTGACAGGACTTGGAGTGTCCTTAATTTCCTTGCCACCCCGTTTTCGCGTGCGACTCGAGTATTAGCCGAATCGGAAGTGAAAAGCACCGAGATCGCCTCGAGGCTCTCACGAAGGATCCTGTCGAAGGACTCGTGCCGTGTTCTTCGAACATTCGCGGTTGTTTTTTTCTTTCCTTTTTTCTTATTTTTTTTCTCTTTATTTACACGAATAGA
Source organism: Polistes fuscatus (assembly GCF_010416935.1). Lineage (NCBI taxonomy): Eukaryota > Metazoa > Arthropoda > Insecta > Hymenoptera > Vespidae > Polistes > Polistes fuscatus. The sequence goes on along the minus strand of NW_025113140.1, from coordinate 9,977,744 downwards.
GAAAATGCAAAATAATTTTCAATGATCTTTTAATAGCCTTTTTGTTCTTTTTTCTTTTCTTTTCTTTTCCTTTTTTTTTTTTTTTTAATAAAATCAGATAGAAGATTTGTTTGTTCTACTTGTGTATATGAATCTTTCAACAGATAACAATCTCTCTTATTCTTATTTTTTCTTGCTCTTTTCTTAAAAATATTCTTTATCTTTCACCTTACTTCCCCATGCCCCCCCGTCCCCACCCCAACCCCTTCACGTATAACGTGTAACCAAAGAGAACGGTAGCGTAAAAAGTAATAACCGTGAAAGAAGGCGTAGCCACGTGTCATCTTTCCGGTAATGACGGTCAAGTATTTTTACGGTAACCGGTGCACGTGCATTCTTCATAAGCTCGGGGCCTCGTTCTTCAGCCAACAAGCGGAAGTTTCTTCGACCTGCTGCGCTTCGCCGTGCTACCGTATTATAAAAAGAGGAACTGCGAGTAAGAAATAGGGAAGTCAAGGTGGAACGCTAAGAACGTCGAACGATTATCGATAAATGACAGTAAACCGTAATAACTTGAGAGAGAACAAAAATAAATACAAAAGAAAGATAGTAGAAGGGAAGAAGAAAGTTGTTTTTTCCTAGGCTTAACATGTGTCAATTTTTATTATTATTTCGAATTTCATCCAGTGACACGCTTTCTCGTATTTCGAATTTTGTTCAACAGTTGTTCATGATTTATGTATCAAAAAGATGTTAAAATCTATTCGAAGAGGAATTAAGGAAAATTAGAAAAAGATTCTCTAATGACTTTTTCTTTATGAAATAGAGACAGCATCAATCCTAGAGAGGGGTTCATCATTTGACAAGAAAAAAAAAGAATAAAAACAAGAGAGAAGAGAAGAAAATGATCATCCCGGACTTTTTCGTGTAAAACGCTTAGGCCAGACACGACATCTGGCCGATCTTCGAGCTCGAGGGCGAAAACTATGTGGCAACCTGCCAACCTTTTTTTATGGTCCGAGAGGAAGAAAGACAGCGGGGTCGATAATTAGGTCTGTCGGAATAATTGCTCTTAGGAACTGGCTATAAATCCAGTTCCGCCGGCCAACCGTTCGAAAAAAGAAAAAGAAAAAACACAAAAAACTGCTCATCTTCCTGTCTCTTTCTCACCCTTCTTCTATCGTTCTTATTAAATCGGTATAGGAAAAGAAAAAGAGACATGTTTTACGATAGTATTCGATAATAATCGATTATTTCAATTAAAACAAATATATCTTTCGATATTAGAAAATTCTATTACGTGAATGAATAAAGAATAGATAAATGTGTTTGATCGATTATGTGTGTGTGTGTATTATTCAATATAATAAGACATTGAGCTTATGTTAACTGAATAAACTTGGAAAAGACACATAGGTGAGACGTGACACGACAATGGGGTGAGTTGAGATTCGAAAATGGCGTCAGAGTGGTGACATGGGGGTGTAACACATATATCGAAACAAACGGACAGACGTTTAATGAGTTTTGTTGCGAGCTCTCTTTGTTGGATAAACGATAGTAGAGTTTATTCGTGATCGCTAATAGGAAGTGTGCTCTTGCCCGCGGAAGAAAATTAACGGAAGTCTCTGTGAAATCAGCGCGACTCCTCCCGGAAGACACGTCGACGGAAGGGAGGCAGGCAGGAAGGAAGGAAGGAAGGAAGGAAGGAAGGATGGCGCGTCGGTCACGATAGCCCTTCTCCATTCTCCACCCTCCTTCTTCCAACCCCCAGCTACTACAGAATCGATTTCAGCCAGCTTTTCGGCGAATAAAGATGCACGAATATGCAAAGTCGTGAGACGGGACGGAAACGTTCGGTTGGCACGTTTCACGTGTCAAGGTGTCACCCTGTCCTACGTGGAATACCTTCCCTGCTATTCGCGCACCGACTAGCATACTCAAAAACCACCCTCTTTCCTTCTAATTCACTCTCTGTACAACCATCTCTCTCTCTCTCTAACTTTTCTTTTATTTTTCTCTCTGGCTTGCTCTTATTTTTTAGCTTCGTTCTACGTCAGCAAGGTGCGTGTCACTTTTTTATTTTAAATTTTTAACCCACTCGCGAGATTAAGGATGAAAGATGAATTTCGATGGTTTTATATTTTTTCTAAGTATTATTATTATTATTATTTTCTTATAATATTAGAAATCTTTCCTCTGTCGTTTACATATACACACCTATTTGTCAATTCTTTATTTTCTTTCTCTTTTAGCCTATCATTTGTGGGTTAGTCGAGTATATTCGTGTCACCTGTTCGTGAGGAGGACAGGGAATAATGAAAAAAACATAAGGACGAAATACCGGGAACTAATTTCACGAGAAAGTCCGAACTTAGTGGTGGTACCGCCCATACGGTTCCTCTCGACCCACCACTCAGGTGGCCTCTCGGACCCTAGTTCTCTTTTTCTCACTCTTGTTCGTTCGTTCATTCTAACTCGGTTTTTCTTCCTCTTCGCTATACCCGCTACCTTTCTACCACTACCGAATGAAAGAGAGATGGTAACGAAGAAAGAATGAAAGAGTCCATAGGTGAGCGCGATTTCGTGCGAGTTGTTACGAGCACTCGCTCCGCGATTCGTGCCACGACCTCGCCTTTTGGTGATTCTCGACCCGGATCCACCGACACACAAAGAGGAACCTCGTCCAAGAGGAGGATGAGGAGGAGGAGGAGGAGGAGGAGGAGCCCACGAGAAACCAAGAACCGTTCGTTATCGATCCTTTTGCGAACCTCAGTCGTCCAAACATATGCATGTGCAAATTTACGTACATACAAATATATGTATGCGTACACTCAAACCCCATAAGCGCATAGTTATCAATAGATATTTATACCTTTCTACATAGATACTCAACAAAACTTGCTAAGCTTTAAGACGTAATTGAGATGTGTACCACGCTTACGCGGTTACCTTTTACTACCTTCTAACGGTTTCATTAGTTGCACCTCATTAGATACGTTTTCTATTTCTAATGACTTATTTAATCCCTATCAAAAGATATATATCACAATTTTATTTCTATCTATTTTACTTTATGTCTGTAAAATTTGCTACGTAAAAATTCTTATTAAAAAACAAAACAAAAATATCATTAACATATTAAGTAATTATTATTCAAACTTGTAAAATTCGAAATCATTGAAATATCCATCATATAATGTAAGAACGTGTAGAAAAAGAAGGTTAATCAAAATAACGAAGAAATTAACGGAGGAAGGAAGCAACAACAAGTTAGCTAGGTAGGTAGTCTCGGTGGGCTCACAGCGTGAAAAAATCCATCGTCGATGGGCAGGAAGTCTATTCCACGTGAAGAAAGAAAGAAAGAGAAAGAAAGAGAGAGAAAAAAAGAGAAAAAGAGAGAGAGACGCTGAGCGTTCCGCTAATTACGCTTCGACGGTCGCGGATATACGTTCGGGTAACGTGCAACGACCCGGGATACGTAACGTTAAGCAGATGCCATGCGAGGCCGGTTAATAACGGGCGAGAAAGGGGATTTAATATGCACTGAGGTAGGTGTACACACGCGCGGACTCGAGCATCAATCAAGAAGCACGACGTCGCTTCCACGCGAGTCCTACGACTTCCGAGCCAAGTAATGTCGACAAGAGAACAGAACGAAGAACCTCCGTGGAAGAGAGAGAAGAAGAACAAGAAGAAGAGGAACGAGAAGAAAAGGGGTTGGTACGAAAGGGGGAGGAACGACGACTAGTCATGGTATCGCGCCGTTTCCCAGAGAATAAATTTACGTCGAAGGATTCATTGTCAACCACGGTAGACGTCCCGTGAATATCCACGCAAACTCGATGATCCCTTCAGAACGTACCGTTTTGTCCTCCCCTCCTCCTCCTCCTTCTCCTCTTCCTCCTCCTTCTCCTTTTTTTTTCTTTCCTTTTCATCGTCTTTTTCTTCTTCTTCTTTTTCTTCTTCTACTTCTACTTCTACTTCCTCGTATAGTACTAAGTCTCAACACCTAAAGGAACATAAATCTTATCGGGTTTTCCTTTTACGGACAGCCCGCCGACTCGGTCTTAATCTACAGAACGTCGAATTAATATGTTTTAAAATACGAAATGTGTCGAATCGGTGCCATTAACAGCCAAGTTCCGTGTAATTAATCGCATCGAATTTACGGGGGATTTTATCTAAGACACGCGTGTATACAATATTTATACGATGATTTCGAGATAATCTTATTTTTTGTTATCGATCGAGATTTTTTCGTCGTCGTCGTTTGAGAAGCAATTATATTTAATCACAGTGAATTTTGATTTTTCTTTTCTATAGTTTGCGACCAACGATTAATCATTATTTAAATAGTGATTTTTATGATAGCACCGAGAGAAAAAGAAGTTTCCTTTCATTATAAATAATGTAATTACGAGTAACGGTCATAACCAAATGAATATCTTCGATCTAATTAAAATACGAAATTAATAATAGGAAAGTAGAGACTAATCGCAAAGTAACACAAACTTACCCATGGAAATCTTTTATCAGTTGTTACAACAGACTCTCCGGGAACAATCACCATAAGCTTATTATTAAAACTTATGCGTGTGACCCATAACCCCCTCATAAGATCGTGTTGGAAGATCGTAAAAATGAATGCAACGTTAATCATGTACAAACACGCTCGTTAACAATTCTCTCTTGGTAAAATTTTGCGTAGATTTGTAACGCGTAGAAATTCCTATCGATATTTCTCACGTATCTGTAATAAATAAATAAATAAATAAAAGAGGTAAGAGAGAGTAATAGTCAAGAAAATTTTGTAAATTAAAACGATTGATCATATGTATGAAATAAATAAATAAACTATTTAGACAAAAAAAAACGAGATTTTCCGATAGTCGAACAAAATTCTTCGATTCTAAGGCTTTTTGCTTCGTGTTCTGATTGGAAAAATTAAAGAAAAAGAAAAAAGAACAAGAAAATAGAAATAGTTAAAGAAGAGGAACGTGTGGCGCGTGTGAAAGCACGAGCGCGACTCAACGCGTATATGGAAATGGCTTGCAGCTTGCATTGTATGGAAATGCGTGCGGGCCACGCTCCGCAGAAGCGAGTACTGCGACTGCCTGCGGCTCTCTCTCTCTCATTTTCTTACTCTTTTACTCTCTATCTTATTCTCTCTTCTTTGCTTCTGCTCCTCCAACGGCAACGTAATGTCCCTGTCAAGAAAGCGGCAAGCCTCACTCCAGGCCTCGTAAAATCGGACACGTTGTACGTTGTGTCGAGCACTACGTGTGCTTGCGCGTGCAACTACACGAAGAAGAAGAATAAGAAGAAGAAGAAGAAGAAGAAGAAGAAGACGGTATTCTTTATTTTTATCTCCCTTTTTTATTTTTTTTTTTCTTTCTTATATATTATCAAACGACGCAACAACCACTTCGTCGTGCGAACAAATCGTTCGTGTGAAAAGTCGCAAGAACGTTTTTTCCTCCGTCATTCTATTTAAGAAAAAGTTTACCCCTTAAATCTTAGACTCGATGACGGGTTATTTGATTTTATTTTATTTTTTAATCTATCGATCACACACACACAATAGAGTATTCGAATTTAAAGAAGAATAGAAGAGAGAAGCAGGGATAACGTTATCATTCAATATATTCCTACTTTCACCGTGATTTTTTGGTTTGTTTGTTTGTTTGTTTGTTTGTTTTTTTCTTTTTATTTTTTCATTTATTATTTGTTCAGACTCTTACCAGATAGAACTAAAAGACCGTTGTAAAGATTTGAATAGAAAAGGTAATCGGTGATCGGTGACTTACACAGAACGCCTATTCGTGCGAGTCCTCGTCTTCTTCGAAGGAGAATAAAGGAGACTACGACGCTCGCACCTCGAACATCTGTCTTGTCGTGTCACCTAAGAATACTAATTTCCGCGTTCGTATTCTCGCGCTCGCGGGATTAGCCTTCGAGCGGGTTAGAAGAAACGAGAAGGAATAAGAAAAGGATGGACAATTTTTCGTAGGGAATAAATGAAAGGGGGGAAGAAAAAAGTAATTTGTGTAGAAACAGTAGATGAATTTTTGGAAATAAATAAACGCAATGAAACATTTTGTTTTCGAGTTGGTCAAGAAAAAAAAAAAAGAAAACAAAAAAAAAGAAAACTAGACGATATGGCGAACGAGCAAGAAGTCGTCGACGGTTTGAGATTTAAAACGTTTGCGTACGTACGTGCGTGCACGCGAGCCGTAAATTATCGGTCACGTGCGATAAAACCACCGAATAAAATTTATATGACGTTTAGGGAGTCAAGTTAGATTGGTGTCAGGCGAAATCGAAGGAGACACCTCGTTGCGGTACAAAGAAAGAGTAGGAGAAAAAGAGAGAGAGAGAGAAAGGTCAGAGGCAAGGAGTCAGAGTCCTTTTTCTCTCGACGGGACCTCCTGCGGACAGTTCTCGGGACGGCTGCTCCTCGTAAAAGTCATTTTACACGAACGTCGCGGGAGGAACAGGTGACTCGTCTCTATACGTATGGATATATTATACATACACGTATATACACTTTCGTATACGAGTAAGTACGTGCGAAGAGTATGCCTGTCAACGAGAAAAAAGAATAGTGAACAAAAAAAAAATGAAATAAAACAAGCAAGTCGTGTCTTATACGTTCGTTATGTCGTCTCACCTTTCTCTTTCCTCTCGTATCCGATCTTTTTCTTTTTTCTACTCATCGCTCGATCGAAATTATATGAGAAGATATTACCAAAGAGGGAATTTCAAATTCCAAATTTCGTAAGAACGCGTCTGTTCGGTTTCTTTTTCTACTTTTTGTTTCTTGTTCTTTTTTTTTTTTTTTTCCAACGAAGTCCACCAAAAGTTTTTCTAATCCGGTATTTATAAACTCGCATACATTTATAGATTGAGAATTATTAAGGAAAATACCAGTTTGTCGGACGGTATCGAAGTGTGTCCAATCATAGACCGAGTTTTCTGTCTATCCTATTTTTATGAGGGGTTGAGGGAGGGGGGGGGACCACGATTCAAGGTAATTACGTAGACTTACGTCTTCTCTATTCTTTCTTTCTTTCTTCCTTCTTCTTTTTTTTTTATCTTTGAGTGCCGCGAGGCTACGAAGGAGGAAGGAAGCAGGTGCATGACGAAGCGATCGCCGATCGAAAAAGTTCCCTCTAACTCAGGGACAACTGCTAGTTCTTCCTCGGGATAGTGTTTCCTTCGAATCTGGGTATCGTAGGGTTGGAAGGAACGTTGGATGGATCCTAGCTCGGTTAAGATTCCAAATACGAAATAAAGGAGAGACTCGAATGAGTGGGAAGAAGAAGAAGAAGAAGAAGAAGAAGATGATGATGAAGAAGAAGACGAAGAAGAAGAGAACAAAATCAAGTGAAAAGAAAAGAAAAAAGAAGATAAAGGGAAAGAGAGAATGAGAGAAAGAGAGAGGGCCACGGGCAATAATCTCGATGGCTCGCCAATTACGTTCGTCTCGTGGCCATCTGCTCCTTCGGGCCAGGAGACCCGATGACCGTTCATCCTCCGACAATCTTCTCGTTTCACCATTCTCCTCCTCCTCCTCCTCTTCCTCCCCCTCGTTCTTATAGTTCCTTCTTCTTCTTCTTCTTCTTCGGTTCGGGCCCTCTCGACGAACGAACGAACGAAAGGGCCAACGTTTCGCCGAAAATCGAGCAAAATGACGATCCGAAGAATCGATACCTTAGGCCGTGACCGCGGTTTGTCGCGATGATGATCACCTGTATATGTACTTACACCTGTGTATCCCATTTCTGTATATATATAAAGGTATATATCAAAGTGTACGTTGATTCGTAGGGTTATGGGGAGATTGAGAGAGAGAGAGAGAGAGAGAGAGAGAGAGGATCCAAGTTATGGGATATTGTGACCGTCGACGTGGTTGGGACAGAGGTAGACGTATATAATTACGGCGAAATCGTAGTTAGTCTCGTACCTCTATCCTGGGTATACGGCAGGGGTTGAGAAACAGGGAGAAAGAGGGACTGAGGGAGGGAGGGAGAAGGAATGAGAGAGTTGAAAGAGTGAGTCGAAAATTGATCACGTACCACCATGGCCCGGGCCACTCACTCTCTTCGCGCTCTCTGTCATTATCGGGAATAAAAGTCACCGCTACCACTCCGTGGAATTCGTGTATTGGCCACGGCGACAATCTCGTACGCAGCACAGTTCTTCTGTGATGGAAGGTTACTAAGAAAAAATAAAGAAAGTCAAATAAGGGAGAGAAAGAAATAGGATCGAGTAGTTGTTGTAGTAGTAGTAGTAGTAGTAGTAGTAGTATATCCCTCATATAAGGGATATTATGTTCTTACTACTTGCTATTGCGTTGTTTCTCTCTCCGCTAATTTTAATTTTAGTTATTTATTTCTGAATTGCACTTTGCTTTTTTTTTTCTTTTAGATTCGAATTTTTAAGAACAAATATTTTCGTTCTCGTATATTTTAAGTATATTATTTTTCTACCACTCGGTATTGCGCCTAGTTTCACTAGTAATATTATAATTTTGTTACGCATCGTAATATATTTCACTTCTTTCCGGAATAATTCGTAATGTAAATAATAAAATAACAAATCTTTATAATATTACGGTTACAAAGCAAAATTATTTCTATACGAAACTATACTCTGATATTTATATTAAATATTAAATTATAATTTTGTTGAAACATTATTTATAATTAGATATTAAAAAAAAAAAAGCAAAAAGAAAATTGCGTAGAAAAACTTTGGAGGAAAAAAATATGATAAAGTCGAGTTTAAGTATTGACGGTAGATTTGCAAAAAGGATATTGACGAATAAAGTAGGAAGCTTATTAGCATAGGACTATGGGACTATAGGATGATATTGAAGGAAGAAGAACGAGAGAAGGGGGGAAGAGGAAGAGGAGGAAGTTGAGAAGGAGATCGTCCATTGTATTAAGTTAAGATAGATTGAAGGAGGGTTCAGTTTCGGCCGGCCGTGTCCAGATTCGTCGAGCGTGTCGGCCCGAAGCGATGTCTTAACGCGAGTTTAGAGTAGACGGATGTGCCGTGAAAGTGAGTCCCTGTTACAATACTCTACCTTTTTCTTTTTTTTTCTCTTTTTTTATTTTCGTCTTTAATTTTCATATTCGTATTTTTAAAGTCATACTCGTAGACGATCACCACCACCATCATCATCATCATCATCGTCTTCGTCTTCGTCGTCGTCATTTTCACACGTCGCTGCGTTAGAATCGGAGCCGTTACGCCGAGTACCGTTTACGTAACGCAAACGTATACCTACGCGTTCACCCGAACACTTGGAGGTGAAAAAGACGGGAGGAGGTGAGGGACAACTAAACGGGAAATGCTTGGAGATACGGTTATTATTGAAAATTGGATTTAATCGTTTCATTAGATTATATAATCGATTTTAGATATACAACTCTTTACGTGATTCGTTAAGAATAATTTTGTTTTTTCCAAGGATAGCTTCGTATCGAATTTACTGTTATTGATTATTACAAATGAATAAATATATTTTGATTATTTATAGTCATTTATATTATGTAGACACGAGATTTGTATTATTATTTTACATTTAATCGTTTGATTCAAGTATAAGTTATTACAAACCATCTTTGATATCTGAATAATTCTTCTATGAACGATATTTGTAAAATATAGACTTCCATCGAATTAATTAGAATTAATTATAACAAATAAATAATAAATGTATAAATCTATGCATAATTTATTATTTACTGGAGTCAACATATGTGAGCAATTTTACTTTACACAAGAGTTAAACTTATATAACTTGTAGATAATATAAATATATAATACCGCCCCTATACATTTTACAAGGTACCTAAAACCGCAATAATATTTTCTAAAATTCCTTTCACGATCGTTTCTCAAAATCTTCTACATAGAGAAAGAGGTTTGAGAGAGAGCTTCGAAGATGAAGAAATCATTCAAGAAGATATATGTATGAAAGTATGTACACCTATCTAGTATGAGAGCATAGCACGGAGGCTTGCGTTTACGAGGAGAACGTACTCGTAAATAATCGCGAATGCCGTGCGTTACGTTCTCGTATCCGTTCGAAGTATCCGTTCTTCCCTTTTGCCTGAACCTGTAAAGGCTGAAAGCATTTTCCCGTTACGTTAGCCCAAGTTGCTTCGTGATTCGTCCGGGGAAACTCCCTTCTTGTCTACAAGTTCGTTTAAATGCGCATGCTTGCGTGCGTGCATGCGTGCGTGGGTGCGCGCGCGCGAAAGCGACGCGATTGTCTAACGCGCGAAAGCAGCGATTGGCTAGCACGATTTTGATGTTTTCAAACACGCTCAGTTTAAGAAGTAGAACGTATGAACTTTAAGAGAAGAGATAATACGATACTTAATTGTGCGTGTGCGTGAATCTCCGCTTTTTCTAATTAAATAATATATATATTTATATATATACCATTTATCATTCCATTTTGTCTCGATTTTTTTTTTAAATAACAGTGCGATTAATCTGGAGCAGATAATTTTATTTAACTTAGGTATGCAATTTTTTAAAGATAAGATTTTAAATATATATATATATTGGAAAGTGACGATATTCAAAAATAAATGAAATGAAAAATATAATAAATAAATATAAAATAATATATATATAACAATTTTGTTGTTTTTTAATATAAATTGTATTTTATCCTTATACAAAGTATCACGTTACACACGACGAGATAAAGATATTCGAATTTCGATTTGAATCGCAAAATTGGTTCGTCGATCACAGAAAAAGAATCCTATGGATTCGCGTGTGGTCAGTTGACTTATTAACCGAGTCCATTCCTCATTTGCACGAGCTCGCTTGTGCGAGTAGCAAACTCGTAAGCAAGCGACTTTGCCTTTGCAAGCGAGTGCAAGCGAGTGCAAGCGAGTGCAAGCAAGCGCCTCGTTCCTTTAACATTATAAATTTATCAGTGAGAACGGGGCGACCAAAAGAAACGCGTTGATCGAAAGATGGAGGTAGGAGTTCACCTCTTGACCCTACCGAAGTATTTCGATATACGCTCTCGTGCCGCGAAGATATTTATTGGAGATAATTATAAGAGCGCTCGTAAAGTCTTGGACGGGCCCGTTTCTTAGCTGATATCTTACACGGACCGTGGAGCGCGGGGCCCCCTTGCACGTACCTTTATACACAGTGTCCCTTATACGATATACCTTTACAACCTATGTACTGTCTGTATTACAGAAAATTTCATGATTACGAGAAGTTCTTTTAATTCATTACACGTCTTCCTCTTATTTTTCCCCGTCTCGTTAATCTCGGCGACAGGAAGAATATCTTTTTTTTCCTCTTTGGTTGTTTTTCACTTTTACAAGGGGGAAAGAAAATTATTCGACAACGTTTTTCATTAGACCTTATTTCCGATCGTACGCGATTTATATAGATATTTCTTATAAATAATAAAACAATCGAATATATAATATAATATGATCGAGGTGACGTTGAGTAAAAGAATTCCTTTTTTCTCGAGTTTTAAGGTATTCTCGTATGAATTACAGCGAATTTTCCAGACACCCAGTAGATGCGAATCGTCGAAGGTGAGGTGGTCGAAGATAGCACCCGGATAGCGAGCCGCCATGCAACCCGCGGAATGAAAATCGATCAGAGAACCCGGTACGAGGATCGAGATGATGCATCGATATCAAAAGTTGTAGAGTGGTTTCGCGCTTCTCGTTCTTTCTCTCTTTCTCTCTCTCTCTCTCTCTCTCTTTTCTTTCCTATCTCTTTCTATCTACTTTTTCCTTCCTCCTCGACATCGCGATGGGAATCGCTGTTTGTCGGGGGAAAGAGGATATGTCCGTGGCAATTTGGATTTGAATTATTCGCAATTTTCTTTATCTCATTTTCAGTTGCACCACGTATAGTGTGCAGTACCATGTCCGGGTCTTTCGTTGATATTCTAACACCAACCTAACGGAGATCGCATTTCCGAGATCGAAAGTTTCTAACGCTTTTCTAGATTTTCGACGCGTTATCACGACTCCGAGACGTTCGTGCCACCTAACCGCGATATTCCGATTCGTATTATGCTCCTATGAATCATAGTCAAACGAAGATTAGAACGAACTATTACTCTAATATATATATATATATATATATTTCTCACAAAGTATTAACAAATATTTAACGGAATAAAATTTCCGAATTAATTTACTATTAACCGTTTGACTGCTGAGAAGTGCTGATGTATTTTTTAATGCCAGCAATTAGTGCCGCAGTTTTGGCATATGTCCGAAAAAAGACGTCGACAGCTAAACGATTAAAATAATTTCATCAATACTCGGTCAAACGTGTTCGAAAATAATTCTAATAAAAAATAATTAATATGCTTTACTATTAAAAATACTATTTATTACAGTATAGTCCTGGAAAAAAAATAAACTGAAGAAACGTATGATCAATGAAATAAATAAAAAAAGAAAGTTATAGCAGAGAGAGAGAAAGAGAGGAAAGGGGTTCTCAGTAAGAAAACCGTAACGTCGTTGTATCCGAATGCCGTTCGTTAATGGCAAGGTAGGGTTAATTCTAGCGGATGGCAAGGAGAGATTTAACAGTCTTGGCTGGCTAATATTACGGTCGCGTGCTCTATGCGAGGTTACTGTAGCCGAACGGTACGGCCCTTGAAAATTGCTAAGTTACACGCAGACGTGCGGCGCTAAGCGGGACGTTTATATTCTATTACCAGCTTGTCGCTTCTACGAGTAGGAAAACTTGTCAACGAATCTCCTCCTAGCTTTACGTTTTTCGCGATAAAAAAAACGAGAAAGAGAGAGAGAGAGAGAGAGGGAGAGAGAAAGAGTAGGAACAGTAATTTCGCGATGTATGTTTCCTGTCTAAGGCTACGATATCGTCTTCTCTCCGTAGTCTTCGTAAACTATGATATACTATAGGTACATAAATACATATGTATATGTATAGGTAAATACCTAGTAAATATATACATGCAAGCAAGTTGAGATCGAGTACACCTTACACTCAGCTGCCAGTGGTATGGCTCGACTTCCGCTTGCAAAACTATTTACCTTTTTGCTTTACCTTAAGTCTCTCTCTCTCTCTTTCTCTTATACGCTCTGCACTTGGATTTCTTTCCTCGTTCTTATCGGTACACCCTTCCGTACTTGCACGGGCTTTCTACGTGTCTCCTCGATTCTAATCTGCCCTAACTCCAAAAGGTATCCCACTTGGTACGAGCTTTTTAAATCGAAATAATCTTTTATCGCAAACCTTAGAAAGCTTTATGAGATTTTCCAAACGGATATAATATTGATAAAAAAAAATGTAGAAAAATAAAATATATAAAAAGTAGAGAAATATATCGGAGTAAGTGATTGGAAATTAATTAGGAATAAGGGTGAAGGGAAGGAGAAAGGGTGGAGAAATATAAAGAAAAAATAGGTTTTTTCGTGGATGAGAGACCGAAGAACGAAATCGAGATCAGGAAGGAGGAACGGAACGGAACGGAAGCGAAGGAAGAGGAAAATAATCGTTGAGGGCGATATCTCGAGGAGCGTGCGAGCAAAAGAAAGAGGGTGAGGAGGAGGAGGAGGAGGAGGAGGTGGAAGAGGGAGGAGAGACGTCTTGGCAATTAAAGGAATCGTGTGGCTGGGGCCACGCATCGCCGCCAATTATGGTCCGCTGGATCGAGTCCACAGATTTCGTTCGGTGCCTTCTTCCATTGGCTGGTGCCCTCCGTCACGCAACGCTCGATTCTCTTCTACGTTCTGGAGAAAGCGAATTATTCTTCACGACAAATACAAAAACAAAAAGAAAAAAGAGAAAGAAAATGCAACATTTCGTTAGTCGATTAGATCTAACTAAGAACAATTAATTAATCGTTTCCTAAAATCGCCCGTAAAATCGGATTATTCATCTCAACACAAGTTAAAAAAATATAAAGGTAAGAAATGAAATTGACTAATTGTAAGATTTATTTAATAATTAAAATAGATTAAAGGAAACATTGGAAGAAAAATAAAAATAACGAAATATATTTATAGGATTAATGTGTGTTATTAGAGAATAAATGATTAAATTTGATAAATTGGACTTTTGTTGAAACGTTTCAAAGAGAAAAAAACAAAAAAATAAAAAAATATAGATATATCAAACGTATATATCGAAGCTGTTTTTAACTAAAAGTATTTCCTTATAGGAGAGATTTTTTTTCTTTTTCTTAGACATGGCACACACTCGTCCGTGCGGAGTAGCAATATGCAATAGGAATTAATTAGGGAAAAAGACCCGCCTCGGATCTCCCGTCACGGCAATTAATCGAGAGAAAGGTGGTATCTAACCGAAAGAGCCTGGACGTTCTCGCACGGAGAACGTGCTTTCTGTTAGCGATTGCGCCAGAAGGAAAAACGTACAGTTTGCCGTTCGTGGCTATTCATTTTGTTCGACGTTCCTACTCTTTTCGCGTAGTTTTAAATTGTCCGTACGGACGTTGGTTGGTTGGTTGGTTGGTTGGTTGGTTCTACGTATGAACTTTTTAATTATCTTTTAAAATAAAAGAAGAAAAACAATTTCGAGAAGAATGCATCGATCTGAAGAAGCTTCTTTTTTTTCTTTCCTTTTCTTTACTTTAGTTTTTTTTTTCTTTTCTTTTCTCAAACGCACGTCGACGAAATATACGTTCTATCAAATTCCACGAGTTTCGTGGGTTTTTTTTTTTTCCATACGCTAAACTGCGAATTCGTATTATTCCTTAGAAATAAAGAAAAAGAGAAAAGGAGAAGTGTAAAAAAAAAGAAAGAAAAAAAAGAAGAAGAAGAATAAAGAAAAAAAACGACAAGGAAGAGGTAATTTAATTATTTTTACAAATCTGTTTCATGACGCGTATCAACGTCAATGTTGTAGAATACTTTTACGTCACGCGAGATCGTAAGATGTTTTTTGTCCATCGAAGATACGGAATTATCCGGTTCGTCTTCTTCTTCTTCTTCTTCTTTATTTTTTTTTCTTTTTTCTCGAGGAGGGGGGAAGGGGGTAGGGCATCTTGCATGTTGACGAGCATACAAGTAGCAACGACGTGTACCGTATAATAAAGTCATACAGAAACGTACCGTTTACCGCTTCTACATTGAGCACTTACCCATAAGCAGGAATATCCGGTGAGTAGTATAGTCGCGATGCGCGACTAACGTTGCGTAGTGACCGCTATATTAATTCGCGCATTAGCACTTTTCCACGGAGCAATAAGGCTAACCCGTGCAAAATCACTTCCTCCTTCGCCATCTTTTTTCTTCATACAATTTTTCAATGGACGGACGAGGAGTATAACGAATGAAGAAACGAACGAACGTTACACTCTATACAATTTGTTCCTCCAAGAAAATCCGATTAGACCTTTTTTCTTTCCTATGAAACAGAGACAACAACAAGAAGAACAAAAAGAAATGAAAATGAGAAAGGAAACGAAAATCGACTATATCTCGTATTATCACTTTATTATCCCTAAAGTTTGAAGAGTCTTATCTAAATCACGGCAGTCGCGACACATTTCACGGTATCCTTCTCGATCCTTCTCCATTAAACGATATATTAACCCGTTGTAATAAGCGAAATTTAGGCGAGAGACAGCGTGAAACGTTTACTTTTCGTGCTATGCTGCCAGTGCCGTTGTTGTTGTTTGCCACAGCCACGGATTTTTGTTATCGATGCCACCACCGACCACGTAATTATTACTTAGCCTTAATAAACGAGGGTCTGTATTTCACTTGATTATCATTTTCTTACGTTATTTCTCAATAGGAATCTCCTTAACTCGCGCCATGGTCGATAACGGTTTCGCATATGTTCGTTAAAAGAGAGAGAGAAAGAGAGAGAGAGAGAAAACGAGATTGCCATGTCGTATGTGCTCGACGAAAGGGGTGAGTCTCGTCGTACTACCTACGTAGTAATATGTACCGAGTAAAGGGTCGTAGTCCGGAGGTGTACGCCCCCTTTTGGCCGCACCCTCCCTTAGGCTGGATTACCGGCTCCCCCACAGCCACGGATTTTGTTATCGATATGCCACCACCGACCACGTAATTATTACTTAGCCTTAATAAAATACGAGGGTCTGTATTTCACTTGATTATCATTTTTCTTACGTTTATTTCTATCAATAGGAATAATAATTTAAGGGGGGATCAATTTTTTACACAATTAATGTCTCAGATTTGTTAAATGTTAATTCGTAATGTCAATTTATATTCAAATTTAATTGATAATCATTGATTGTCGTTTGTTTATTTGTTTGTTTGTTTAATAAACGAATATTTAATGATATCAAAATGAAGATATTTAATATAAGATGATGCGAGGTGATTAAAAAAAACGTCCACGTTGATTTCAATCTTCTAAGTTAGAGTATCGAGAACAAACACAATGCGAAACTTTCGAACGAGCTCGTCGATCGTGTTCTCTTTCGCGTGTACGAATTTCCATCTCGTTTCTCATTCCCCCCTCCCCCTCCCCCTGCCCCCCTGGTCAATTCATAGGATATACCGAACCGAGTGAGATAGGACGAGATATTTCAGAAGCACGCAGAACCTATTGTGATCGTGTTCGCTAGCCGGGTGACTCATTATTTTGGCCCTTCCTTTTCTCATCCTCTTCGTCCTGCTTCCTGGGTGATATCCTGGCTGGTCAGTTCTCTCTCTCTATCTCTCTCTTTCTCTCTCACTCTAACACGAAACGCTACGATCGTAGTTCTCGAATGGCAAAACACACGAGGAAACGAGTTCGTGAATCGGGATGGGATTGTGTGTGCTGGAATCTCGAAACATAAGCCCTACCGATTTCAGTTCTCTCGCTGCCGTATAATAATTTCAATAATCTCAGACCCCACGATGGCAGAGGATTAATAGGTATTCGCTGAACGAACCGAGAAACAGAGTGCAGAAGCAAGAGAAAGAGGAAAAAGAAAGAGAAAGAGAAATGGATAGAAAGAAGATCTAGTTCAGAAAGGTCGGCAACCTTTTCATTAGAAAAGGGCACCCTCCAATGGTTGCTTTATGACACACAAAAAAAAGGGAACTATACTATATTATTTATTTTTATTCTTTAACGACTGATTGGAAATACAAAAATTGTCATATTAAAATTCGACAAATTAAATATACGTTAATTTAATATTCAATTAAATGAATCAGCAATATATAATCGATAATACAATTTATATATTTCGATATGTTAAAATATTTGACAGATAATTTTAACAACAGTTCGTTTTGCATAGGATCATTTTTTGTCGTAGATATCGGTATGATATCACACACTTTAGAAACGATTTGTGGTTACTTGGATGCCCGCGAACCTCGTATTGCCAACCCTCGATTCTTGTTCATTGAAAGAAGAATGGTAAAGAAGGGCTCTACGATTAATTACAAATCCTTCCTCCCAGTGCTCCTCTTATTTGGGATATCGAACGAATCGGCCAACGAATTAGTTTGTGGTTTGTGAACGCGTAATCCGAGTCCTTCTTTTCCGTCTTTTCTATACAATGGATATTCAGAACAAAGCGATGAAAGTTCAATAGATAGATCTCCGGTATTGAATATTACCGTCTTATCAATATATTACGTTAAAAATATTCAAATATTCAATATTTTCCTCAAAAATATATATTCACCAATTATTAACGATTCGTAATAATTTTTATTCAAACATTTCAATGATACAACGAAAATAAAAAAAAAAATAGTTTCATTTTTCGAGACTTCGTCGAAGGCTCGTAAAAGGTAAATAAACCTCGTAATGAAAATTCGATCAATAAATTTTTAAAAGTACCTCGTAGAAAAAATGTAGAATCATTAAAGAGATGCAAGGAAAATTGGGTATCTGCGAGTTGAGAAAAGAAGATGGGAAAAAAAGAAATAGGAAGAGAAGCACTTCGTTGCAATTGCTTTTTGGTCGGTCCATGTATGAAAGAGACTATTTCTCTACTAAAGTGAGACGAGGAAAAAGATTGTTGAAAGAAAAAAAGAAAGAAATAGAAAAGAAATGAATAAAAAGAATAAAACAAAAAACTAAAAAAAGAACAGGTAAGGTAAGGTAAACACAGTCGGGGTAGGATTGGGAAAGGGAAAAACGCGAGAAAAAAACCGAGACGAAGAAGAAGAAGAAGAAGGGAAGAGTGAAGAGAAGTAAAGTGGAGAAGGGGTGAGTCGAGTTGGGGGAGGTGAGGGGGGCAAGGGATTGGATAAGAAGCCTTTAGTGGTATGAGATTCGATCCAGCAGGGTGAAAGCAGCAAATTTGGCTACCTAATTCGTAAAAGAGAAGAGAGAGATGTAGGGGGAGGAAGGGGGAGGGAGAAATAGAAGGTGGAGAGCGCGTGTCTCTCTCTCACCAATGTTGCAAATAGGATTAGGCCGATCCCGACGTACTTCAAACGGCGCTTTATTCCAGCCCTTCGTGGCAAGCGACGAATTGACAATTGACAGAATTGATACAGTGCGTGCCAGCCAACAGCAGCAGCAGCAGAACACACGCTTGCGAAACGCTCTTTGCCCTCGGGCCTATTCCTCTTACTGTCTTTCTCTCTCTCTCTCTCTCTCTTTTTGTGGGTTCCTTCCCCCTTGAAAATTCTATTCGCCGCTCTTGAATGCAATGCAAAGCGTTTCTCGTTAAGCCACTTTCCGCGTCACTAAATCGCGTTGGTCCGCGAAAACCTTCCGCTCGACTTGCTTTCTAACCACTTTTTTTTTCACAAATTATTTTTCATTCTTAGCTTGATTGTTCTCGACACCCATTATAATGTAAAATTCGAGTAAGTAATTTTGTAATACTTTTTTTTTTGGGTGGTGATTGAACGACAAATGGGAATGTGTAGCGTAGAGAGAAATCAGAAACAACAAATTTTGGATAGAAACGTTGATTATAACAAATTGTTTAGAATAATTTGTTAAATGAATGGATGTATTATTATATTCATAAACGAAGATAATTTAAATTTTGTTAAGAAAATATTGTTTCAATGTACACAATTTTGAGTATACACGAAAAAATGTTTACAATTTATTCTTCCAATTCATTAACTCTGCGACCTATATACAATTTTTTGAATTTAGCTAGCAAACATAAATACTGTTTTTTATTTATTGCGACACATACGTACGTTATTAATCAAACCAGGTGTCTATTGGAATTATTAATTGCAATTATTTAAGTAGACATATCCCCGGAACGAAAAATTGTAGAGACATGAAAAAAACAACACCGTTTTAATGAAGAAAACGTTCTATTTCTATTTATGCTCTTAAACATTATCAATATAATACCTAAAAATCGTATTATTGTCTATAAAACTAGAAGATTCAATTAATAACATTAAATAGTATGAAGAAAATCATTTCTTAACGGATAAAGATGAAGTATTTTATTGCTATATCGATAATCAACAATGTATATTCATATTTACAAAGTAAAAAAAAAAAAAAGAAAAATTAATTTCCATGACGGCGAAGCAATTCGCACATTAGACAATACATGCCGTAAACGACGAAGCGCATCGTATGGCCGACTTTCGATGAGTGCAACCACTTCGTGCGATATTGTTTCTTTCACGGTCTAATCGACGAGAGTGCTCGGTATTGCAGAATGTGTTGAATCCTGCGGTTAAGCCTCACCGTTGCCTGGCTTCAAGATTTTACATCGAAGGGACTTTACTATAGCCGAAAAAAAGCACTCGAGTGATACTAATCGATAATATTAAAACGTTTTCATATTTCGAGTATTACAAACAATTATTCTCTTATCTCAGGATTCTCTTATTTACGAATTTATCATAATACATTCGCATTTATTAATCTACGATCAAAAGAATAAAGAACAAATTAAAATTAAGTAAGAATCGTTTCATTTTATTTTGATATTTAAAAAGACGTTCCGAATAGACATTTAAAAAGTTAAAGATTTCCTGTGATAAGATTACTGTTATACTTATAAATATTATTTTGACCCCCACGTATGGTATATGCTTCTCATTATCCAGAAACGACCGTCGAAATACTATCTGACAATCGCGACGTAATTAACATAATACGTCGCGCGTAACGATGCCCGTGCTATTATTTTACCAGGACGACATTATTTTTTGGCAAAAGGAGATACGAGAAATCGGGTCTCTCGTTAAACAAAAAGAGAGAAATGAAAAGAAAAGTAAAACGAGCGATAAAATCGGTGAATCGTGTAGGGACAGTCGTAAAAAGCCACGGCTAATTGCTTTGACATCCGTTCGTGTAAATTTCCTGATATCTCTCGCGTAATTATAGCAATAACAACAACCAAAAAAAAGAAAAAACAACGATTTCTGCGACATTTCGTACTCTCTTTCCCTCTTTTTTTCCCTTCTTTCTCTTTTTCGTGTCCCCCTTTTATTTTAACGTCCTTCGTTTTTCAGTTCCTTCTCCCCTCCTTCCATTTCTTTCTTTACTCTTCTGTATATATATACATATATATATTTTTTTTTTATTTTTACGACGTCAAAAGAGGCTCGTATCCACGTCGTTGAAAACGTAAAAAAAGAAGAAAAAAGAAGGAAAAAAAAACGAGAGAGAAATATAATTTCAGTCGAAACGCGTATTTTGAGTCGAGAATCGTTAAATTCAAGCAAGCGTTCATCTACGCTCGCGTGCGAAGATAATGGATATACACGGTGAACCGTATTCGCGGCATTTTTCTCAGATACACGTAGTATATTGGGTGTATTTCACGTAAGTGCCGTTAGGTCATTTCGAAATTAGTTGAAATAACGATGCACGAGGGAAGAAAAACGAAGGACGACGAGCCAGCCCACAAAGGGAGAATAAGTTGCGAGGTGAGGTGGGTCTTTTTCGCTACTCGGGACAGCAACCAACCATTCGTGGCCGATGCTCGCAGTCAGCCACAGTTGAAAAGGGAACGAACGGGCACTTAATTAAAAAAAGCTCCGAGTATCATCTCGGAAGAATCAACGAGATGATGAGCGCCACTCGTTGCTCGTCCCGTAATACTCGAGAAATTTTCTATTGAAGCAAAAGAAAAGCGCTTACCCTCGAAAAATCTTCCATAACTAGTCCTCTTCCTCCTCTCACCCTCTCCCGACCACCACTTTATCAACGAGTCTTGCATAACTCAACTCACGAACGACAAGATTTGACCATTCGAAAACCAAAATTATTCTTCTCGATCAATTGTCTATCGATTTTAAGAAACATTCAACATTTGTATAATATGATCGAGATATCGAAGAGGTGGACCTCTACAGAGTTAACGGATTCATTTTTTTCGAGTATCCCTTTCACTCGACACGACAAAACGCGTCTCGCGTGCAAACTTCCCATCTTCCTCTTTCACAGCGTCCCCGATTACTGACTGATCATTTTGAAATATTTTAATGAAGTTAATTGCCGTGAATATCTTCGTAAAATTTAACGACGACGTTGTCCGTTATATGAGATCGATCGACAATAAACAAGAACAGAGAAGAAGTGGTTTTATCTTCGAAAATTTATACAAATTTTTCATGGATAAAAATCTAAATAAAAAGAAAAGACAAAAAAAAGAGAAAATTGAAAGAACAGAGAAAAAAGCGACAGAGAGAGAAGATTTTGATCGGAACCAGAACAGCTCGTCCAACGTTCGTTGAAAATTCGATCTGTCAGGCAATTTGTCCCGCGACAAAATTTAAATCGCAAAGCGTATTTCTCCGTTGTGACGGCGGGGGGTTATGGGTGGGAAGAAGGGTGGCGCTAACTCAATGGATGGCTTGGGGTGGGACGAATACGACACCCTTTCTCTTCGCCGCTCTTGTCATCCTGCCGGTCGATCGGAGACCAGAATGTCCTTGCCAAGGGCCGAACCAAAGTGGATTCGACTAATGCGTGGTAAAGCGTGTTTGAGGGTGAATCCCAAATGTGAGGGTGTAATTTCATTTTTCCTGGCCACGACGAAGCGGACGGTGTCACTCACCGTTCCTGTTTCTCATTCGTTACGGTTCGGTCGTTCGGAAGAATTGAAAAGATAAAAAATCGACAGTGAAGTATATTATTTTGCTGGGGGATTGAATGAATGATGCTATTTTTTTTTTTTGATTCACTATTCGCCGCTTTGTATAATAAATATTAAAGAATGTTTTATTATCTTTCGAAAAAAAATTTAAACAAATAAAATGTGATTAATCGTTGAACAAATATTTTTACCGTTCGTAGTATTCGTTATTTAATGACGGTATAAACATTAGGATATCGTAAATAAAAATAATGAACAAACAAAAAAATTCAATCGAAAACATTTATTGTCTTTGCAGTGCCACATATTCTCGATATCACTGCGAAGTGCATAAAGGTTGACTGCGATTATCGTGAAATGAGTTAAACCACGGCGGTTGCGGGTTCATTTATGGGACAGTTAATCGCAGCAAGTTCATTCTAATTACGATCGGAAGGATCGAAGGAATTTATTGTCGTTTTAAGAGCGGCCGCTCCTATCGTTCTTTCTCTCTCTCTCTCTCTATCTATCTCTCTCTCTTTCTCGTTCTTTTTTTTTCTTCATTTATTTTCCCTTTTCTTCCCCTTTTGAAAGGTTTAATAAAGCACCTTCGAAGAATTATCGGCTAGCTTAAATTATGGTCGAGAGACGCGCCCTCTGGCCAAGGATTTGTCCCTATTGTATATTCCTCTCTCTCTCTCTCTCTATCTTTCATTCTCAATATAATCCTAAAGCCAGAGTCCTCTTTCTAACCGTGACACTTGTCACCCGATTTTATCGCGTCGTTAAACGTTCTCGCTCCTCGTATCGACATCAACGACGCTTAATTGTATATTTATTACCGCCATGGAATCCCATCCTTTATATCGTGCACAAGTCGCAGCAAGTTCCTCTTCAGATTTGACCACCTTTATGACGACAACGAGTTACAACGACGAATCGATCCTATACTAGATGGGACATTCAACTATCATACATTTTTATTTCCATCTAGTACATACCTATAGCACCTAACTAAACATCAACTAATAAAATAAACTCTACTGATCGGTTAAAAAACAATTACATTTATTTTTCTTCGAAGGAACGAAAAATATCTAAACCGGTTGCACGTGCAACGCGTATATTATTAAACTTCATTTATTTATTTAAAGAAAATAAAAACGACAACAACATCGTTCACGAATATACGAATAATCTCTGTTGCGTTAAGTTCACGCGCGCGTGTATGTGTGTGTGTGTGTGCTTGTGTCAGTGTTTACCGTTAGACAGAGGAAGACAATTTATTAAAAAAAAAAAAAAAAATAAAAAAAGAGTAACACGGATCGCGTGGCCCAGCATCGTCCACGCAATTGTGGACCATGCTTCTTCTTCTTCTCTTCGTAATTAAGATCTCTCTCGCGCTTTCTCCTTCATCCTTTTGTTATTCTTATTTTTTATACTATATGTAGCAGAGAAGCGCGCTAATTATTATTACAGCGGCGCGTGCGTGTGCATACACCTCTACGTCATATACGAAAAAAAAGATATCTAAAGAAAGACAGAAAAAAATGAGAGAGAGGGAGAGAGAGAGGGGGAGAAAGAAGAAAGGTAAAAGAAGCAAAGAAGCAATAACGATTTCGTCGATATCCTCCCGCTAGTGAACGAGCGTTCGTCCTTAATTTCGCTTCTACCTGCCGCGCCTTACGCTCATTAATTATTGGACGCACGCCTCTCTCGCGTAATGGTCCGAGTAACGATCGGCTCATCGCGAAAGATGTGTCCTCGATCATCTGTAGTGAAAGTTTATGTTTCAAAAATTCTACCGATTGAGACAATCGTTAAAATAAACAACGTGTTCATTAATTCTACCTAGTTTTTGTATCTTCGCATCTTACTCTTATTATCTTCGGATAATTTTACCAATTAATTCATTCATTATTAGGTCGGATACAAAATTTAAGATATTTATCTGTGTATGTATGTAAGATTAATACTATATAATTATTAACTTTAATAATATTATATTTAATGAGATCGGAAAAGTATGAAAAAATAATTGGAAATAAATTTTTATAGTTTTGGTATTATAATATTATAATTTTGTTATCGATGTAAAAGAAAAACAAGTTTTCGAAGGTGCTCAAGGATAAGAGATGCACACTCGGATGGTAGTAGTAATTAGTTGCACGTTGCAAATCCATCTTCCGATTTTCACTAGGTAGCTTCTTTTCGCTAATCGGTCGTGACGGTGGAGTCATAAAAAATAAGGACGCTTTACGAGTAGCCGGAGATGGGATAGCGGATACCTTCGCAGAAGGGCCGTACTCTCTCATGTCACGAAAGGTGTCGAGAGTTCATGAAAAATATGCATCACGCGAACCCGCCTCGTTACAGGTGCACGCTCCTAGATATAGGAACAACCGTCTTAAACCCGGTAACCGATCGTAAAACGAACGACCCGAATCTGTCCTGGTCTCTTCATTTCTATTATAACTATCATGGATTTTGATTTAACACGAGATCGATACTTTGCGTATTCCAAAAAAAAAAAGAAAATCATTTTTCGTTTCCCGATAATATTAAGCAAACTGTTGGTCTAATACATTTATACATTATTATTATTATTATTTTAATTTTTATTAACATAAGTTTAGAAAACAACAGATGTTCTCTTTATTTCTTTCCTTTTTATTTCTTTTTCTAAGGGATTCGTGTCATTGTTAACGCATAGATTATTTGAAATTTACGATAGTAAAGAGTATTTCGAATTTTATGGTCATATCCAGTCAGTCATGCACCAGTAAAGAATTTAGCGAGCCGCAACTCAGACGTGCTGTCGTCCGTTCGATAAAACGTCTCCTTAGTAGCCTCCTTCGGCGAAGTGTAAGAATATTCTTAAGTGTGACCCATCTATAATGTTAACAACTCCGGAAGTTCGCCGAGGGTTAGTCGAGTGGACGAATGTGTGGGAGGCTGTTATGTCGGTTGGCAACCTGCCATCGTAGTATATAAAACGATGGAAAAAAAAAAGAAACGAAACTTTCGAGTTGTTTCTCTGTGTACACTGAGATATCTATGCGTGAAAGGAAAAGCAAAAGAGATATTTCTCCCTCTCTCTTTCTTTCTTTCTTTCTTTCTTTCTTTCCTTCATTCCTTCTTCCTCTTTTCCCTACGAGAGGCCACAGATATACGACGCATAAATTATATTATTCTGAAACTCGGATTTTCTACCGTGGGAGGATTCGACGGTAGGCGATAAACGTGCAAAACTCGATGCCATTCGAGAGTCCTTCGAAAGTGGGACCTTAGAAAAGAAAAGAAAAGGAAAAAGAAAAATAAGACGTATGTGACGCGATTCGATTGTAAATCAGTCCTATAGGATATCGTTAAACTATCAATGAAAAATATAAAATAACCAGTTATACCACCATACTTCTACCATTATAATTTCAACGTAACGTACGTGTTCATATGATTACAAAAAAAAAGAAAAAAAGAAAAAAAAATCAGATAATATTAATAGCCACGGGTATATAATATTTGGAGTTCTTCGAATTTCTTAAATGGTAGGGTTTACATCTCGAAAAGATATTAAAATAACCGGTTAACTCTCATTCTCTTTCTATCTTTCATTCTACAATGCTCTCAATAACTTCGTTAACGAATAGATCTCCGACCCAATGACCGACCGGTGATCTTGGTAAGCACGAAAGGTTCGCGTTTAAGATTGGTGGACTCTCCTCGAGGATCTCGATGTTTTACACGCGAGCAAGACGATTATCATCTTCTATGTGGGTGCTTGAGACAGCCGAGGAACATGCGAGAATCGAACGAGCAACTTCCGCGACGACCACGAAATTCATGAATATAATAGCTCCAAACGTGTATCTTTTTCAGGGTAAAACCAATCCTCGAGACTGGTTAAATTAACGTCGTGCGTGGATAAAGCCTTCGAATAAACCTCTGGGTATACAAATAGAAAGACAGAGAGAGAGAGAGAGAAAGAGAGAGAGAGTAGACTTCGAACACGCGTATAATAGGTCATCAGAGTAGGTATAGGTATTATAGGTACTATATGTATGTACACGTATGCAAGTATATACTTACATACGATCACTGATCGTGACTCATGGATCGTTCTTGAAGAAAATTCTCTCTCTGTACGACAACCGTCGCGTCTGACCTTTGCTACCTCGAGCTCCCCTAACTGTCACATTAAACACTCTTCTGCATACCCGACTAGAAAAGGTTTCGCGTTCTTTACAAAGCGTTACCAACGCTTATCGCACCGATGTACACGAGATTTCTCTCTCTATCTATCTCTCTCTCTCTCTCTCTCTTTTTCACTCTCTCTCTGAGATCAAGAATGAGAATCGTGGTTACGTCATAAGATAAATTTCAATCGTCTAGATAATCGCGACAGGTGAGAGGATATTCTCTCGGGTAAATCTTATATATACTAATAGAAAATTTTTTCTATTTAATATAAATCAATTTGTAAAAATTATTCATCTTGCGTTTGTTTGGATTATTTTCTAATCGCAGAAAAACATAATTTTTTGTAGAAATGCATGCGAATGAGTATGACCAATGTATTATGCATTATACACCTACGTGTTCTTAGTTGCTAATCGAAGTAACGTAACGAAGCAAGCATAAGATGGAAGTAAGTGTCGTCGTAGAGATTTTTTTGCCACCATAAACTTGTTCCAACGGAAGCTTCAACGACATCAACTTCGCGAGCAGCATCACCAGGTGGGATGGAGATCTTTCCGATGACGGAACATCGTCTTCTCAAGTTTTACTGCTTTTCCAGAATTTTAACGGCCGCATTAAACGTCTCAGAAGAAAGACAGAGATAAATAGAGAAATAAAAAGATAGAAAAATAGAAAAAGAGAATAAAAGAGAGAGAGAGGAAGAGAGAGAATGACGTGTATAGGGACGGCATCAGCACGCGTACCTTTTACACTCGTGTGAATTTTCCGTCGTAACCGTCACCGCTCATGTTAATTTCTTTCTCGAAAACTACCAACGCGTTTGGACGTATCGTACTTCATAGCTACAGATCACAGGTACGACGTTTGTGAGATTCATAAGTAATTAAATGCGTCAACGAAATGGTAAGACACGTTTATGTTTATGTGTGTGTTTGTATGCTTATATGCGTATGAACCTAGGGAATAATTTTTTTTCGATTTTCTGAGAAATGTGAAAGCTAATGAAAAAGTACTATGATGTACGTGTATAACGGCTGAAGACCAAGTACATACGTATTCTCTTGTCGATATAACTTATTATATACGATTATTAACTTTTAAGTATATACACGTACAATATATGTCTATACTAGAAATATTTATGCTTCTAAATACTTATACATACATATACATATATATATATATTTGAACGATTACATCTTAGATACGATAGAAATAAATGTTTCTTTAAAGTATATGAACACGTTCACTCTAAGTATAAATCCCGTTACTTATGAATTATGAGATATCGATTCGTCGAACGAGGATATAAATTTATAAGAAATATCATTTCTTGAAATTATCTAGACACAGATGACCACGATGACGACGACAATAACAACAACAACGAGTAAAATAATAAAACAAAGAAACGATATCGAAGTATTCTGTCCTTCTTGAATGTTTAGCACGGTCCAGCGATCTTAGGTTCACGGTCCGTTTACTATAACGCCTCTAGCTGTCCTGAAGTTTCCGTAAGCGTTAATTCTCTCTCTTTCTCTCGTTCTCTCTCTCTCTCTCTTTTGTATCTCTTCGGTCTGCCGCCCCCATACGACGCTCAGTTGACAGTTGACACCAGTTTGATGGTAGTCTGCATTGTTACTATTGTGCGGAATCGCGTAAGCGTGTTGGCTTGCCATTGTTGGAATTTCTCATGCATCCTCTCTCTCTCTCTCTCTTTCTCTCTGTCTATTTTACCCTCTCATTTCCCATTTTTCTCTCTCGTCTTGTTTCTTTCTCTTTCACCCTCGTACATCCTCCCTCGTTTTTTGTTTTCCATCTCTTTCTCTTTTACCGAGGCGACACGAACAAATGAATAATTTAGTGACAGAGATACAACCGTGTGGAATTCGGACGAAAACAAGTGTACGCGGTGGTGAATGCAAAATGGTCGCACATGTGTACACATAGCCACGCGACAACGGTATCATACGTTTACATGTATATATTCAACTATATGACGTGTGCTCACCCTCGTTGCTTTTTGTATTTTTCGAAAGAAAGACTGACGTGCGTTGCTATACTATCTCCGCTTGAAGGGTTGATTTACGTTTACGCTAGGGACTAACTCTTTTTTGTAACATACTTTAAACCCGAAGACGTCGAACAATAATATAAATTATTATGAAAAAAAAAAATGAAATATAATTCGAATAAAAAAGTTGAATTCGGTGTTATGCTTCCAGAAAACGTAGCCGGTGTTTAACGAATAAAAGACCGATTCTATCGATTCTTTTCAAGTGGCTAGAAATAAAGGGGTGAAGAAGGGTAGTAAAAAGGGGGGAGGGTTGGGGTAGAAACGAATTAAAACCGGCCACTCGCGGATGATTTCGGGAAGCGGCAGATGCGCGCGCGCCTTTGGTTTCTGTTCGAAGTTACTTGTTGCGCCTTCGAATCGTGATAATCGCTTGGATACTTATACCCTAATAAACGGTTTAAGGCTCGTGCACATTCGCGTGGCGATGTTGTAAGCGAGAACGATAAAAGTCTGTGTTAGATAGACGAACTCGTAAATTACCGGGGCCGAAGGTAACGCTTATTAAAGGAAATTCACCGCGAGATATCGAGTAAGTATCGAGAAGACCTTTCGAAAATTTCGACTCTTATTAACAACCTGCTCCTCTTTTCGATCCTTATTAAACGTTCAAGTATTTTACTTTTCCTTTTCCGCGAAACCAATTCGCTTTTATAATCTTAAATATATTTTTTATTCATCAAAATGAGTCTCTTCCACTTATTCGCGCGGATTGTAAAAGGGGAAAAAGATTATTAGGAAACATAATTTATTTCATTATCTTTTCGGTTAAAATTATAAATCCATTATAAAAATTACGTCTTAATAAATTTGTAAAGCGAAACGAAACCAACAAAAATCTATAGAATATTTTTGTATAATTATCATAACACTTTAGCCCTCGAAAAAGTGACGAAAACAAGTATCACCTTAAACCCGTTTGATCGAGCCACCATAAGACCCAACTGTTATTTACGATAATAATGCTTCCCCGAAACAACTGTACCCTTAGAAAAAGCTCTCACTATTAAAAAAAAAGAAAAACAACACAACGAATAAATTCAAAGCAATCACATCGATTAAACTTTCTCCTATGACTAGATTAAATAAATGATTCGTGATGTGATAAGAGAGACGTCAATCTCGGTCATTTCACGCACATTGGTGATAGTAGTAGTAATAGTAGTAGTAGTAAACGATGTTCGGACACGTCGTAGGAAATGTTTGGGTGGAAGCGGAATAAACTAAAGTACACGCGAGTGCATGCACTATAACACACACGCGTAACACTCGCACGGGCACGAGCACTCGCGCACGCGTTACATTACTAACGTATTCACGAGAAGAACACGCCGGTGTGTGCCGGTATGCCGCGGATGCACTTCGCCGCGTTTGATAATGCATTAACGCCGGTGGATCAGAATATTAGCATAGCATACGCCCATCGCATTTGAATTGAGAGGCAGCAGCCCCTCCGTGTATAAGCAGAAGCGAGGAGAAGGCGTCCCAGGGTCTCTTTGTCATGCTAATACATAGGATCCATCCTGGGCCAAGCCAGGAACGAGAGTGAAACAGATAAACGGACGGATGGACGGACGGACGGGAGGACAGGAGGACGGGAGGAAGGGAGGTCGGAGAGAAGGAGATAGAGACGATGCTGAGGGGGTGTTCAAATGGGGGATGGGCTGGGGTAGGAGATGACTCTGCATCGTTTACGCTTCTCTTGCGGTTCCAGAAGTTCTCACTCGCTTCCAGAAACAGAAAGGAAACTCAACGACGGTCTTACGCTTGACACGAGTCGTCTACTACTATTCCATTTCTCATCCCTCGTTTCCTTTCCACCCTTATCTATCTCTCATCTTATTCGCTTTTTGATGGAAACTAACTCATTCCGATCGATCAACGATTCGATTCTATTAAATGTCGTTCGTTGAAAATAATTGAAGATTTATTTAGAAGAAAAAAAAAATATATGAAATGAAATACGTAGTGAATTTAATCGACGAATATGTAAATATACGTCGATGTATTTCATTTTTAAAAATCGTCGTTATTAATTATCTGCCGTGTTGTCCGTGAAAAAAAATAATCTATGATATTTGAGAATTATGCGTCGATTCTTAAATCAATGATTTGATTAAAGAAGCGAATGTATTTCCACAATACTCGAATCCAATTAATCCATTGGAATTAGTCACGTAGAATGATGGTCGTCGTTTAACTACGAGATCGTTGATACGTCTTTCGATAAGTCGCAGTTTAACACGCAACTAACTCGAAGATGAATTCGCGGATAGAAAAGAGGATGGTGCACTTTATCTCTTTCTTTCTTTCTTTATTTCATTATTTCTTTCACCTTCTTTATCATGTAAACGTAGATAATTATCCGACATTAATGATAGGTCACAAGCATCGTCTCTGATTTATGGTCTTATTCGCGCTTTTGGTTTATAGTCATTCGATCGTAAGAGATAAATTTGATTCGCGAATGTTAAGACGACGATTTGTAATTATTTTATTAAATCGGTTGCTTTTAACCGAAGTGATATATCGAATGAAATAACCCGAGGAAAGATCAATGCTTTCGGGTTTTGCTAAGATCAATATCTTTCCGCGTAAAACGATTCCAGATAAGTGCGTTCGATGCAAATTAGATGCATGCCGACGGGGCACGATTCTAGATACAATTACATACGTATGTACGAACATATGTACGTGCATCTTGTATCTATGTATTTAACTTTCTTATAATAGAATGACATCTTTATAATAGAAACTTATCCTTTATATCGAACACGAGATAGAGATAGAAAGAGAGAAGGAAATGTCTACAAGATATTTACTATTAAAGGTCTACGCTAAACGATCTACTCCGATTACAATTTATTCGAAAGATCGTCTTCTTATTAAACGATCGTTTACTACACAACTTATCTGTATACTTTAGTACATATCTAATAATCATATTTTCAAACGTTAATCGATCTTACTTTTAAATACCGAGAAAGTGATCGAAATGTGATCGAAAGGAAATAGGAAAAGATCAAGGGAAGATTGATACAAAAAGGATTATCGGTAAATCTGTTACGTCATATTAACATAAGAAAAAAATTAATGGTGGGGAGGGGGTTGGAATGAGAGATAGAGAGAGAGAGAGAGAGAAAAGGATAGAAAGAAATAAAAAGAAATAAAGAAATAAAGAGAAAAAAGGAGAGAACCTTTTTCGAAAGGCTTTTTCCTGGCGGCTTCAAAGTATCGGACGTTCTTATCTCACTCGTCGAAGTTGACCAGTGGCGCGCGGCAAGAGCTCCCAAGTGAAATCAGATAACGTGCCACGGAGACGGAGACAAAAGGATGCATTAGCCAACCGGCAGTTAATTAGCCGGTCTTCCATTTTCGAGGATAGGCGTGACCCCAGAGACCATAGAATGAAAGAAAGGGAGACAGAGATAAAGTGAAACCGATTGTCAGTGAGATCGGTGTGCACTTTATATCCCGCAATGACAAATCATGCATAAATTACTAGAAACGAACAGAACAGACGTGATCGGTCGCACCTTCGCACCTTCTTCTTCTTCTTCTTCTTTTTGTTCTGCTTTGAATTTTTTCTTTTTTTTTTTTTTCTGTTTGTTAAAGTACCATGACTGGTACTACGATAGTAACACACTAGTATACTTTACTTACACGTATTTCCATTTAGAATCGAAGTTTCTCTTGTACGTCTCGTAATAAGAATTTTTACGAACGATTAAAGCCAATAATTATTTGCTAACGTAATACTTTTGTACAAGCAAATAATGGTGTTTTCATAATAAGTCTGAATTAGAGCTCGAATATTTTCTTTTCGATTGATTTACATTGAAATGTTACGTTAGTTTAAATTATGGCTCATGAAGTAAGCATATTTTACTAGTTCGTGAAAAGATTGGAGATATTACGAATGATACAATTAATTTATTTATAATTAATTATCATTGATCGAACGTTAATCCGTCTATGGTTTCGTGTAATTTTAATGTCACTTGATATTAAATTAATATTATTTTTTAATCAAATTTTATACACACACACACACACTATAATTATTCAATATTTTATTATTTTTATTTCGTAACTAATTAACAAAACCTTTATATACTCTAGCTTGAAATATGGGAATAAATTTAGTATCTTTATAAATGATTGATATATTGTGTTAATCTGTATTTATAGATTGATATTTTTCGATTTAACGTTACATTCATTTTCATAAATAGTCAAGAAAAATATTCAACCAATAGAGAGGATTAAGTTTAGCATGGTTCTAACTTATTTCTATCTTCCCAAGTTAAATAAGATTTTTCTTTTTATTTTGGATCAACATCGAACTAATATGTCGGAATAAGTGGAAAGTCTAAGAAGACTTATCGAGAAAATATATTAATAACGAGGGTGAAAGTCGAAGTTTAATTGAACGTTAGATAGGAAAGGATGAGCTTAGATTAAAATGAAATAGAACGTTTAATCTAAATCGATGTTATGATGTTTATGTTGAAGCGCCGATATTACATCGTCGTCGTCGTCGTCGTCATCATCATAGTAACAGTCATAGTCGTTG
This sequence comes from Polistes fuscatus, assembly GCF_010416935.1. Taxonomy (NCBI): domain Eukaryota; kingdom Metazoa; phylum Arthropoda; class Insecta; order Hymenoptera; family Vespidae; genus Polistes; species Polistes fuscatus. The sequence goes on along the minus strand of NW_025113140.1, from coordinate 9,944,903 downwards.
TTGCAGTATTACTGTTACTATAATACTTACATTCTAAAACCGCAAATCATCTAGGACGTTAATGAGAGAGGAGTTCGCTTACCTGAAACAGAAATAAGGGCAGAGACATTAGACGAACCGTGGGCAAAATGATGATGCGTGGGTGGCGTTTGACAACGCGGATAGAGTACATTAATCTTAGCGATAGCGTTTGTACCTAGTTAACGAAATTTACCGTGTCACTTTCATTTGTACGTCTCTCGATCGTGCCCACGCATTATTCCAACCTATTTGCGCGTCACGTGTGGTTTTTTTACTCTTTTTTTGTTTTTTTTTTGTTTTCTCAAGTATCAACAACCCATGCAAAAGATAAAGAAGCTGTGGAAATCGAGAGAGTGTTTCATTTTCTTCTTTTATTCTTTTCTTTTTTTTTTTCTTATTTTTATTTCTCGCTCGTGCATTCGAATATCTAATTCACGTGTTCGTAATAAATTAATAAGAAGTTACGATTGTATACTTCGAGAACAATAAACGCTTGTCATAAATGACAATTAATTTTAACGAGAACATAATTTGTATCTCTTGTGAACGAACTAACGTATTATTAAAATAAAAACTACAAAATAAAAATTGTACGATAAATCGATAAGATTTCTTTCTCTCTCTCTCTCTCTCTATGTGTTTGATTTGTATTTAAAGGTGCATCGTCGTTCGTATTTTCGTGCAAGAACTACAATGAAGGGATAATAAATATCTTTTTCGTCAACAAGGAGGTGTTACGCGTTTACCATCGAGGAGGAAACGGATATAAGTCGTGGCATCGAATAAAGAAAATCTTTTCCTTTCAAACTACTAAAGTTGTTCAACGAAAGTGCCATTTGTCGTTGGTCCCTATTTTTTATTGCGGTTGAAAGAACACGAAGAAAAAGACGCGTGTCACGAGGAGGACGGAAGTTTGAGGAAAGTAAAAAAAAAAAAAAGAAAAAAGAAGAAAGAAAGAAAAAAGAAAACGCGATACCATTATTATTGGTCTGGTCGTGTCTTTCATCATACGTTTCGTGAAGAAAGGAGCGTGTAAGTGGCTTTACTTAGACAAGCGACACACCGTGACAATTTCCAGCTCGTTTAACAACAATCATGTCTCTAAGTGTGTCTACTTGCTACTATCCTAAATCCCCCGATTATATGCACAGTTAACTATCGTAAGATCATCTCACGTTTTTTACGGTCTTTACTTCTTTAAAATGATAATCTACGGAAATATATATATCTAAGAGTTTATTTTCTAATTCTAATCTAACAAATTAAATTAAGCATTAAATTTCTATTAAAATTTAATCGACTCGAATACTTACAACGTATTTTTTTTTTCTCTGATATCTAAATCCTATTTGAACTTTCGTAAACATAAAATGTAAGAGATAACAGTAACACTTGTCGCAACGATTCCGACAATGATCTTTTGCGGTTGTTAGAATGTAAGCCTTAAACCTGATATTATGGGTCAGGTAAAGTATGTATTGTCAAGAATCTACTACCTGTCTCCAAGGTACACAAAATGACAGTCCTATAAGTTCGGTAAAATACTGGAAAAGATTTCGAATAGGTTTCCCCCTATCGTTTTTGAACATTGACAAGTGACATCGCATTCACATCAAAGATGCGCAAAAGCGTAAATAGGATTATCTCCAAGGGGGAATAAAGTCGAGGCAGAAAGTCGCAAAGGTTGCCCTTTGTCGCACCTCGAGACCCCCATTGTGTGCGCGAGACGAATCCTGAAAGCGTCGTTCGGTCTTTCCTGACATCGACAGGATCTTTCGATCTTTCGAAAGATTGTGTCGATCAGCGACATAACTTCTTCCCTTTGTTCGTTCAAGCCCACTAACACCACCCCCTCCCCCTTCAACTATCCCCACTTGTCTACCACGACTATACCAACTAGCGCAAAATGTACTATCGACTATATTTACATTTTTATTTTGCCATAGAAGGATCGATGATCGATCCTACTAATCGATTTGACCGTGTCATAAATTCCAACTACGATTCTATAAGATAAATTATTATTATCGAATAAAAATTGATTTACGCGCGTTCATATGTTGCGTATGTTGTACAGAATGTATCATTTGTGTGAATATAATATTATTTTGTAATTATAATATATTTCGTTTAGACAATATAAAGATTTATTTACACGTTGTTATAAGAAAAAGTTAAGACAATTAATTACGTTAAGTTAATGAGTTAAAGAATAAGATAAAAATTCTTGGGAAATATCAAAGGTAGTTGTGTGATGCTCGCGTTTCGAATCTCAACGTCGTCTTGGTCGAGATGACGAAGCTGGATAGTCAAGTTAAAAGGAGAAAAAAGATAGGACGAAGATGAAGAAGAAGAAGAAGAAGAAGAAGATGGAGAAGGTAGAAAGGAAAGATGGAAAGGAAGAAGAATAAAAAGAAGAATAAGAATAATAAGAAGAAGAAGCAGACCGAAAGACAGTGATGAAATCGGTGGTTTGAACGATGACGAGATGCAAGAGGGGTAGGGGGCTCGGCAATTAACTTAAACGAACCGGGAGTGGCGTGACACGTACTTTGTCGCGCACGTCTTCTGACATCAGGCACCGTGAGAGACAATAATGGCTCCGGGTGCTTCGTATCTCGCCAGTTATTTCACACGCCGACCGACCGCGCCGTGATCTTCTTCAAGAGTTTCCCCGCCGCCATCTACGTTTTATGACCATCGAATTAAAACACGTGATACTGCTGAATGTAAAGAAGATGTAAACGCGATCCTTCCAACTGAAAAGGGTTACTACCTAAGGTGAATTATTATTCTTTTTTTTTTTTCAATAGGAACCATTGTTATCGATACGTACATCAATATTTATGAGAGATATAGGAAAAATTGTCAAAGGTTATTAATTACGATTGCCATTTATCGAGTAAGCATTTTTAATATCTAACAAATAAATTTCTTTACGAGATGATGAATTTCGTTGAGATGTCAAATGAAAAATTATTTCAACATATTTTATTTTATTTTATTTTCAACGGTACGAGCAGATGAAACAATTAAAAACATAGAAAATAAAACGACTCGAAATCGTTCATTAAGCCGTAACGAATTTTCTTTTTCGTCTTTATGTACGATCTGAAGAGCTAGATAATAACTTAAAGCGTGCCACGTAATAAAGGCTTTTCGTTTCTTTTAATATCCTCGAAGTAACAGCTTAGGATAATTTGGTAGTTTTTCGGAAGGCTTCACTTCCTTGTGTAATGTGTCAAAGAAATATTGCGTTTATGGTAAGAGTGTAAATATAACGTTGCCACGAGACAGAGGCTATCCACAAAGGGTATCGTAACTTTCTCAGGAAGAGAAAAGATTCGGATCTGAGTTAAATAAAATGCGTGGAATGTCGGTAGGTGTCTTAATGCGTTCTAAATTGCTCGAGCGGTGTTCCTTAATTGATTGACAAAAAGAGCCGCAGGTAAAGGATCGTTCTTCTGTTACATTATGTACAGGTTTTCATGTTGAAGAAAAATACACAGGTGAAAGAGGAATCTTTCACAGTGTACCTTTTACTCTTCACCAGGTTCAACGCGTGTTTGTTGTGTATCTTTTTGGTGTCCTACGATTCCCAGTCTTTCACCTAACTCTTCACGTGTCTTCGTAAATTCTGCCTTTCTCGTTTTTCGTTTTCTTTTACTTCAGACAAATTGACTTTTAATGTCTCCCTTCGCTGGTAATACCCTCTAGCCTCTCGTACCGATAATAACGGGGCACGCATTCAAGAAAATCGACTTTCCTAAGACTTCTGTCGCGGGAAAGGTATGATACGCTTCAGGTAAGATCCGTATGGTGACTCAATCCTCTAATTCACTTAATCTCTATCTCTTTTTCTTTTTTTTTTCTTTCCTTGGTATTCGACGACGAATGGAAATTATTGCCGACTTGTTTTCGCTATTAAAAGAAAATTCTTTCTACGCGATTTAATAGGTAATACCTAAATGACGAAAGTACTTATAGGTGTGTCCAATTTCTATATAAACACCAATGATTGTATATTAAGAAATTATTTATCGGTACTGCGAAGAATTAAGCGGATTAATATAAAAATACTAGACAAATAGTTACTAATGTTAAACCTGATTAACCTATTCTCGGTAAATAATGCGTTAAATTGAGACAAATTAAGAGAGATATGAGTTTTAATATTGAAAATGATAACTTCAAATAAAAAGATTTATATATTTTTACTGTATCTTGGATCAATTCATTCGTGGTAAAAATTGTCAACGATTAATCAATTTTAATTCTATTGTTACGTTCAATCTGTATTAAGTAAACGCGTATAATTTTAAATCATATATACGGTATAAGCATGACTTATTTTAATTCGAAAAATATTGAGAGAGACATAAGTTTAAATATTAAAATGATATTCCTTAAAATAATAAGATTGATTTCTTTTTCGTCTGATACCAAATCGTCCGTAGAAATACCGTCGAAAATTCGACAACGCCTCGAGCAGAGGATAATCGATTATTTTCAGAGAAGAGCTCGAATCGAATCCTCATCCCTAATTGGCCATACGAGAGAATCGCGAAGGCAACGATTCGTAAAAAGGACGCTTGTGTCACAGTCTCACAGTAATTTAAATCTCATTATATTGGACCGTGGTTTGCGGTTTGGATACAGTGGTACTCATCTCCCTATTTCTTTATTTTGCATATTCCATCTTCCATGAATTTCTTGTCCCTTTCTGATATAACACGTATCATTATTTATAATTATTCATAATTTTATATTCATTTTCTAAAAAATAAAGGAAAATAAATTAGTCGAAAAATTACTAAAAGAAATATAGTATATAATGTAAATAATATTTGTATCGGATTTGTCGAAACGCGTGCGAACGTATTTACCTGTTGCATTCTTCGTATATCGTTTGAAATATATTCATCGATTTTTCTAACGATCTCTTGACTCTTGATTTTTTTCTTCGATTAAAATCGAAATGATACTTTGACACGCCCCACAAATTCTAACATTTTTTGAGAGACACTGACTCAACTATGTATCCACTCCGATGTTATTGGCAATCAAGCAAGGGATACGTGCGTATAACGACAATGTGAATTACTACGTTTTTTTCTGCATGAGGATTACACGAAAATAATACCTTTATACCTACAGTTCGACGTCTTCGGAAAGGGGAAGAACGAGGAATGTAAGAAAAAAAGGAAAAAATACGAGCCCCCCCTCCCCAAAAAAAAGAAACCAAAAAACGAACGAAAACCTTAAAAACAAAAAGGAAAATGAAACGGGGGAAAAACACGTGCCGCCTGCAATCATGCGAAATCTCGTCCGGTATGACGGGGTAAGTGCAATTTGAAAAGTAATAATCGGATTCTATTCGAAATTCAATTTTCAACGGATTCCAAAATATAATTAAGAATACCAATGAAAATCGTCTCGAACTGAGACGAGTAAAAAATTATTTGAAAAGGATCTAACTTAATCTCGTGATAAATAATAAACAACGATACAGTCAAAAAAGATGTGACAAGGTTAAGAGTATGAAAATATCATTCATCGAAGAAAGAAAATGGGATGGGGTAGTTGGATGGGGTCGGAAGCATGCTCGCAATTCCACGGAGATAGAGAGGGGTTGATGGAAGGGAAGGAGAAAAAAAAATAGAAGGAAGGAAAAAAATAAAAAGGAGGGTGGATGGCATATCGCGGGCTTAGAAGAAACATCGGGATTGGAGCAACAAGTGGTAGGATGCGAAACAGAGATCGACGGATGTCAAGCCGTGGGGAAATAAAAAAGTCACCCTTATATTGTGTGCCAAAGTTGAGAGGCTAATAAAAGGTCGCGACAACGAGCGAGGAAGAAGGTATTTTGTGTAGAGGAAAAGAGACCCATGGCGAATAAAAGTGAGAGACAGAAAATAAATGTGTGTGTGTGTGTGTGTATGTGAGAAGATCCCTTGGAATCGGATGAAAAAAAAAAAAAGAAGAAAGAAAAAGGGAGAAAGACTCGAAAGAAACAGGAAGCTTAAACGTTCCTGCAAGCGATACAATAGAATTTTATCACACTACCTTTGCCATTCCTCTGCACTCTTTTCTTTTTTTTTTCTTTTTTCTCTTCTACTTTTCTCCGTGCGGTAGAATTCAGTGAAGAACAACCGTAGAATATGTTTTTCTGGCCATTAGAGAACGTGAGAGGATCCACGCACCAGTTCGACACCCTAACAACGACGTGTAATGCGTTTTATGGCGGGAGTAGTTACTATACTACTGTACGTACCTACTCTTCCCAGGATAATATTTGGATTATAATACCAACAACCACGGAAATGTCGGGAATAAATGTGGCGACCCATATAACAGATGAATATTTACGTATGCAATAAACGTGCGCGGATTATTTATTGTATAAGAGGAAAAACGGGAATATATATTATTAACGTAATCGTATTTTTTGTTTATTTTTTTTGTTTAAATAAAATGTATTCGATAAATGAAACATCGGCTGGAGGAGTAGAAAAATAGTAGGAAAAGTGTAAAAGTGAAGTTACATCGTTAACTTTCGTTCGTTGATTCGTTCGTTGATTCGTTCGTTCGTTCATTCGTATATACGTTCGTTGAGAAAAGTTTTACTTACAGAATCGTTACGTTCTCTGGGAAATAGAAAGAGGAAGAAATTTTGTAGGAGGATAGTAGATTCAATTAATTCCAGAACGAAGCGAGGAGTAAAGCTTTGATCCATCTGCAGCTAGTAGGAATATCGCGAGTTCACCCCGATGGAAAACAAATAAAAGGAAAGGAAGCACCGAAACGAAACTCTTCGGCTGCTTAGCATTACGTAAAAAGCAATTACGTGGGAATGTTTCTACGTTGATTGGTATCGGGAGATGGCCTCCGCCCATCTTTCCTATATTCGTTGTTGTGTTGTGTTGTGTGCCTCCACTCTTGCTCGTTGGCAGGGAACATAATCGTGATAGCCAATGCCTGGGGTCTCTTATTCTCTTCGTATATCCTCTCCTACCAGTTTTAAATGTATCCGATGTTAAAAGTACAATTCCACCGACGTAGCTCGGTTAGCTCGGTTGTTGGTGATCCTGTAGCCTCAAGTGTTCCTGGTGTGTTAGTGCCGGACGAGGGAGGCACGTGTCACTTTGAAGCGCAATGGACTGGAAGGGTGACTCCTACCAACCCGATGCTAACATTTTCCAACAAATCTCGTTATCTTTTCATTTGCCAAATGCAGAAATGCGTGGCAGTGTCCGTCGGGTTCGAACGATAACTGTTTTTATCTAATGGACGGAATTTTGCTCCCTAGATTTCCATCTCGATTTTCTCTGTATTTTTTTTTTCTTCTTCTAAAATTCGTGTCAATAGTTTTATAACGACTTTTGCCAATAAAATTACGAGAATAATTTAACTAAGTATATAAATATGTAATATTTGTGAACGAGATTTACGCAAAGACTCGTCGAGAATTTGGGGGAGATAGGAACGATTGTCCACGATTACAGACATAGAAAGAGAGAGGAAAGAGAAGGGCGGGGGTGAGAGAGAGAGAGAGAGAGACAGAGAGAGGGTCTGTACCCTAAACGTAAACGGAGTTCGGACAAACCAAACCGGAAACCCCCGCGGGCATGCCTGGCGACCTCTGTGATCGGCGTTCCGTGTAATCGCCAAGTATGCAGATGATTAAATTTGCAACATCATCGCGGCAACCCTAAAAGCCGAGTAAAGGGCTGAGCCCAACGGCCAATCGAGTGGGAGGGTTAGCAAGACTCGATTCATGGATGCTAGGAGTTTGACTCGCGGTTTGCCAAAGGATCGTCTTCCGGTAGAGGAGGCTTAAGATTTCTGAACCAACTTCGTATCTTCCAAGCTACTCGCGAAATCCTCTGCATGCTTACTCCATTATAATACGAGTCTTCTTCCATTGCACGAAAGATTAATCAAAAGATTTATCCAAGATATTTATTTCAATATATTTTATGAACAATATTAACCGTTTTCTTTTTTTTTTTAAAATATCTTTTGTTTAAAGTAAACAGAATATAAACGATCGTTCCAAATCTATTATAAATTGAACAATTTTTAAGTCTGTAGGTATATTATGTAGAAAACTCGTGTCTAAAAAGATTCTCGAAGCATAAACAAGAAATATTCTATAGATATTTTTGGAATAAAATACACGCGTTTCCGTGAATATGCGCTCACGTCCATTTCGATCATCCTCAAATATATCCTCAAACTATCCCATAAAGAATCATAAGCATTGTTCGATCATATATAGATGAAATTCCAGAGACATGTCAATGCTCATCGATTTGGAAAATATCATATTTTTTTTTTCCCCGGGGGGAATGGGAATAAAATAAAGAAAGTAGAAAAAAGAAAGGGAAAAAAAGAAAGAGAATAGGTCGGTAAAGATGTTTGTTCGTTTGGCAAAAGAAGAAGAAGAAGAAGAGAGCCGGTAGCTAGAGCTCTTCCTAGATCCCATTGTCGTGACTATTTTCTCTTTCTCTTTCTTTCTAACGTTCGCTCCCGTTCCTCCGAGGGAAGGAACAACTATCCAGGTAACGTCACGTTGAATGGCCGACCAATCACAATATTTTTGACGAGTTATGTCAGCACATAATGCCGGTGGTAAGGGTGTTGTCTGAGCGAAGAACGGCTAAGTTTTTCCACGGGGCCCGCCATAAACTGTGGCGGCGCATTCAGAGGAACACATGCGCCTGCAATTCGCGGCGAATACCACAATGGTCCGAAGAAGGTCCTTGAGCCTTTTAAAAGGCACAAAGACACGCGTACCCTCCTTCCTTCTTTCTTTCTTCTTCTTCTTCTTCTACTTCTTCTACTACTGTACTCTACTACTATTTTATCGTCTTCTCTTCGTTTCATCTCTCTTTCTCTTTTTCCACATATAGTCCCTTCCTTCCTCTTTTCTGGCATCCTGCTTATCCCAGGGCCATACGTTTACGGTCCCTCGGGATACAGAGCCCGTCGAGCGTGTGTAACGCGTTCAGCAGCCCGTGAGTTATGAGGGAACACCGTGCGCAATATTAATATTTTGTATCATCCTTGCCTTGTCTTCTTCCACGACGTTAGGAAAACTCCGTCAGTATTGTCTCCGATCTCACAACGTAACCATCCCTGTTTATACCCTCCTCTAGTTTTTCCATCTTTTGTCGTTTGAAGTCGTTCTCGGTGCCGCTTCTTTGGAAGTAAAAAATTATAAGGGAAAAAGAAAAAAAAGTAGATGGAAAAAGAATAAGGGCGAGTAGAAAGTAGAAGATGTTTCTCTTCTCTCTCCCATAGAGAATCACCGTTTGTGATTTGATATCCTACGGATTTACCGAGATGGAATAAAAATTTTTATTCGAGAAAAACCTCAACGTATTTTTTTCCATCCCTTAACGGATAAACGTCGGTTTAGGATAAATGCGATATAGAAAGTGAATATATTTCGTAGGTATGTATACGAATAGAAATGCATAGAGTCGAAAGATAAACTTAAAATTCAATTAAATATGATGGTTATAATAGGCGAATGGACATATTAAAGAATGGGGGAAAAGGACTTTCGATTATCATGTTATTTTCGTTTGTTTATTTTTCTTCGACAAAAGGGGATGAACCAAAGAAGATGATGGGTGGCACATATCGTACATTCTTTGACTATTCCGCTTTTCTCTCTCCGCCAAGCCAAAGGTCTCCGAATCGTAAAGAAGATGGAACCAACTCAGGTGGTATTGTTCGACCGAATATTGAAGCATCATCTAAACTAATTGTTGACAGCCGGACAATACCGAACCGAGTAATAACAACTTGCCCCGTTGTGAGACGTATTGTGAACTAATCCAACATTTTTACCTGGACTTCGTTGAAATAATTTTACGACAAATGAAAACATTTAATATTTGACAAAACTTACAAACCAAATATTATTTTATTTCAAATATATATATAACAATTTTCTATACGATCAAATCGAAGTTTACGATAAATCAACGATCATAAAGATCTTGAAAGAAAGAAACGAGTATTGGATGAATCTAAAGAATTTTAGTATCATCATTGCGGTAGGTATATCATGAAAAAGATAAAAAAAAAATTTAGAAAGGGACAAAAAATGAGATACGTGTTCCACAGAGCATGACCGAGATAGATCAAAAAAGGCATAGACGATATTGGTATGTCCAACGTGGTTGATTCTTAAACGTTTACGAATTCAAGTCGAACGTTTCGATTTCCTGTGGGAGTTCTCGTCACACTTTTTTTTTTCGAGAAAATAAAATTAAAGTGACGGATTGATAGAGACATATAAAAAGAAAGACAGATACAGAAAGATATAGAGAACCTTCCTTTTTCCCAAGAGGTGCGTCGTTGTTGACAGGTGGGATTCCTTGCAAAAACAATGCAGAAAGAAGGATGACTGTCAGTCTGACTCTGGCATCGAGACTAGAAATCTTTAAACTCCTCTCAAACCCCTCACCCTGAACATGCACCAAACGAGAATCGAGAAGGTGTGACCAAGGCCACGCCCTTTGCTTCTTCCTCTCCTACTTCTTCTTCTTCTTCTTCTTTTTCTTCTTCTTCTCCTCATTCAGAATAAAGAAAAATAAAATGACGAGCTAAACAGTGCTTTTCGATATTAAAAGCGGTTATTTGTAACATTTCTTAACACCCCTAGGTGCCATTGTTTCATCTTTCCGTTGTTGACTAGCGAGTTCGGCATGATGATGACTACATAGGAACCGGCAACGAACCGATACTGATGCGCCGTGAACCAACGGTTGGGCCCCCATCTAATGACGAGCCACGGTTCACGTAATTCGGCAAAACGAGCCGCTAATTGCGGTCGTTCGTTATTTTTCCCGAAAACGAAAGAACACGAAGAGGATTACGATCGTTGGGACCCTTGCGAACGAAACTAACGCGAAAATGTGCCCCGTCATCGCATTCCCAATTTGTATCGATTGGATTCTTTCTTATTCTTCTTTTTCTTCTTCTTTTTCTTCTTTCGTCGTCTCTTCTTTTCTTTTCTTCCCCTTCTCATTTATATATATATATATATATATTTTTTTTTTGTTACGATGAAAGGCAGAACTCGAAACGAGTCACGCGATTTCTGCGGATCCGTTGAATTTTTAGATCTAATTTCTATTGTTGTTGTTATTGTTGTTGTTGACGTTACCGATATCCTATTTCTTTGTCTTCACGAAAATTCACTTTCTCAAAGAAAAAAGGGAACTTAAACTTAATTTGATTTTTCATCGTTAATTTAATCTCTTAAAAGGAAATAGGTAGGTATAACTTTCCGAGGGTATCGGTATAGATTTTTTTGGTTGGCTACCATCTGTCTTCACCCAAGTTTTTAGCAGATCATCGAAACAACGCGTCGTCGTAGTTGAACTCCAATAATTCGATAGAAAGAGAAGAGAAGAAAAGAGAAGAAAAGAGAGGGGAAAGGGGAGTAGTAGGTAATGCTCGAAACGATCACGGGTGGAATCTATTTCCATCCAAATTTACGTTTGCCGTTCAAGGACACGGAAAGAAGAACTCCTGCCTCGTCGTCAGCCGGTTCGATTCTAAATTCAATTCGTTTTCTTGGATAGAAGAACGGAATCGTGGTTGGTAAAAGCACATGGCCCTCTTACCTCGATTGCATAGTCAACTACGTTGCTGATACAATTTCTTGCGAGAATAAACGAAAAGAAAGGTTGGCTTAGGTGTGGGGTAAGGGGGACCTACATCTTTCACGATCATCATCCAGGGATCCCTTATATATATTTTTTCTTCTTATTTTTTCTTTTTCATCCTCTTTTCTTTTCTTCTTTCATTACTTTGACTCGAAGGGAACGAGGCGTCCGACAATGGCTCGTGTTTGCATACGGATGTGCGGCTTGCATTTACGCGGCTCCTGTGGTCGTCCTCCGCAATGTAGAAGAAGAGAAGAAACTGTTCTCCGGATGGGAACGGTCCTCCAAATGTAAAAGAAAATGTTACCTCTTTGTCCCAAGGCTTTGTAAATGCTGATACTGCTGCTGCTGTTGCTGTTGCTGTTATAGTGACGCAGTTAATTGTTTTCTTTTCTTGACGTGACTCTTGCGTGTTGATTTTTTTTTTTTTCAGAGTGATAAATTTTTCAAACATCAGATGTCAAATATTCGATATTATTATCATTATTATTATTATTTTTCTTTGGTAATATAATTACAAAATTAATGTAACGATAATCTTGAAAAACAAATACACGTTTAATTTCTTAGATGAAATAATAAACAGAAAGAAAGAGAGAGAGAGAGAGAGAGAGATACTTTTGCAAGGAACTGTATGAGTTTCTCGATACCTCGAAAATGTCGCGTGCGTACGTCTAATTTTCGAGGCGTTCCTCGTAACGTCGGCATGTTGGTTTCGATCGATGAGAATACTTGCAACATCTGCCCGTAAACTCTGTGGCACACATATCGGAAACGTACGTATTCCCGAGACTCTTTGGATAAAGTAAAGAAAATTATCGGAACGTTTCGTACACGGTACGGTTCGTTTCCTCCCACTTCATTCGCAAGGATAAACGAACCATCTGCGTCGATTGACCGCATCGTTTGTTGTACCGACCAAAACGACGGAACGGTTCTCCTTTTTTTTCTTTTTTTCTCGATTTTTTTTTCCCTTCAATGTTGCCAAGCCACTCGGTTTACTCTTCTTCGTTATTTCGAATGAAGTCCTTTACGCGAATTCTGAAGTGTTACTTACTGCCTTACCGTTGTAAAACATTTTCAGAATAAACTTTCACGATTCTCTATAAACGAATCAAAATATACACGAGAAAAGGAATAATAAATTGTATTATTTGAAAATTTGTAAAATATATTCATTTTTTCAAATAATCGTACGGAATAAGAAACAATAATTATCAAAATAAATGTTAATTATAAAACTAAACTATTACATCGAATTGTCTTACGTTAGGTTACTTTCAAATTTCTTTTCCAATCGAAATTTAATCTAAATTACTTATCTATCCAAGAAGAACGTTAGTTATATCAATAAACTTAAAGGGTCTTGGAGTCCTACGTTAGTTTCCAAAGCAAAGCAAATCGATCGTCCTCGACTCGATCTTCCCACGTGCACGCACATAATCGACTTAGCTGGGGGGAGAGTGGTGAGGGGGGTGGGCGGGGGAAGAGAAGTCGAAAAACGCATCGGATCGATCGGAGCGTAGTCGTTTTCGCGATAGGTACGCCGTGTTGTTTTTCTTCTTCTTACTACGTCGATGTCTCGACGAAGTATCGAAGCGTGCAGATGCCGATGATATCGATGGAACTATAAAAAGACTTAAAGGAGAAGAGAAGAGAAGAGAGAAACACATTGGAGTGCGGAGGAGCGTCGTCGAAGGTGGCTCGAAAGTGGAACGAAATAATTTTGCGGCGTAAGACGACGTGATCGTTCTTCTTCCTTCGGAGTCCTCTCTTCTCGATGGCTCGGAGCCTCCGCCATCCTCGAAAAGAGACAAGACCGCAAAATTTTCGTCCCCGCGCCATCCTGCGGCAAGAATGCGGCCTCTCGATCGAGAGAACCTTAGCGGCACATTGCCCGTCTTTTTTCTACCTTCTCACCAATCCCCCTCCTCCCCCTCCTTCATCCTCCCCCTTCTTTTACCTCCTCTTATTCCTCGTCGATGGACTTTCGACAAAATTACCCTCCTCGGGTGACACCGCGTCGCGTAATGGCCGGTTCACATCGCATTCCTGCACGCAAGCCCGCCAGGCGACACTTTGGGTAACGATCGGTTTTGCGGGGCCCGATCGTTTTCAAACCAAAAATATACTTTGCCAAAATACGATACCAAATGTCGAATCACTGCGCAAATATTACCTTACACCCCCGTATGTAATTTTTGTAACAATCTTATGGAAATATAAATCACGAGATAGTATGGAAATTCGAATTAATGTAAATAACTGTTGTATTATAATTGAATAATTTAATAATTATTATAATACTTGATATTATATATATCGAATCATTTTGAGTCATAAGGAAGAATGATAGTTAATATCTTTGTCTTCGAATTTTTATTTTTTTATTATTATATTTATAATAATTCGTACGTAAATTCTTATGACGATTAAGTTCATTGCTACGTAATAAGAAAAAAGAAAATAGGAAAAAAAGTATAATAAATATTGTTTCCGTACGAGAATCATGAATATTAAGAGTATTATATGATGCCGATGATGCAACTGGGTTAATAATCAAAGAAAAAAGTACTAGAAAGTATGCTGATTTTCTTTCCTTTTTTTTTCCTCTCTCGATTAATTTTTTCCAAATAATAAATTAAGCGAAATAATTATAATTGAAACTCAAAAAGTGAACGTCCAATGATTTTAACGAGCTTTCGTTCGTACGTTAGTACGAGGTTTCGTTCGGCACTTTGAAAAGGCTCTTTTAATAAATCGGGATCTTGGCTGGGGTCACGTTCGATTTGTTCCTTTGCGAAAATATTTTTCATCCCGTTGGTCGCAGCTGTCGACGACGTCCACGTCCTCTCACCGTGACTTTCTCTAAACGATTACGAAGATTACGGTCAATAAAAATAACGTCGCTCGTTATTGTTGTCCGAGAGTTGTTGCGGACACGCTATAAACGATAATAATCGTCCTCGTTGTTTGATGTCTGTTGTTATCTATGAACTTCAACGCGTTTCTCTCTTCTTATTTTATAGAAAAAAAAAAAGAAAAAAAAATATACCATGGAAAATTGCCATAAATGATACGAGTATAAACCTACGTCAAACCTAAATTCAACCTATTTTTTGCAACGATTTAAATAATATAGGACATGATCTAGAAAAAAAAAAAACTTGATATTAACGTTGCACGTTTACAGATCTGTAAGAAATTACAAGTTACTTACAAATGTACGGCGAACGAGTGTAATCATGGATCTACCTATTAACGTTTTAATGTATGATTAAATTATTTGGAAAGTTGTAGAAAAAAAGTATACCTAGGCGTTTAAGAAATAATTTAAAAAGTGACAAATAAGTATCGTTAAGTATATGATACTTATTTAAACAGTAAATATTAAATTGTGTTGCATATATGGAAGACATTAATATAATATTATAATTGTATATATTCAAAAGGTATGAATAATTTGTAAAAGCTTACCAGTCGTACGTCTTACTTCGTCGGATGTTCTTCAAAGACTGATGATACCTATCCTTGTTGATAAACATTCGTAGTTCTCGGATTCTTAGAAACAACTGTTCTCGGAACAAGTTCACATCTTAACCTCGCTCGAAATACTGTTATTATTATTATTCGGATTTCTCTCAAAGGGAATCATCGATTGTGTGGTATCAACATTAAATTCATATCAAACATACGTTGTCTCTCACTTTCCCACACGTATTTCTATCCGTCATTTATAATCGACATTACACCTGTCATTTGCAATTTACATTGTACATCGCACTGTTTATTTCATCATCGCCGTTAACGGATAATTAATGAATGATCGTTGACGACCAGAAAATAAATACGCTCTATCGAGTGCTATTAGACGAATTATCGATTGCTAAATATTTTCTCCTATAAAAATAAATGAGCATGCTTGCATGAGATAGAAATGGAAAGAGAGATAGAAAGAGATAGAAAGAGAGAGAGAGAGAGGGATAACATTATACGTTTCCGACTCGTTAAATATTGCATCTACGATTTATATATTGCTTACTCACGAATGATATAATTTTTGTTGTTATTATTATTAAAAGCGATCTAATTAAAACGTATAATTGATATAATATACGAGTAGACATATATTTTAAGTAAACAAAATACAAAATAACGAGTATGGAAATCGATGGATGAGTATAATAAAATTTCTTTTCTCCCTTCGTTTCTCTCTCTCTCTCTTTTTCTTTGCTTCTTTTTAATAGTCAAGTGCTACCCTTATGACTGGTCGGACATGGGTGGTCGAGTCGCTGACCGGATTCGAGGAAGCGTCTCTCTATGGACGCTGTCAAGATCGTTACCTATAAGAAAGTCTGGCGAGAAAGCGGTTGTCACAGGCCATCATTCGCGTAGTGTTACGACTAGTAGCGAAAATAGTTTCTACAATCTAGACTTGTCGAGACCGAGGAATGAAGGAAGGGTGGACGGACGGAACGGACGTACGCCCGTTTGCGAGTGAATTCCGTAACGCAGATGTTTCGCGTCTTACAAGCGACACTCTTGTATTTCTGTCCCACCCAGTATAAACAAAAGCTGAGTGACGATCGGTATCCAGGAATAAAACGTTTCTACCAGCAGTCAATGTTCTGTGTTTCTCTTTTTGTTCTCATTCTCTCTCTTTCTCTTTCATTTACTTGAATTCTTCTTTTTCGTTTTCTTTTTATTTTTCTTTTTCTTTCGATCGAAGATCGATGCCCCATCGTGTGTTAAAGTTTATTGCTCGATCTCTCGGAATACGATCGTAATTAAGATGGGAACATTGTCGTCGAGTAAATGTAAATTGAAGTAACTTCGCGAGTAACTTTCACTGTTCTGACTCGAGTAATTAATTGATAGTCGGAGCCTTACAGAGCGTGCACTCTCTCGCACGGTAAGAGATAAGAATTCGATTCGGATAAGGTATTTGATGGAAGAAGGTTAACGTGTTACCAACCAATTGGATAGTCTCACATTTGCACGCACATTGTGCTAAGTATAAATTTACATTATTAAGTGCTTACAAACATCAAATGAACATTTGATAAATGTCGTTAATATCTTCATTTTTCTCTTTTTCTATTTTCTTATAATTCTTTACGATAAATTACAAGATATTTTATATATCAAATTACATTCGTATGATATTTCTTTTTCTTTTTTTGTAAGTATATAATAAAATATTAAGTGCGTAAGCGTTAGAATGAATGTTCGAGGCAAAATCTTATCGAATGAAATCGGATAAGAATCTTTAAGTTTCCTCGTTATCGTAATTAATTAGCAAATCGTATATTATAGATAAATAAATAGAGAGAAAGAGAGAGAAAGAGTATGTTAACGAAAGCTCACAATGTAAGAGTTCAATTTCCAGTTTACAGGTAACTGTGGGAATATATCAAAGTATCGGTCTCTCTCCTCTAGATAAACGAGGCAGGCTCGTCGTTTAAACGTTCGCGGATGGAATTTTAATCGGTGGTACGCCTTTCCACGGTAATCATGCGCCAGCCTATAGTGATCTTTTATAACTCTGAAAATACGTAAAGTAATGCTCCGTACGAGATTACAAAGACTCGCAGCATCGGCGCGAAACCAAACTGGTTTTGCATGGAGACGCTCTTAGACGACAGGATCGTCTTATTCTAAAAGAACGCGTGGATGATTTTGCGAGTCGAAGAAATAGTTCTAAATAAATAATTAATATCAATTAACAAAATAATATACGTATTAAAACAAATCGAAAAATTGTAATACAACACCGACGACAGATGATTCTATCGAATTCATAATTAATAATTCCCATTGGGGGGAGGGGAGGAGAGAAGACAAATCAAAAGTATTTCGACAAAATTAAAAAAAAAGAAAAGCATTGAATTTCTAAATTAAAAATACTGAAGAAAAAAAATCAAAAAAATAATCACATCTTCGCGTATTAAATTAATAGCAATAATTTAATGCAATTAACGAGTAAAGTAAACGCCCAGCGTACTAAATCGAGCTAAAGTTTTTGCTATACGTATATACATATACAGAAAACTTAGATTTCTTTCTCTCTCTCTTTCTCTCTCTCTCTTTCTCTCTGCCTGTCTTCGGTTTTGTACAACTCCGTTGCAAGTCCGGATGCAGATGGAGCCGGTTACGCGCGGCTGTAATTAACAAGGCTTCCTTTGTTGGTGTTTTGTCGCCGTCCGCGACACGCAGTGATGATGAAGGGGGAGGAAATTCCTCTCGTCCATCCAAAGGCTACTCTCTTCCTGTCCTGGGGTCCCTCGACCTCTTCACCCCCAGCCTTCCTCAGTCCCTCAACCCCCTCCCCCTCCCACGGCCCTCTCCCCCTTTCCCCCTTCCTATACGCCAAGAGAGAGACTATAAAACGTTCTTTGTGTTAAACGTGCGAGCTGGAGACTCTCGCGAGTATGCCAGACAAGAGACAAATGTAAACATTTCCATGGACTACACCGTAGAAGAGTCCTCGAGAGATCTCTCGCTCTAAGGATTACGTGTATACATGGCCCAGGTCTCTACCTATCTCTCTCTTTCTCATTCTTTCTATACATCTACCTATAGATTTTTTTTCTTTGTGTGTATATACATCATATACATCGAGCATCGACCACCGAGAGGCGATCGAGACGGTCAAGCTCCTTCGAGAAAGATACGTTGCTCGTTCTAGAGTGCCGTTCGGGACTGACTGCTACCTCTTTTTCTTTATTTTCTTTTTTTCTTTTCCTTCTATTTCTTCTTCTTATTTCTTTTTTCCTCTATTATTTTTCTTCGTTATTAAACGAAGGAAGAACGAGGACTCGGGCACTCGGATATATCCACTTCCGAAAAAATTCAAAGATTTATCATAACGAAGATATTTTTTAATCGTAGATAAATCTTCTTTTAATAGAGATTTTTTATCGTAAGAAATAAATATCTTTGATAAAAGAAATAATTGTTTTATTCGATATTAGAAGTTTCATAGATCTCTTTTCTCTTTTCCATTTCGTATTAATCGATTTTCTTATTATTTCAACGGAATAAAGAAAGGTAAGGTTATATTACGTTCGTCCGATTTTTATTTTCCATCGTTTTTAACGGATTGGAAAGTTTGATAAAAAAACGTATTCGTAAAGTTACAAAATTTGAGGATGAACTTCGACAGGATGTTTCGTTCGTCTTCCGATCAAATATCAAAGATCGAAGACGACTAAATAACGAGCGGCGTTGATTTTCAATTGAATTTCGAAATCAACGTTGGCTCGGTTTACTTCCCGAATCAGTTTTTAGAGAGAGAGAGAAAGAGAAAGATTTGTTTTTTCGAGGGCCGTTAGACTTCCACCGTGGGTTCCGTGAGTTTACATATGAATAACACGGAAATAGAAGTCGAGGATTCCCGTGCGAAGTGCTACTAGCTCCGATGGGACGATAAAGTAAACGCAAATACGATCACACTATATGCGAAACGTAAGCGTTTCGAAGTGGGCCGATGCGATTTGGTTTGTTGAAAATGATTTTTTTCTATTTACATGTTTTTTTTTTTTTTCTTTTCTTTTTCGTTTCGTTCGATACGCGACACGAAATCATTTTTATATTTCAGAAGACAACACCGAGAATTATGTTATCGTAATCATTCGACAGATAAGATCTAACCGTTTTATACATTTTTCTCGCATATCTACGTTTAAAATATAAACACGGTTGATAGAAAAATTTGTTGTTCGCGTGAAAACGCGTAATAAATATCGCAAACGGTCGAACGCGGTGTATTATTTCGGTGCACGCGACAGATATATTTTGTTTTTCATTTTTATTTGGAAAATAGTTATAAGTAGTACATAAAGGTCCGATAAAGAGAAGAGAATAGAAATAGTAGGGAAGATAGAAAAAAAAAGAAACAAGAAAACAAAAAGAAGGAATCTTATTCGAAGCGTGCGCCGTCTCACGATAAAGACCTTGTTCCCCGTGCGGTAATTATTAGGGGCACGAAGCCAATGGCGGCCGCCCGTGGCGTCCAACACGAATTCCAAAAGCTGATCCGCATACGTCTCTGGGAAACGGGAGGTACTGAGAGCGAAAAGTATCCTCCCGAGCCGAAACAGAAACGGGAGAGTATTGGTGTGTGTGTATGTGTGTGTGCCGGCTTTCTTTGGTGCACCGCAGAGACAATACGCCACCCGTCGAGACGAGCCGTATAAATTGTTTTCCGAGGTGCGGGGGATGAAAGCTGCACGAACTCCGTGGAGCCTTATATTAATCTATGCTTCTCGATATCTTCTCAGCTCGATCCTCTTTTCTTAACCTACGCCAATCTTCTCCACCAAATTATATACATTTTATATATATATATAATAAATTAACTAATTACTAAGATAATGATATTTTATATTTTTAATAATATGTACCTATGTGATATTAAAATATTCAAATATAATTTGACAAATAATTCAATTGTCATTTAATATTATACATTTAATATATAAATAATAAATTAACTAACAGACCAAGAAAAAAAAATAATAATATTTCATATTTTTAATAATATGTACTTATATGATATTAAAATATTCAAATATATAATTTGACAAATAACTCACACAATTGACTCTATTTAATATTATATTTATAAATAATATTTTTTCTCTTTATATTTTTCATCCAGTGTATATTTTCATAAAACAAAGTTGTTTTTAATTGCATAGAGAGAACCAAATGCAACCAAAAAGCAAACGATAAAGCGAGAGAATTCCGGGCAAGTCTTTGAATACTGTGACCTTTTCGGTAGGAGGGTTGTAATTTACAGTTCCACCTTTCATGGCTTTTATTCGAGCGTTAACGTTTGCCGGACGTCCGCGAAGTCGTAGCCACTGGTTTTGTACTCCCCATTGGTGGTGATGGTGGTGATGGTGATGGTGGTGGTTGTAGGGAACTGTGACGATTAAAAGACAATAGGTTCTCGCCGTCGTTCTTTTTGCCCTCCTTCGCACTCTCCCTCTCTCTTTCATTCATTGTTTCGACTTCAAATTGTTAGATGAAGTGAGACCGACAGACAAAGTGAAAAAGAGAGAGAGAGAGAGAGAGAGGGAGAGAGAAAATCAAGCTGCAGGAAAGGTCCACGAAAGTACACACACAGACACACACACACACACACACACACACACACATATACATATAGAAAATTTCTCTCTCTTTCTCCGTTTCCATCTCTGTTTTCTCTCTTTCTCTTTCCTCCCGGTTTTGTCCCCCGTGTACAATGGCTGTTGCTCGTTTCTCCGGCACTCAAATGTTTTAACAATGTTTCCAAACACTCCCACGCGTACGACCCCCTTCGAGCTTTCGCTTAACGTTCGATATTTACTCAGAACGAGAAAGAGAAAAAGAAACCTTTTGTGAGGTTGCATTATGCGTTTTCCTGCGTTTCCTGATCAAAAAGCTAGAGAAGCCATTTATTTTTTCCATTACGCTTGAATAATCATGAAAATTCTTCTTCGCACTTCTTACACGAGTGCTCGTTGAATTAGATTAAAAATAATATTAAAAAAAGAAAAAAAGATTTATCCCGACCGAAGATACGAGAAGGACCAATTAAATTACGTAGATCTAATTTTATTTTTAATCTAAGATTTGTAGACTACCGTTTATATTTTATTGTTGTCAAAGAATCAAAGGTTAATCCACATTAAACGAAACGTCTAGCCGTATTATTACTTTTGAAATATTCAAAAGAGAGAGATAGAGAGAGAGAGAGAAAGAGAAAAGGAAATCAAGAGCAGCGAAAAGGGTTGAGAAGTTAAGCTTTGCCACGCTTCGCTAAGTTCCGCCACTACGTTTGCCCTCGGAGGCACGAGCGAGCTATGGTAATGCGCGAGAGACACGGCTTCGTGGTCCAAGAGGAACAACGCTGAGGATCCTGGGATAAGCGTTCCCGGAGATGGCGCCTCCGGCTTGCTACGAGTACGGTCCAAGCCAAAAAGGACTCTTTTACGATCTTACAACTTTCTTTAATTCTAATTTGCGACCAGCAAAAAAATCCATCATTTCGATGAGTATGACTGTAAAACCAAAAAAACGGTTAAACGAGTTAATCGTTACACACTATACTTTATCATTTATCTTCCAAACTAACTCTACATTAATATATCTTACTATTGTGTATAATCTAACGATACTGATCTCTTGCTCATTCGTTCATTCATTCATAACAAAAAAGGAAACCCAAACGTTTAACAGAACGTTTATAACCTGTTACCCCATAACACGTTAGTTAATATTTATTATTTTTAATAACATGCCAAAACTGTTGGAAGACAAAAAATGTAGAATTGAAATGATAATAATTCATAGCCCTCTCTCTCTCTTTCTCTCTCTCACTCTAACTAATTCAAAAAACACGCCGAGATAATGATAGTAGCAGCGAGGGAATAGAATGCAGAAAATACGTTAGACGATGGGTTCGTCGTCGTGATGATGTGTTGGATGATTAGCCAGAGAGCTTGGGCACTCTTGTGGGTGGCTGTACGACGTCGAGAAGAAGGTGGACAAGATGAGTCCTGGGTCTCTGAAAGCGTGGGCGGGGCGGAGCACGCATAGCTCCCGGCCTCTTCTCTTCTCTTCTCTCCTCTCCTCTTCTCTTCTCCTCACTGGCATGCCACCAAGGTACCACCTTCGAGCTCGCCATTCTCTATCTCTTTCTCTTTCTCTTTCTCTTTTATTTCAACCTTCTTTTCGTATCCCCAACGTTCTACTCCCGTTTTTCTCTCTTTCTTCTTGTCTTCGTTCAGTCCCTAGGATCGAGAGGGATGATGTCGAGACTTTAATGCTTCCGAGGCATACACATATAATACGTATGTATTTAAATACATACATACATACACACACACACACACACATACATATATATATATATATTTATCCGTGTGTGTAAGCTTGAGACACGAAGATGATCACTTTGGAGTAAGTGCGTAGGTGCGAGCCACGCTTTCGCGCGTGTTTCTGCGCGGGAGTCGTGCGAGGATGTAAGGAAGATTGCACGTTGAGGCCCACCCGTCGGCCAACCGCTAGGTTATTTCTCTCTCTCTCTCTCTCTGTTTCTCTCTCTCTCTTTGAGTAAAGACGATAGTCTTCCTCTCGAATGACGAGAGGAAAAGCCCGAAGGATCTTCGAAGCATATGAAGCGTGTCTCGCTCGTCCTTCCGCGACTACTCACCAACATGAGTGGTCGTCTTTCTCGCAAAGTGCCAGCAGCCAATACCGATTCCAAGTCGAGCGGCCGGCCAATTAACTGTACTCTGTCAACGCCACTACAAACTTGCCGAGATCAATCAAGTAGATTTTTAAACAGGATGTTGAAAAATATTTTGCCATATAAGTTGAATAATATATTTTTCTTCGCATTTTTATTCACATTATTTATATCATATTTTATCTTATGATATTTATTGCGTTCGCGTGATTTATCTGATAGTTGAATTCGTATATATATTTATTTAATGCAGATCTTATTGTTAGATTAATCTCATATATATATATATTTTTTTTATCATTTTTAGGTTTTAAATTGTAATTACTATTATACTTTTAAATCGTGATTGTCTTATATATATATAGATATGTATTTATTTATGATTGTAATAGTTAACTTTCAAGCGGTTAATAAATAAGAGATATTTATTTTATCAGGACGAAGTAAATCGTGGAAACGTATAGAAGGGAATCACGATGAGAATGGAAAACAGCTGATCGCTCGATCGTGGCTACCTCGCGTGCCGACTCGCGTTCCATGCAACTCCACCGCCACTGCTGCACCGATTACGCAATTAACATTCGCTTTAATTACCTTCTCCCTGCTTAACAGCTAGGCAACGGGTCTCCGCCTTGCTCCGGTCAGCAGCAGGCTTCTTAACCGAGAACTCCTGCCACCTTCTCGTGTTGCTCCTCGTTAGAAGGGAACAACACCTGGCCAGTTTTCAAACCATTTATTTATACCATGCCCGCGATATATAATTGCTATGGAATATCGCGAGCGTGACCACGGACTTTCCGCGTTCTCCCACTCTTCCATCACTTTGATTCAGATTCTTGATTTTTTTCCTTTTTTTGTGTTTTCCTTCATAATTCGAAAGGTCCGAGATATCGTGAAACTTTTTTACGAACTTCCACGAAACGGCAGCTGTGACGTTTCGTGTATTATACTTTTTTAATTCATTTTTATTGCAAATATTTTTTTTTTATAAAACTTTACGATAATGTTGACGGGTTCTGTCCAATTACGAATACATTAATTAGCAATGATTGATAAACATAAATGACTTTAAGAACTTTAACTTCAGTTCTTGCTTTTATTTTCTACTTTTGCGAACATGTATATAACCGCAGCCGCATATATATATATATATATATTATTGTAATAATAATAATAATTATTATTATTATTGCTGGACCTGGTCAATTTGGAAGATCTATACCTTCGAAGAGTTCGTGGATCTCAGTAAGGTGATAACCTTCCCCGAGCACGGGTTCGCTTCCGAGTAAAGTATTCACGAATCTCAGGATTCTCCATGAAACAAATCATTTAATCTCGATCGAGATAAGGTAAGAGTATCGACGGGGTTACTTCGTGAAGAGGCCGTTTGCCGCGACGAAATCGCAAATCTACCGCGAAAGAAAGAAATGAAGAGGGAAGAAAACGGTTTCGCATTATTATTCGATGCCTATATTAGAAGCGATAGAGACGATACGAGAAGGGGTTGCCGGGCGATGCCGGTGTGCGACCTTTAGATCTTTGGGATCGACTTAATAAAGAGAGGCCGGCTTCGGCACGTAACTCCTTTAACTTGGGTAATCCGTGTACACGGAGAAGAGAATTGCGCCAGCTCGAGCGAAAGAAAGAAAGAGACGACCAAGACGAGCCGGCCTCCTGCTCGATATTTGCGGTTGACCGATATAGGCCGGCCGCCTTTGCCGTACGAAATAATAATCGTGAAAATCACGAGCTCACGATCCGGCAAACTGGACGAATGTAAGTTCCAACCGAGAAGGATAGATGGAGAATGAAAGAAAGAGAGAAAAAGAGAGAGAGAATGTTTGGATCCCAAGTTACTTTCGACTAAAATCAGAACTTGAGTCCACCTTCAGCACCACCTTCACCAACACCACCACCACCACCACCAGCTTCCCTCGTTCGACCCACCCCCACAATACGCCACAAGCTTTGCCTTTAGGGATCTCTGACGTAATCGAAGAACCCCGAGCTGCAGATCACAGATTAAACAACACTCGAGTCCTTCTCCTCGATAATTACCTAGGCCAGGGTAATTGCTGCAATCCGGGAACGGCACGCAGTTACCGCGATAATTCACCCAACGGTGATTTCGAGTCAGATTGCCCGGGCAGAAGTTACGTTATATGCGCAAGTAAGCGGTCGAATGAACGAACGAACGAACGAACCAACGAACGAACCAACGAACGAACAAGCAAGTCGGCTCGAGTCGAGCCCGACTCGTTCGCCACCGCTAAAGTTGGAATTGGTTGAAGCAGAAATTGAGAGACCCCTTGTGCCGTTCTCACACCCCCTCCCGAAAAACACATAAGCTCGAAATGCAATCGTCGAGAAATCGGTGTGAATTGCACGTTCGCACCTGCATACGAGAGTTTTCTTACTCGAGAGATACTGAGAATTCTATAATCAAATATTTATTCAAAAATTATATAACGCATTTTAATATTCGTTCGATTATAAATATAATAGAATAAATTTGTCAAAATGGGGAATGACGATTAAATTTATAGTCATTTAAAAATTTTACAACATAATTAACGTATCAACCATATAAATTTAACAAACACCTCTGACAAGTTTATCTAATCGTACGATTTTTTATTCGAACAAAATTACAACTTGTCAAATATAATTACCAATTATATCTACTCATTGTTACACGCCTCCTTTATATTTATACATTTCTTTTCTTCTCCTATAATATTTTCTCTTGATTTGCAACGTCACGCGACTGAAAGATCGATAAGAATGTCGACCGTGATCTAATTAATGTTAGGGAAATATATCATCGAGGTGCGTCGTTCGATATCATCTAATGCGATTTTGAGGTGAGAGAAGAACGGGAGCTGGGCGAGTTAGGGTCCACCATTAAAATGGTAATTACAAATGTATTTAATCATACTCATTCCCAACAGTTATTACGCATCATTTAGTCCGTTACTCAATGTCTTAGTTACTGTTTCATCGCAATACGAGAAAGGTGCCGTTCGCGTGCAAATCGACGATGCACCGTGGCTAAACGATCCCGTATTACACTAGGGAACTTAAACGATGCGATTGCAGGCAAGTCGACGTATGTACGTGTATGTGTATATATATATATATATATATATATATATATATAAACTTATACATATACAAATATATATATTATTAACGTATGAAGGTAATTATAGATTGTACGATTGTGATATTCGACGAAAGAAAATTTAATATCTTATCTGACTGACCTGAGATCGTCATCGATTTTCCTACTTCCTATTATAAACAAATACCTATAAGGAAAAAGAAGAAAAAGAAAAAGGAAAAAAAATATGATAAACAAAAAAATTATATAAAGATGCACACGCAAAGAAGCGTGTTTCGATCGGAATGGATATAGGTTCTCGCGTGCGTTGATTATTATTTGTAGACATAGAGTGAAGTATTATACCCAAGCGTTCATGATAAGCGTCTAATGATTCCGGGTCACATCAAGATACACCACCGACATCATCGTGTCTTCGACACGTCGAAGAAATTATCTACATTTTTTATATCTCATCTTACTACCTCTAGAGAGATTTCTAGCAATTTTCTCGGATACTTTTATACGTGTGTTTGTTCGTATATATGTGTCCTACGCGTGTGTGTGTGTATATAAAACACAAAGTTGCTAAGTCGTAGATGAGTAGTCGAATGGCAGCGAGGAGTGTCGGAAAAGAAGAGAAAAAGTGAGATGGAAGGAAAGGAGGAAGGAAAGGAATGGGACGATGGAAAAAACTATGAAAAAAATCACGGGAAAAAACAACAAAAAAAAAAGAAGAAAAAAAAATAAATAAAAAGAAACGGTGAAAGCGGATAAACATCCCACATCGAGATGTAGAGAGACGGCTTGGACGAGTCGAGAAATATGACAGATATGTTGTTCGGTTTTAATTATAGGGCTTCTCTTGAGTGGTATATCTCACGCGAACTTCTCTTTTTTCCTCCCCCTACCCCCCACCCGTATCCTCCTCCTCTCCCCTTTTCCTCTTATTCGTTTCTTTTCACTTTTTTCACCTCTCTCTGTCTCTCTCAGTCATCTTCGTTAGTCTTTCTCGAACTATAGCAAAACCTTTTTCTTTCGAAAAATAAGAGATCGCACTCGCGGCATGGTAAAGCACCCACCGATCGATCTTTTCGCTAATATATTCGGTCTCTCAAGGATACAACCCTTCGAAGACAATATTTTCAGGTTTGGCTTGGTCATCAGTTTGTAATTAAAAGTTCCCTCGATGGGACCGCGAGACCCAGGCCCCGTGTCATTATTTTGAACCGCGCGGCGCCAGGACCCAGTATCTCATCCTTCCCCTAAAATACAACGTCCAGTCGAGGGAGCTACGATACACCGGGTGTCGTAGAATTTACTCGTCTTACCACGAAATAGGATCCCTAAATCGACTAATCTTTCTCAATTGCTCTTTCCCGTTCGGAGTTGTATCATTTTTATTCCGTTTATAAAAAAGATATGTATTAAGATAGATGATCAAATAATTTGTTGGTTTAACAAAAGGGGTTTGCCTTCTTTTTTTTTCTTTTAATTTATAAATGACGATTAAATTATAACGTAATGAAGAAAATAAGAAAATAATTGAGAATATTCTGGATAACAATTTTTGATCGAGTTTGAAAAAAATGATAGCGACGAAGGAATTGGAATAAGATTAGATACGAGAGAGTGTTTCTAAGAATACTGTCACCCGGTATAAAAATCACGTAGGTGCGTGTCTAGAGGCCCTGTTTAAAAGCGTATACACAGAGATGGGCGGAATGCCGGCCGTGCTTTATTTACGGCCACTGGGACAGTTTTTAATTTGTTCTCCCTCGGGGAAGGAGGTCCGTGGGTGGAAGAGAGAGAAAGAGAGAGAGAGACAGAGAGAGAGAGAAAGAGAGAGAGAGACAGAGAGAGAAAGAAAGAAAGAAAGACAGATCGGAAGACGAGCTCTCGGTCTTTAAAAGGAGTTTTAGACCTGCTTCAGTCGTTAGAAACCGAAGAGGCGTTTCTACGCTCTTTCGGTTGAAACGTAGTTCGAGGTGAGACGAGGAAGGGTGGTTCGGAAAGGAAAAGAAGGAGAAGAAGGAGAAGGAGGGTGATAAAACGGCGCAGGGGGAGAGGGAGACGACAGCCGACGCTAATAAATCCTTAATTATAATTGCGCGGGCGCGTGACGGGAATAACTCTCTGCTTTAATTATCGGTTCGAAGACGACGGTCCAGTATTCGACTAATCGACGAGCCAACAACGATCACGCTTAGTCGTATCTTTTCAACTTTCTCTGATCGCGAGCAAATGTCCGGGGTCACGTGTCAATCCTCAATTCACTCTCGTTTTATTCTCTCTCATACTTTCTCTCTTTCTCTCTATTCAATATTATCTTTATGTTTGTTTAATTTGTCGATACACGTACGAAAAAAGATTAGTACTTTATTTTAATCTTATCGGTTGTTTGTTTGCAGTCGCCGTTTTTCGATATCAAGCTTGTTTCGATCATATTAATTAACGTTTCGTACATTCCGAGTGACTTCTGACAGTGACATTCGAAAAAAATTAAAAAATAAAATGATCACTTTATCGCGTGCTTACAGTTTTAACGATAACGACTAGAGAAAAAAAAAAGATTACGATAGAAATAGCTCTCTCTATAAATATCTCTCTTTCTCTTTTTTTTTATGGAACTGAAGTTGCCTTTCTTCTACAAAACGTGATTCGATTAATTGCTTAGAAAATTTGTTCTCTCGAAAGGAAAGTCATAGAAATTGGTTGGATCAGTCGAATATCACGGCCAATTGTTTTCCAATTTTTCGTCAAATCCTTTTAAGACGTTATTTTTTTTGTTTGTTATATTTCTCCTTAACTATCATCGTTTAAAAGTAATTGACCGTTGTACCCATTCTTCGATGGAGAAATACAGCTATTTTTTATCATTACCTGGAATTCGGATCTGTCAAAATGTCCTGGCTATGGTTGCGTTAATTACGGTCCCTGGATACGGCCTGGTCCAAAATAATTATAATAATCAGAGGACACGCCCCTTCTCAAACTCTCTCTCTCTCTCTCTCTCTCTCTCTTTCTCTCGCTCGACCCGAGATGGATGGTTGGACAGATTTTTCGGTATCGTACCGGTTAAAGTCACGAGCAAGCCACGGCAAACTCGAGCGACAGGGACGAGTAGGCTCGGACAGAAACGCATTATCGTATCTCCTCCTCTTCCTTCTTCTTCTTCTTCTTCTTCTTCATTTTTATTTTTATATTTCTTTTTTTTGTTCTTCCTCTTTTTCGATGTCCGACAGCCAGCGCGAGCACATGTTCTCGTGTCAAGTAACTTGATTGCACAAAAACCAATATATCTAATTACAACTTATTTTAAAGACAATCAAGGTCATCATCGTCGATTTTTTACGACGTAATCTTCCTTATTTCTTTATTCTTTTTTTTCTTTTTTCTTTGTCTATATTTCGCGCTAGTGTTTCCCTTCGTTAAATCCTTCATAGATGATCTTCCTTCTTTCTTTTTTTGCATTCTTCGCAAAAAAAAAAACAAGATAAAAAGAAAGAAGAAGAAAGAAAATGAAAAAAGAAACGAAAATGAAAAAAGAGTTCGAAAAAGATCAACACCGACGTCATTTCAAACCAACTGACCTTTTCTGTCTTCGCTGATTTACGACTGGTCCGCAGCAACAAGTAGAAATCGAATCTGTGTGACTTCGACACCGGGGCCACAACTTTAATTACACTCTACGAGCTGGAATCTCCAGGCGGCCCGAAACTTCTTCTTCTTCTTCGTCTAACGCTTTCGAATGAACCTTTAGATCTCTTTGCGTTTCACGATACTTCAATAATCGAATCTTATTACCTTCCATTACTATCTCCAGTAATTATTTCCGTTAATTAACGTATCCACGCAAATGCGAATATTTATAAAATTAAATTATATCATCATCAACATATATATATATATTTCAGAATAGTATCGAATTGTTGAAAACAAAAATTACAAAATACATTTTGAGCAATATCTCCAAATTCTAATTATCGTCTTCGTATTTAACGACAAAAATATATATTTGAAAACATTACCGATATCGTTTCTTTGAACGTATCCGAAATTCGTAACTTAATGAAAACCACTGGTCCAGCACTGTCATTAAGCGGTGTTGGTCGTCCCACTCCTCCTCCTCCTCCTCCTCCTCCTGCGAGGAGCACCACGGTCTTTGTTTCATTGGCTGGGCGTAGCAAGTTCGTTCACGATGGTAAGAGAAAAGAGGTTAAGGGGGTGGAGGAGGAGGAAAAGGAGGAGGAGGAGGAGGAGGACCTGCGGGGGTCCGAAACCGTCTGTCATCCCCGAACGACTAATGGTCGCTTCACGCTGCTTCATTATATTTTCTAAATGTAAATTCGTACACGGAGAAGAAGCAGAGTTCCTCGGCGTAGCGCCCGGAGGGCCGGGGGGGTCCTTATAAAACTCAAACTCTTCCACGCATTACGAGAGACTTGAGAAAGAAAGAATGAAGAAGAAGGGAGAGGGAGGGATGTGTGTGCCCTGGGTTTGCCATGGGTTTGGTGGGGTAAGCGTTCAACCCGCGGGCTAGAGTCGCGCATCCTTGATTGCAGGCGACAGTTTATGGTCTTGTCTCTCGTCCTGCGGACCAATTAGCCCCCTAGCTTCCAAGAAGGGCTAGGCATTCTTTAACATCCTTTTCCTCATCTTCTTAGTCTTCGTCGTTGTCGTCATCCTCATCGTCGTCGTTGTCGTCGTCGTCGTCGTCGTCGTCGTCGTCGTCATCTTCGTGCATCGTCGTTGTCGTTAGGCTACTTTTTTCTTTTATTTAACATTTTATAGCCGTTCTTCTCGGATCCGTCTTCCTCTTTCTTTTTTTGTTTTTAATCCCTTTTCTATCCCACCGATGATTTTTCACGATTACCTTTTTTTTACTCTTCGAGGAATGTACTCCTTGATGAGAGGCTGGTTTTCATACAGGTTTCTTACTTTTTCTCTTTTGTAATAATATCTTTATCTTTCTCTATCTTTTTCCATCTTTATCTCTTTTATGTAACATGTTTTTTTTTTGTTTTTAAATATCTCATTCATTTATTTTATTTTCGTGTAACCCCATAAGCAAATTAATAATCATTCAATTGCGTTTGATCATCTTGATCTTGAGACGGTCTCACGTTATTATAAGGTGCTCAATCATTTGCACGTTCGATTTACCTACATCATCTTACCTTCTTCGCCTCACACTTTTCTTTTTCTTTTCTCTCTCTCTCTCTCTCTCTTTTTCTCTTTCTCTATCTCTTCCGGAAGAAACGCAATAGGATAGAGAACTAAACCATCGATCTATCTGTCAAACCGTCTATCTATCTATCTATCTGTCTACTTAACAGAGGAAATACAAGAGAGCTCAAGTCGCGTCTCTTTGTCCAGTAGAGAAATGAATATGGCGAAGAAGGAACTTTTGCCCCATTGATTATTCATTTTAAAGTATAAATTTGATCATCCGATCGTTATTATTGGTGATACGTCATAGTAACATTAATGTTAGTTACCTGTTTTTTAACAGAGTGGTTGGAAAGACTAGCGGTTCATGCGGTAAACAAAGAATGCGATGATAAAATAAAAGAACCAAGAGAAAAGAAAAACAAAAGAAAATATAGGGAGAGAAAAAGAGAGAGAAAGATAAAAAAATAATAAAAAAAAAAAAAGATCGCTCGGAGCGTCGAGGGCGACGCGTCGCGGCTATTATCGGGCTCTGCTCTTTTTGCTGGGCCCAACCGATCGGTGGGCCATTGTCTCGAGAAGATTGCAACACGTTCGGGGCTGCTTATAATATGGGACTCACGGTCCCTCTATCTTTGTCCCTTTTTCTTTCTCCCACCTCCTCCTCCTCCTCCTCCTCCTTTTTCTTCTTCTTCTTCTTCTTCTACAGCTCCTTTAGAAGCTTTACCACTAACAGCAGCACCAGCAGCAGCAGCACCAGCAGCATCAGCAGCATCAGCAGCATCAGCAGCAGCAACGGCAGCAGCCCGGGCAACTCGATTGTACCACAGAGACACGCACACGGGAGGGCGGGTCTTTTTTCCCTCTCCACCCCAATGAACTAGGATCACGGGTCTTGGTTAATGGGATCGTCTTGGATCGTCGCAAATAATCCCATTAGAATTTTTTTCTCTCTTCTTATTCCTTACTTTTTCTTTATATTTTTCATTGTTTTTAACACATATTCGTTTTAATCGGATTTGATTAAATCCTTTGTTGTATGAAATAAAGAATGTTTATTTATTCGTTTGTACAAAGAAAAAAGATATGTTTTTAAATATTTGGTTTTTCTTTCTTCCTTTATAAGTTTCGTTAATTTTGAAGAAAGATTTAAATGAGTTGAAGTTTGTTTGAGAAGGTTGATCGGAGACATGCAGGAAAATGGGCGGATCCTCGACCACATTCGTCGTCTCTTTTGCTCTACTCGAAGTAGGGAGAACAGAAGAGTATCCGGTTAATGGGATCGCCGTTGAATCGTCCCGAGTCTCTTTCTTTCTTTCTTTCTTTCATCGTCGACCTGTTCCTTTTCTTCCTCTCCCTATCTTCTTTCTCTCGCGGGAGGTACGCTACTCGGTGGGCTTAGCCTCCAAGACGACAGCGTTCACTGAGAAACGATCTATCCAAAAAACTTGAACGATTTCGGGTCTGTTTGTCAAACTTTACCCGGTTCTCGTTTTTCATCAGAATCCAAGAGTTCGCTTTAACATCATCTTAGTTAAACGATCTCAATAAATTCAACAGGTACCTACCCAACTGGAAACGATTAAACGTATACACATTTAATCATTTGAGAATAATTAATAAATAATAACGCGGAGGTAGTATAAATAATTTCTATCATTTCTCACGTTGCATTAATTATGCAACAATTTATTCGAGTACCGATAAAGAAAGAAGAAAAAAAAAAACAACTAAAATATTCCTTGGCGAGATAACTCGTTCGTTCGATTACACGGCACGTGTGACAAAGTACGCGTCACAGTACACGGATCCACCTGGCGTGAAATGATGTAGGAAGGGCAGTTTATCAGTCGTTTGTAGGTACATAGTTAGATATGTATATAGTATACCTATACAGGTACTTAAGTACATAGGGAAGGAAGAGAAGATCACCCCTCTCCTACTTCCCCGTCGCTAAGAGGACAAACCACCGATTGCCCAAGTTATTATTGGTTATTGATCGGTTATTTATTCAAATGAATGCAGATTACCATGGCGGGTTTTCAATGCACGGCCAGTTAGCGGGCGCAATGAATAAATTGCTACCGGGCGCGCGCCGCTACTTAGCGTCGTTCTCTTTCGAGATCCGCTTTCTCCGAGATGCTTCTTTTGGCTCTAAGGGTTTCTAAACCCTTACCCCCCCGCCCCCTATTTTTTCAATCCTCTGGGCCTATTTCATGAACGAGAGACCATTGCGATGAGTATCGAACTAAGGGAAATTATTAGAGGTTACTGAAGGAAGGTACCTGATATCGAAAGAATCAAACAAAATAGAAAACTGCAGTTATTCGATGATATCCTTTCCTTTTTTTTTTTAAACCGATCATATTTCATTTTGTCCATGAGAGATTGAAACTTTGAAATATTAAATATAACATTTCTCACCTATCTCGTTTAAAAAAAACAAATGCTGAACTAATTTGTAAGATATGATAATATTTTTCTTCCCTTCTTCGCGAGTACCTATACGATACGATACGAAATGAAAAATGTAATAAAACGAATCGAAGAAATTGATCGGAAATTCTTTTTTTTTCTTCTTGTTGTTAAGAGAATGGAGAAGTGCGAACATTCGTGCCCTACCTGGGCTCCATTTCTCATTCACAGTTGTCCGTGATCGTTCCGAGCTCTCTTCCTTGCTCTTACTATCTACACGTCTTTAACCCTCTAGAGACGTATAAACGCTAACATACGTACGTACACGTACACATACACATTGAAAAAGCGCGTATCTCCGTGCCCGAAGAACGCAGCCGCCGATGTGCATCCCACGCGCATGAATTAAAGGCCCTGCGCGCACACGGCTGGTTAGTCTTGATTTATCTTCGAGCATCGCTCTTCTTTCTTTATTTCTTTTGTTTCGTCTCTCTCTCTCTCTCTCTCTCTTTCTCTCTCTCTCAGAAGACGCCATTGCCGACCATCTTCTTCTACTTCTCGATCTCCGAGCCCTTTTTCCCGTTCCCGTTCCTGTTCCCGTTCCCCTTGCTTGGCTAAGATCATCGAGTGATGCACCCCTGACTCTCCCGTCGCCCGATCCTCCTCCTCCTCCCTCTTCTCCTCCTCATCCTCCTCCTCCTCCTCTTTTGTAATAATCCCGCGAGAGAAACGGACCATCTCTTCTTACAAATGCGCTGTTTTCACTGGCCTCCGATCTCGGTTCATCTCGGTCAGCTGGTCAGCATCGCGAGACGTCCACGCTAGTACCATGCCCATTAGTTTTCAGTCAGGTTGGAAACGTTATGGGAAAGGAAGGGACGATTATAAACGTGCGACCCTAACAAACATTGTTGTGACTTTCATAGGGTGAGACCTCATATTCGTCATCTTAAATTCATTTCAGATTGTTTTATTCTCTTTGATATATAAGAGAGAGAAATGTAATACAAATGTTTTAATATTATTTTAACTTACCATTTTTTTTTACTTATATCATTTATCTATAACATAAATATAAAATAATGAACTTTTATTCGATGATTTTTATTTTATTCGGAATGATTTTATTAATCGTTCTTTTAATTTTTATATTATCTCCTATTCATCGATAGTTGACAAAAATTGCACGAAAGTGTTGGAAACTAAAACGATCGCTTGTGTTATATATACACGTAAGAAATTATTATTATTATTATTATTATTATTATTATCGAAAGGTCACGTGACATCTCAGAGTTATCATTACCTGATGATTATTTTGTCAAATATTTCGTAGACGGGAATAATCGTGTCGTACGTACGAATAACAGTCGTAAAGGATTGTTAATTGGTAAAAGCCACGGTAACGCGGTACGCAAACGTTTTATGAATATAAATATTCCACGTCGGCGTTATCATTAATATTAATGGATGGCGTAATAACGTGGTAGCCGATACACCGCGCGGCTAGAAACTTTATTACCGTCTTTTCCTAGAGACGCGCTCGTTACGTAGACGTATATATGTTCATATAGTTATAGTGGCTAAGGCATGGACTCCCTTCTTGGATTCTTAGCGATCTCTTGCGAGAGTTGCATCGTTACCAACATTTACCAACATAACTATCATTCTCTCTCTGTTACTCTGTGTTTTTCTTTCTTTTTCTTTCTCGAATTCGTCGAAGCAGACTTTAATTTTGATACGACGAGAAGAAGGAGGAGGAGGAGAATGACAGAATATAAAACGGAGTGATAGAGAAAGAAAATAATAATGATGGAAGAAATGAGAGATAGATGGATAGAGAAAGAGAAAGAGAGAGAGAGAGAAAGAAGAGCCAATAAAGTAAGAGGACGCTAATTAGAGAACCATTAAACGATAAACGGTTACATGCGGTTGACGCACGATGGCAGTTAGAACGACATGCCGTTAGTTTTGTCTTCTGGGATAACCTCGGAGTGATAAACTCTTATTCAGAGAGAAAAAGAGAGAGAGAGAGAGAGAGTGAAAGAAAGTCAGAGATATATTCTCATCTCTCTCTTTCTATCATCTTTCGCGAACAACGACGGCAGTGTGTCAACGATACTTCGATCGACTAAATTCTGTTCGAGTGAAGATGATTTTATTCGAGCCACCGACCTCTTTAACTTCTTTCCCTCTTCTCACTTCGTTCCTCTTTTCCTTTTTTCTTTTTCTTTCTTTTTTTTTTCATTTCTCAACGATGTTACTTACGAAGTAGTTTTCAACGTTAAAAGCTGCTACCGATCTTAATTGAACAATTTTATACAATAATTTTCATTTCTATTCAACGTGTATTCAACGTTTCAACGACGAATGACGTTTACGTATCTGAACAGACCCGATATATTTCTTTTTTAATTTAAAATAAAACACAATTTCCGTCCTAAGCAGAATCATTTAAACAACCGACAAAGAAGGTAATGTCTTCTCCCTATCTTATAATATGTACGACAAGAGATGATAACTGGAGAGAGACATTGCGAGAGATTTATCGAATTTTCCGTGAAATACACTCGCTTATTTTAAATAAACGAAGATAAAGATGGAAAAAATAAATGTCGATTTATTCGAGTATATACAGATTGGTGTTGGGTAGTAAAGTTCTGACAAAATGAGTATGAAATATATAGATCGGTGAATATAATGACGTGCCTTCGATGATCGTCGATGTAATAAAGCGTGTCGGTAAGCATTATGCCTTCTTTTCAAACGGTCCATAGGTACACGGTTTATATTATCTCTCACATTGGCGCGAGAGAATGATCATTCGTCGAACCTAATTCGATCAACGGGTTCGAGGCGTAACGAGACGACATAATACATCTTGTAAATTATGCACCACCTTCTTTATCTCTCTCTCTCTCTCTCTCTCTCTCTCTTTTTCACTCTTTCACTTTCACTCTCTAACTCTTACAGTTTTTTCTTTTCTTTTATTCTTACACACACACACACATATATATATATACGTATTACATTCACGAGATTCTTCGAGGCATAGTAAAAGGTACCAAATGACTTGGCCTATTATTGAAATTTCACCGATCATTCGCATACCTATATCCTTGATCGAAGGCAGAGCAATTGTTTCGAAGCGAAAAAAAAGAGAAAAAGAAAGAGAGAGTGAGAGAGAGAGAGAAGCAGCACAGACCGGTCGGTCACTCATCAATATGGAGTAGCTGAATGCGGCCAATCCGGCGGCAGCCCTCAGGCAGCCCTTTTGAAGGTTACGAGGCGGGCAGCGGACTGTCATTCCTTTGATTGGCTTTTAGAGTGGACCACCTCTCCCCTTTGGTTCTTTGTTTCTCCTCTTCGATCTCTTTCACCCCTCGGCCCCCACTCCACCGTAGAGATCTCTTTCCTTTTTCGACTTTTAATTTGCCAGCCAGCGCCTCCGAGGCAGACGAGGGACAGAGCTTTTGTTTTTTTTGTTGTTGTTGTTTTATTTTTTTATTATTATTATCATTATTATTATTATTATTTTTCTACTCATTTGTATTTTTTGTTTTTGTTTTTGTTTTTGTTTTTTTTTTTTTCATTTCTTCACGCCCCGGTGTACAATCTCGTTTTACGAGTATTACGAGATACATGTCATCCTTCGTGAATTGAGAGAACGATCTCTTCTGATTCAACTAGCCTAAGAGCCTGACCTCGAACGACCTTCGAAAATAACCAAGTCAGCCTCGGAAGGTCGTCGATCGATCAGAGATTCTCGTAAATTGGATCTACAACCGAACAATACTGTTTCCCGTTTACTTTTCGATGTCAAGCGGTAAAGAGATATCTTGTCTTTTCTTCTTATGGGAATAAAATTTTGATTATCTTGTCGTGAGATTTACGTTAATAAAATGAAATAGTCATCTCAAAGGAATATTTTCTTAAATGTTAGAATAATATAATTGATCTTACTTTCTTTTATGATTTAAAAAAAGAATACGATTTACAATTATATTCTGATGAAATTTATAAATATAGAATAGAGACTTAACATTATTTTTTTACTATTACAATTTACCTAAATTTTTAAAAAATTTGATACTCACGATGTAAAAGATTTAAATAATAATAATCAAAGTGACAAAATGATTAAAAGTATTCTATGAGAGTAAAGAAAACGAAGAAGCATCGACGTGTGATACAAATCGGGAAGTTGGAGAAAAAAAAGAAAAAGGAAAGATGAAAGTAAGAAGAATTAGAATTCGGGTTTCGGTCTGTCGGAGCGAAATAAAAGAGCATCTGGTGGATTCTACACGGCAGTGTTCGATCGGTTAGGGCGTCATTAGTAGGAAGAAGAAGAAGCACACACGTTTCTTTACTTCTGCCAGTAGGATTCCATGTAACAGTGTAGCCAGGCGCGTGCTATGAAAACGATAGGGATCTTCGTGAGCATCAAGTTTTGTGGCACGAGCCGGGTCCATCTTTTTCTCACAAACGGTAAAGCAACACCAATTTGTCTGACCTATCTATCCGGTAACCAGTGTAACTTTGATAATCCTTCCTACTAGTCGATATCGGAATACTAAATGCACCACGCTCCGATCTTTCTTTCAATATTTGTATCCTTATCTTTATAGTTCAAGTGCATCGATGCAAGAAAGTTCGCATTGCCTTGTGACATCGATTCGAATATCTCCTAGTTTACATTCTCTTTATCTTTCAATTCCGTTTCTTCTATTTTTTTTCATCTCATCTTTCGCCGATCACGATTGATTTTCAATAGTTTAATATGTATACTAGTATTGTTGATATTTACAGATAATTTTCTATTAAATAACATAAGAATATATAAAAATGTAATAAAATTCATTCATTTTTATATATAGTATATCCATTGATACTGTTTGAACAGTGGTTTAACAAATAAGATTAAAATCTTCAAAAATATGTTTGAAATATAAATTCAAATAATTACAATTTTAAATATACACAAAACCGCTATTAGATTTACGATATCTTTTTTTTCGTTGAAGTCATAATGAAACGAAGTGTGAAAATTGGTAGAATTCAAAAGGATCGAACTATACGTTTACGTCGTCAAGAGGATTAATGACGAAAAACGAGGAGGTTCAGGAGGAGAAAGAGGAGGAGGAAGAGGAGAATGATCCACAGCCCCATGTGGTACAAACTGTTGCGTCAAGTTCGTCCTCATTCTCGTCTACGTCGGCTCAAACAAAAAGAATCTTGGTTGACTCTGGTCTATGGTAAAGTTCCGTGGCTGTTAGTTCCAACCCCCTGGTGACATTTCCCATTCTTCTCGGCACGCCATTAACCGGTCAAAGCGACCGCCCCCGCGGGACGTCCAGAGTAAAGCGCGCTACTCAAAGGGCCACTTTTCAGCCCACTTTCCATCCTGGCCCTTTATTTCTCTCACAGCCATCTCTCTTTCCATCCTTTCAATAGATATTTATTTTTGCTTCTTCTATTTCTTTCATTCTCTTACTTTTCATTTTTCCACGCGACGCCTATCCTATTCCAACGTTTTTTTTTCCTGACACATCGATCGATATTTCGACGATCCAGCTACGATTTCTTCCATGCGTACGTCCACACCGAGACCAAAGATGATTTATAACTTCCAATGTTGGGAAACTTGTTTAGTGAACCTTGCGAGAAGCCGACATGGAAACATCCAAATACCACTCAACGCGTTTACCATTAAACTTTCATTTATACCACAGTGTTGTTGTACCTTTCGTGGGTTTCCCTAATAATACGATAGACCAGATGTTTAGACAATAAATACATTTTATAGTTAAACACAAACCGATAGATATATTTCGACAATCTTTTCTTTTTTTTATTTTGGTTTGGTACCCGAATATAAAACGCGCGCTCTCATGAAAATGATTGATTTATATTCAAAGAAAGTGATACTTACTTCTTTCTTTTTTTTTCTTTTGACGATACGTGAATTCGTAATTATCGGTAAATAAATATCCCCATAATAATATCACTTTAATTAAATTTAATTGCGATTTGTGTAATCGTAATATAATATAATTTACGATATTACATTGGAAAATGTATCCCGTTTCGTAAGTCCGATCGGAGCTTATTTCTATTATTCAGATATCGCAAATTGTACGTGTAAAATAATTGCAAACAATAATTTGTTTGAAAATAAATCAATTTCATTGGGGCCGTTGATAAGTGAAATCAAAATTTTTTTATTACCGGTTACTTTGTAACATTTTCTTTATATACAAAACGTTCCCGACAATAGCAAACTTATCAAATCCAGTCTACAGTAGGAACAATCATGCTGGTCAGTGTAATAATAATCGAAGAATGAACGATGATCGCAATAAACCACACACACACACACACACACACATTATATATATATACTCTTTCTCTCTCTCTCTTTCTCTATGTATCCGTGATATCGTGCAGAAGATTCGCTCGAACCGTAAATTGCCGTTAGCCGGTATAAACGAACGTTTAGCGAGCATGGGCACTATAATTAACGGATCGCATAGTCGATGCTCGATCGACTTCTGCTTCCTGTCCAGCGCAGGAAGCGTGCTCACGTTGGACGCTTCAATGGACAAATTAGCCGAAAATCTACCGTAACGGTCGGCAACGTCAAAGGTGCAACAACAACAACAATTTACGTTCATTGCAACGAGTTTTCCTATAAACGTATGTGTTTGTCTATGTATATGTGTATGTAGATACATATAAAATATGCGTAGATTAGATTACGTATGGAAATTAGAAAATAAACTTAAACTTTATGAATATATTTAATCTAATAGCAATAATAATAAGTAAATAGCGGTAATAACGAAAAAAGAAAAAAAAAACACGAACGTGAAATGTAATCAGTGTCTTGAAAATTGCTGGAAGTCGAGTTTTGTAGAAAGAAGAAACAGTGTTTAACGAGAATGATTACCGAGATCAACGAGCAACGTCAAACGACTTTTACGATTTCATTTTTTCGATCAAGTAGCATCTGTCTTACTTTATTATGCTTTTTCGAGAAAAAAATCATTGACATTGTTGACATTATCTTAACTATAATGTAATAAAAATGGAAAGAAGGAAGAAGAAAAATAATAAGAAAGAAATTAAAATCGTGTCATTTTATTTTTCAACTTGTCATTGCAACAGAGGTCAAGATATTAAGAAAATCGAAGAATCGCAAACACTGCATCATCGGTATTATTTATCTCGTACATTGACGTACGATGATACATATATATAATATATATATACATATATATGCATATATATACATATATATATATAAATATTTTTATTCATTTTACGACCGACCATCTTCGTCAAAAGCGTGTATTTTAAATAAATAAATCACGTTTTCACTATCGTCTTATAATTACATATATAATAACTGCACACAAGCTGGTGAAGAGATAAATTTAAAGACATTTACGAGTAAATCAGAAATAAGAAAACCGGTAATTATTAGGATTAATCGTTCTCCTCTTGACGTTTACCTACCTACCTAATCGAAAAAATAAAATAAACATCTTTTTTTATCTTATTACAAATTTGCCGATTTTCTTTCTAAATGAGTGGGCGAGAGATAGAGAAAGATAAAAAGAGAAAGAAAGAGAGAAAGAGGTAAAACAAGATTCCTTTAGGATCTATTTTGAACTTTGTTGCGGTAGCTACTAGTGAAAGTTGAGAATCGAAAAGATCCCTTTCAACCCTGGAGGTTCCATGCCACGCGATTCGCCTTTTAATACCTTTATTATACGAACGAGCCTAATATCTTAATATTCTCTCGGCACGGGTGAGATACGTGTGCGTTGTACACGATGGTCTAATGGTCGACTCAATTAAGACACCATTAGACCGACAACATTTACATGTTAACGATAATAACCGTCATGATACCTCCGAGCGGAATAACGTTCCGCGTGCATTACGCATGCCTTACCAACCGGAAGCAATAGGCGCTCTTGTCCATCTCGTATAAGTTACTTTTCTTTTTATTTCGCCATAACGATGTCATGATACTCGCGAATATTTTCATTACCGGTCTAATAATATAAATGTTTTTCCTAACTCTTGAAATTAGTCCACTGTACTTATCCATGATTTTAATAAAACGCAACTAAGACAATAAATGAACATAGCTTTTTTTTATTTTCGCATTTCAAATTTAAATTTATCATGCACGCAACGTATATGATAATTAATTATCATAGATAGGTATACGCTGACTGTTAAATCGTTGAACATTTGTTTGTTTTCTTGAGATCTCATTTTTGTCTTATTAAATTAATAAATGCGACCTCGATTGAAGAAT
This sequence comes from Polistes fuscatus, assembly GCF_010416935.1. Classification (NCBI taxonomy): domain Eukaryota; kingdom Metazoa; phylum Arthropoda; class Insecta; order Hymenoptera; family Vespidae; genus Polistes; species Polistes fuscatus. The sequence goes on along the minus strand of NW_025113140.1, from coordinate 9,902,928 downwards.
TAAAATGTTTGTATTGGCAAAAAATGATTTTACGAATAAAATCGAGCTCGTAATGATTTACTCGTAAAATCGTACGTTAGATCAGGGTAACTACGCAAACGTAGTATCTCGTGGCGAGGGATGCCAACAGCTTCGTTAGCACGTATACAACTTGCACGGGGCAATGCAAATAAGAAGAAATTATTGTTAGGCGAAGAACAATGCCCGCCGGTAGAATACGGTCCTCTTGGTCGTTGCTAATCGTGCGTCGCTGTGCTAATTATCCGATGCTAATTAGGCAGTGTCAAAAAGAAAACAAAAAGGAAACTTAAAGAAAGGTTCTACGTTCGTTCCGATGACCCCCAAGCCTGGTATGGCCTTAAAGTTGAATTCCAGTTAATTCTTTTTCCAAAGTAACCTACGAAAAATTAACATACACTATTTTATATATAAGTAAAATAAATTATTAATAATAATAATAATAATAATAATTAATTCACTTTAATTATTCCTGACATTGATCATTTCAAATAATTCAATTCAATGTATCGTAAGACAAACGAAAATAAAAATGCGATCAAGTTGTGACACACTTATGTTCGAGGATTAATCGATGAATACTGAGAGTACTGAGAGTAGAAAGAAGATAGAATGGGAATGAAAGGGTTGATATGTGAAACGAGAGGGATCGTTGGTAGGTATATAGGCACGTAGCGGTCAAAATCAAGCGTGCCTTCTCGTCAGCGCTTATGCAAAGCTAGCTAGCCACGTTGTTGCAGCAGCCAGTCTCCGAGTTCGCCCTTGAATAATGCATTGGCTTTTGCACGAGCAAATATATGTATATATGTATAGTTACCTATACTACAGCTTTACACATAATACCTATATCTATATCTGTGTATAATATACGTATATAGATACACACGTATTTTCAAGTCATATATATATATTTAAATTTAAGTATGCACATGTGTGTTTATATAGATGTATACATTCATACATCTAGGCGCGTTTTGTCGAGTTCGTAGGTGAAACCGGACGGTTATTAGAATGATTTATGGAAGGTGGACCCAGTCCTACTCTTGCTACTCAAGTCCCATCGAACGTGAGAGTCGCTTTTAACCATCGTCTCTATATTTACATGTATATGTATATGTGTATGTGTATACGTATATGAGTATATATCTTTCTATCTTTCTCTCTCTCTTTCTCTCTCTCTCTCGTGTTTTCTATACGGCTCAATGGCTTACCATTTTAGGCCGATTTCACGGGATGGAAATGAGAGATGAGAAGAGAGGAAGAGAAAGAGATGATTACGTTTGGTAGGGATGATATTACGGCACTATCATTAGCGTCCACTCGAAACAATGCGTTTACGCCGTTTATGGTAATACCAATGACGGCAGCGTACGCTCGTTGCTACGAATATTCCACGATAATTGCCAGCTCCGTCACCATACGTCATCGACGTATCCTCGTAAACTCATCGAATTTAGTGTCTGCCTAATGATCGTTGGTAAATTTATTGTCTATCTCTTTCTATCCTTCTTCAATCATATCATCTGAATACTAACTTATATTTATCAAATCCGTTCAATTTTAAATACAAAGTTCCTCTATTATTATTATTATTATTGTTTTACGTAATAATTTTTAATTTAATAATAATACATACGTGTAAATATATAAATATTCTCATCGAAACATTTTTATTAATGATTTGCCTTCTAATCATCCCTTTCTACTTTACCTCAATCATACTAACTCATCTAATTAATTTTAATACAAAGTAATTACCTATATTATTTTGCAATGCAAGAACATTTTTATTTATAAATTTTAATATAAATGATCGGATGTATAAAAAGGTAAAAAAGTAAACGATAGATACGAAAAGAGGTAGTCAGTCCCTTATGCATTTTCTTTTCTTTCTAGGTATTCCATCCAAGAGTGCTTTATCCTCTTTCCTCTATTTTCTATCGCGGAGAAACATCGAGAAAGGCAGGCACAAAGTTCGAAGGGGTTGCAGTAGAGAGGGTAAGGGTTGGTAGGTAGGAGAATGAACGAACAAGCGAGCGAGCGAGCAAGCAAGCGATCGGGAATTTCCGCGAGGGATCGTTACAAACTTTTAACGGGTTCGAGACCCACTCCAGTACGCGAACCGAGGCTTTTCACAGCAAGTTTCGCATTACCTACCTACCTACCTACCTATCACGGGGCCGTATCCGACGTACGTTGTCGGAGTGCATTCCAACTTTCGAAGAACAAAATCAATTATGGAACGCTCGTTTTTATGTTCGTCGAAAAAGAGAAAAAGAGAGTGAGAGAGAGATAGATAGAGAGAGAAAGAGAGAGAGAGAATAAGCGAAGGAAGAAGTAAAGAGACCAGGAGGTGGAGAAGTGTTCACCTTCCCTCCCTATCCCTCCTACCACCCTCATCCCTCACCCCATCTCCACGCTACCGTGATTATCGGTCCAACTTGCGAACTAAAGTAATTCGCCGCCCATGGTGCACCTACGCTCGGCGCGTCTTGCATTTTGGATTACGCTTTGGATTATGGGGGAACGGGAGGGGAGGGGAGTGAGCCGAGAAGGCAGCTTTTATTTTTCATAATGAGAAAGAATCAGCGTTCGTTCAACGTTCGATGGATGGGCTCCCGCGCCGTCGATTATTATTATATATCTTCCCGAAATCTTTTAGCGAAAAATCGCGCTAAATTATTTTACTCGTATAAAAGGGTAGGGCTTAACACAATCTCGGCTAAATTTTGTTACCTATTAGCGATCTTGTACACTTTCATCGAAAATTGATTTCTACGAATCCCGCGCAAATGATTAAGATCGTATTACAACATTTTAACGGATGCATTAATATCGAGCCTGTACTTTTAAACAAAAATTGTAAGGATTAATAAATTTTTACTCGGACTCGTATATTAACGTTTGATACGAATTTAATATTTTGAAAAATTTCACATTTTTAAATTCTCTCAATACCCAAAAAAACAAGTGAAAGACTTGACCAAGCCTGAACTGGAAGTAAAAAAGTTGAAAATAAAACAGCTTTAACTGACCTACGAATGAAAAAGGACGAAAAAGAGGGAGAGAGAGAGAGAGGAATAGAATGAAGGAGGGTCGTCATTAGGGGAACGACGTGCTGGCACGTTTTTAACGATAATTTCTCTTATCTCTCGGCAGCACATGCTGCGTAAAGTCGCGTGATGCGGTTCGTACGAGCATCGCACGTCGGGAAATCGAGCGGTCGCTCGCAAATTGGATCCAGAACTCTGAATAATTAACTTGTATGTTCTTTCTCTCTCTCTCTCTCTCTCTCTCCCTCTATCTCTCGTAAAAGGGAATTTGCCAATGTAGAACAAAAGGGATAGTCTTTTGTCGATTAACTATGCACCGGTACAAAATTGATTACCATGAGTGTGTCGCGATTCTTGCTCGTAAATATGCTTTGAAAGAATAGTAGGCGTGTCTCGAAGATCAACGAAAATCTAACAATGAAAAATAATCGACAAATGATTTTTTTTAAGATTATTAAAATTATATATATATATATTTTTTTTTTTATTATTATTATTAAGTAATTTAATCGGTAGTAATAATAGGATTAGAACGAAATGAGTATGTAGAAATAACGTTCACTGTATTAATCGTGATTAAGAATGATGCGCTGAACGGTCTCTTTATAAACGTCTTAAACGAAATGTTAACCTCTGCCATAGGCGTAATACCGCATCGATTTAACAAACAAGATTACTATATCAAATCTTATAATATTTTGTATATATAACGTAATCGAAAAAATTGAAAAGTTACAAAGAAGAATGAAAGATAGGAGAGGAAGTCTAATTTTTGTTTGTTTGTTAAACTATTCTATGATTACTAATTTCGTTCTAAAACGAAGAACAATAAAGCGACTAACAACTTATTTATTGTGCCCTCGACTCGACGTCACTGTCAGCAAGTTGGTCCACGACAACTCACCATCAGACGACGACGAAGACGACGACCACGACGAGGATGTTGCGTCTCTTGTTTTTGTCATCTCGAGTTAATGTAAAAGTAGACGCGTGAAGGAAACGAGAATAAACTTTCGAAAAAAGTTTTTCAAGTCAGAGATTCTCTTTACTTTTTCCATTTCACCCTTTGCCACGTATATCGTTGCTAACGTTTTATCTTTTTTTGTTCACTTCTATCTCGTTTTCTCTTTTCCACGGTATATCCGAGAACATTTTCTCCTTTTCTATCTCTATGTTTCACTTTCTCTCTCTCTCTCTCTCTCTCTCTCTCCTCGTTTCTTTCTCTCGTTTTCGTAGTAACACGAGAAGCGTGTTGCGATAGCACCCTCGGAACGCTGTTTGCTCCGGTGTAAGTTACTCGACAGTGAACACCCCTGGGGCCGGCAAACGGTGCGTAACTAACCTCACGCACGCTTCACGCATTGACGTGACCGCACACTGCTTCCATTCATAAGTCATGACCGTTCTACTTGTATATATCCTATGTGTATATCATACGTAAGTGAGTGTAATACGTGTACTTACATGTACGCGCGTATTGCAGTAGTCAGTTGAAACCGCTCCTATTCGACAACGACTCTATCGCCCTTCGGTGTTCTCCTATTTTTCTTTTCATTTTTTTTCTCTTTTTTCTTTTCAATAAAAATCGGAAGTTACGATCCTCTAAACGCATACAGATATATATCTAACCGATACAGAATTCTAGATGAGAGAAAGTATTATGTATTACACGTATATACGCAGTAGAAACGTAACACTTTACATAGAACGACACCTGTGTGTCTAGATTCTAACGGGTAATTTATGTTCAATGGTTAAACGGTTTACACTTCGCTTCCGAAAACTGGCGATAATTAATCGGCTGTCTCTGATAATGAATGGATGTTAATCGATCGTTCGGTAGTTTGCCGAGAGCTACCTAAACTTCGTGAGAGTCGTTCTATTATTAAAATATATTTTAACTATTCGTCAAGATTTCTTTTTGTCTTTTCGTCTCTCGTCAACGGCCACGTGTGTTATTTCTTTATATACAGACTACATATTATATTTTTGGATCGTCGTAGAAAGATTTTCTCTGGACATTTTCTTTGTCGAAAGAAAATTGATCTTTCGGTACGTATTTTCTTCTCTCTCCCTCCTCTCTCTCTTTCTCTTTCTTACATTTTTTTTCTTCTTTTTTTTTCTATCACGTCTTTTATTTCTTCTCACTTTTCGAGGAAAGGGATTCGTGTCGACAACGTGCTAGATTCTTCTTTCTGGCCGAGTATTTCCTAGGGGACCTGCACTCTGTCAAGGCAAGTTTATCCACGAAGCGACGGGGTCTCGGCGATACTCTGTTTACACCATAAAACTTTAGGCATGCGATCGAATAGCATGTTATATTAGCTGTTACGAACTAGGACGGTTTCGTGCTCCTCTTCGCTAAACGTTGATACAGAAGCGTCAAGAAGCTTCCTCTCGAGTCAGGCACGAATGTTCATTTCAAAATTTATCCCTCGTCACTTGTCTTTTTTAATTACTTTGACTTTTTAATTCGACTTCCCCAACCCCCCCCCCCCACTCTCCCTCTTATACTCTGGAAATATTTTAACTTAAAATAATGGAACAGGTGTCTATGATATACGTTTAATAAAATGTCCAAGTAAAATACGAAAACAAATTATTGCACGTTCTATGCGTAATTGCATATAATTACTAAACATAAATTGTATTTTAAATAATGTAACTCTGAAAACATTTTAATCGATGTATTTTCGTAATTTTGTAATGTATTTAATAATTATTATTTATAATATAAAACATTTAGATATCAAATCGAGATTTTCTAGAAACTGAGGCAACATTAAAATGATATGATTAAAAATAAACGATGAATGTGACAAATGTTTCTACGAATGGAACACTTTGATTTGTGGCAAAATAAAATGAAGAAATAAAAGAATGTCAAGATTATCGTCGTTATCGGACATAAATATATGTTTAAATATTTATAATACTTACGTATGTACACATAAAATGTTTTGAACGTGCAATGCAAAAAGTGTCGAGGAGGCAATAATAATTAATGTTTAACGATACCGAGTTCATCGAGTGACACAGACTGATCGATGTCATAAGGCCGGTTGCCAGTTAAATGATAACCTCTTTCTCGTGACATCGACCGTGTTCTTATCATTTCCAGGAATTCCTCCCTCTCCTCTCGTCCACCGAATCTTTTTCTCTCGCAACCGAGACCGTTTGACAGAAATGAGATACCTCTTTATAAATTTCAACGAGGAATCAATCAGCTAAATATAATAGAACCTAGACTTTTCCATTGACACCAATAACGTCGACGAATGAAATTTATTATTTAATGAACAAAATATTTCATTTTGGTATGTGATTAAATATTTAAAAAAAAAAAAGTCAAATGAAGGGAGTAAATAAAGCCTATATTTTTTTTAATAATTTGATTATATGAGACACACTTCATGTGATTTTTTGAAACGAAAAGAAAACAGAATTCTGTTTCATAACATTATCCATATAGATAGAATATTAATTTTATGCAATAAATAGTTTCCTATATATGTCCATTAAATAATAATATTAACAAGAGATATTTGTTAGAAATAAATTAATAATTTAATATATATAATAGGTCTTATATACTTATATATAACAAAAAATAAAAGTAAAATTTTGTAATAATTTGATTAATATAAAATAGGATACCATAAGACATATAGAAAAATAATCTTTTTTTTTTTAACATGAAAAGAAAATCGAATTTTCTTCCATAACATTATATCTGTAAATGTACGATAAATTATTTACCCGAGAAAGTAAATAATTTCTGTTGTACTTTCGAACGAGTACAAACGATGCCATGTATATAAATATGTACATATGTATACATATTATATATACATGCAAGTCTGGTGGTCACGGACATAATCCAAACACGCGCGAGCGTTATCGACAGTCAGGATGACAGATTGACAGTCTCGCGGTCTTTCGATGTAACGATTAGCGATAATAAACGTAGTGAATCGAGTAAACAAAGTCCAGGCCGATACTAATAGCCGACAATGTCGAGACTGACCGACATGTGTAAGAGAAAGACAGAAAAAAGAAGAGAAATAAAGACAGACACAACTGTGGATTTTTATAAATAGCGGAAAAACACGCACGTCGGTTCCCTCGCTCGACTCGTGTAATCCTTCCAATTTTTTTCAATCTTGACAGCAGCAGCAGCAGCAGCCGAATGACGCTAACGTCGTTTCTGATATAACGCGCGAAATACTTTGCAAATTAATACTCTCATTGTGTAAAAACGTGATACGATCGGTGGGTCGAAGGGCACGTAAATACAGACAAACATATTTATATGTTAGTAATTATGACATTTCACTCAGTTAAAAAGAAAAAACAATGAAAAAAAATGAATTTTATCATTTATATATGTAGTGTTGAAATTATTGAAAATAAATGTTTAAAATATTTCAACTTACATCATTGTAAATATTTATCAATATACGTATATGTATATATACATGCATAGATATTTGAATTTTATATTGAAAACACGTTCGAGATCGTTAGATTGGTGTTCTGGTTGTATTTGTTAGTGTATCGGTTTACGGGAAGACGGTATTCTATTAAGAGGGGCCAAGTAGTGTCACGTCGACGCACGCATCCCTCGAGAATCAACCCTTTGCTTTGGTCCCTGCATAATCCACGACCCCGTCGAGACCTGGTACGAAATTAGAGAGCCCTTTTCAATCCGACCTCGTCCTCCGGCGTTCTGAGAGATGATTTAGGGCAAAATTATCAAGAGGAATCCAATAACGAGTACCACGTAGAATATGTATCGTGGCTGAATTAAGATCTCTGATCTCAAGGAGTATTATAAAATTTCAAATAAGAATATATTTTGATCTATATCAAACATTTGATTAGCCCAAACGTATTCGTTTCTTTCCTATATGTTTGTTTTTCTATTTATAAAAATATTTCAAAATATAAGAAATAGAAGGAACATTACTTTTTTTTTTCTATGTCGATGGTGTTACATAAATAAGTAGTTTATGCATTTCACGAGAAAGCTCTCGATCTTTTTCTGATAATATGGATATTGGTGGTATCGAGAAGAAAAGGACCGAAGTTGTTATGACAGTCAGCGATGGGTCATCCATCACCGAGATTTCGTCCCGACGGACCAACCGCGGACCAACTTATCCAATATTTAAGGTTTTGTCCCTCTTGCCCGAGAACTGATATATCACTCACATTAATATATATTTGCGGGGGAGATAACTCCGGTTAGAATAAGATGCTACTTCGCGGATACGAGTCAACGTGGACCAAGAGGAAAGATGAGGATACGAGTAAATATACGAAGAGATGGACCAACGACACCGTATATTATGTCTATCTATATAGCAGGGGTCGGGAATCTTATGGGAAACGAAAAATCATTTCCACCTAATACGTAAGAAAAATCATATTCAATTATTAGATTTATATCAGTATTAAAATATTGAAATTAAGTGACGAAGTGTTGTTTTTATTGGATTAATATTTTTTTAAATTATAGATTAATATTTGTAATCAAAAATGAATACGATAATATTCTGCACATTTGTTAAATACTGGCTTATCATTTAAAATACTGCAAAATTATTAATCATACTAAACAAATGAGAGAGATGTTTTTTACAGTTTTAATGATTTCAATACTATTTTACAAATCGATATTCTTCCACATCTGATTGAAACACTTTTATGCAACCATAAGCGATATTATGTATTGATTTTTCATCATTCTCGATTTAACTGAAACCACTAATCTGTCACTCGAAAGACACGAAACATTGCGGTAAGCCTGTCTAGTACTTCTTCAAATGTTTTTGTTGTTCTCTTTTATCCAGACGTGTTGCAAACGAGCTAGCGAAATCTGACTACGCGATCCGTCTTCGTGAATGAGTTGGTAGGACAGTCACGGCATATCCGGTTTAGGATTTGCTAAGAAAGTCCGAATAGCGTCGAGCTAATTCATGAGAGTTAATATAATTATACGACATTGTAGAAATGTTGCGGTCAATTTAAATAATACGCTTTGTATGTTGAAAACGAAAATGAATTTACAAAAAAATGTAATAATAATAATAATAATAATAATAATAATAATAATAATAATAATAATAATGAAAAGATATATAATAAAGTAAAAGGCAAATCTAGCCAGGTGTATATTGGATACTACCTATCTTGGATCACCAAATTGCTGGTATAATATAGTCTCCGGTCCAATTAGCTTGTTCGGAGACGGTAAAATGCAAATGACTCGTGACAGAGCGCTTCCGCGCGTATACTTTCTCCCTTGCTATCCCTTCCCTTCCGTCCATTTTAGCAAACCTTTCATAAAATTGCCGTCTCACCGTTAAAAAAGAGAAAAGAAAAGAAACAAAATTATAAACGAAAATAAAAAAAAGGAAACTTCATTCGGATGAGTCCGAAAGAAATTCGCGATTCTTCGAATCGTTACGCTGAAATTTCAAACTTTCCGCGAAGTTTGGCGTTCAATCAATTTTCCTTAAAATCGTTCCGTTTTCCCAATTACAAAGTGAATGCAACCGATAATCCTTGCGATATTATTAAAAAGATTAATTGTAGTAGAAGAAGAAGAACAAAAAGAACGAAAAATGAGAAAAGAGGAGAAATATAACGAAAAGAAAAAATAAAAAAGAAAAAAAGAATGAATGAATGAATGAATGAATGAATGAAGGAACGATTAACAGGTAAATGTATTATGAAAAGCCCTTTGTCTCGGTGTCTGAACCGACTGAGCTCGCCAAGACAACATCATAGGATGGATTAAAGTCGGTAGCTCGAGGATCCTTTAAACTCCACTGTAGTAGTAACATCGAACTCGTTAAGGTCGTGGAGTCGAGGCACTGTAAGCGTTGGTGAAAGGGCCCGGACATAATGCTAACGCGGCGCATACAAACGGGCGCTAATGGCGCGGATAGCTTTTGTTGTTTTTAATTAACCCTTTCTTTTAAGACGGCCAAGGGGGAACGGTAAAAGCGTAGAAAAGGGGTTGGCTCGGCACCTCCTCGGGCATCCACACCCTTCCTCGCAAACCTCCCCCCTTCGCTCACTACTCAATCCACTACTCCATGCTCTTGGCGAGTCCCTTTTCCTGCCTTATATATCCTTCCGAAGCCCTTTCCCGTCTCTCGGGAGATGTAAATACGCGGAGAATCGCACCTTGGAGACAGAACCGAGCTTTTCTCGTTTACGTGCACTACTTCGAAGGAGAATACTCCAAAGTAGGTGCTGCCTTAGCAATTAAAGCTTCATCTAATTACAACAAGAACCGAGCCCTTATAATTGTCCGGATACCCCGCGGGATAGCGACCGGAAAGTGATTCTTGGATTATTGCCAAACTTATTTTTATTTTCCCCGTACCTGAACTACATATAAAATAAAATTTTAAATAATATTTTTTGTCTGTGATTAAATGATAAAATTATATATATATATATACCTATATTTGTGTACTATTGTATCACCCATTAAACATTTGTTCTTTTTTTCTTATTTCGGCTATGACTTTTTGCAATAATTTCAACATAACAGAATAACTTGAAGGGAAAGAAACAAACTTGAAGTTGGAAAGAAAAGAAGATGGAAGGTTACGAGTCGGCGCTTTGTCGTGGTCACGGTGCTGTCAATCACCGGTGATAGGAGGCGACACATTAATCTCACCAAGACCCCCGTTGACCGCATAACCCCTTCCTCTTTCTCTCTCTTCTGCGGTCAAACAGAGTCTATCTTATTTTACCGTTGGCTGTATCAACGAATAAGCTTTCTCTTTTATCTTATTCCTTTTTCTTAACTTCATAGTATAAATGCTTTGTTACATACGACAGTTGGGAATACCGACATGCTACCTATGAACATTATATGATCAACCATAAAATCTCGAATATTTCTAACAATAAGCCAAAACTAACGTAACACTCTATTTACATAGAAAAACACAATAGTTTTTTATATTGAACTCCAAAATAATTTCAATTGTACAACTCTCGTATATTTTTCAATAAATTAAATTCAATCATTTAATTAAATATAATTCATTTAATTATACGTAATGGTTTCTTGTTAAAGTAAAGAAAAAAATATTTAAAAAAATAAAAGAAAATAAGAGCATCATCACTATTACGATTTTTATATTGCTTTTCATTACACACACACACACACACGCACGCACACAATTTATACTTACGCATATATATGTAACGTATACGTATGTAGATCATGTGTGTTTGGTACGGTTCGAGGCGGGAGTAAACTCGAAGTAATTTATCGCCTCAGTCTCAGGAACGTGTCGCAGAAAAGATATGGTCAGTATACTTACTCGATCCAACAAGCAAAAGAGAGTGCCGCGATTCTGGCCACCCAACCGGTCGATCGTACCGCGATAAACGCATTATTTAATTACCGTGAGTAATTACCGATTATTACATGGCGCAGGCTGTCCCGACCGCGGTCGCCGCCATTAATTACGCCAACGATCGGACGAAACACTCGTTACGCAGCACTCTTTTTAATCGGTTCAACTTCGCATCCCGTTATCGAATCTTATGCTCCACGATCGTTCATTATACTTTCGTAATCCGATATTTTTTGTTCATTTAAATTATCATATTTTTCTAGGATTTCGTAAATATGATTGATCACATATATACACGTGATATATGCGAGAGACTACATGTATTATAATTTCATCGAAATTTTTTGTATTTATTTTATTTAGAAGAAATTTAGGATAGATTGATAGCGACTAAATTATTTGAATTTATTATTTATTCGTATTTACTATGATTAAATGCAACCATTTCTGATTAACGTCAGGAATTTGTATATTATCGATTAGTTTGACTGCTTATTGAAACATTTGTACATAATGATAATTATTTTATTATAATAACTTTCTGTAAAATAAGAAAAATAACATGAAAAAAAATTAAATCAACTTGATCCGGTTTCATTAAAATGTTAATGAAGATTGCGACCATATATTATTTTATTCATCCTTTTTTTTTGATCGAGATGAAATTTGTCAATATTAATTAAATAATAAATCGTAGATTGTCGTGAAACTGTTCAACACCTTTTCGACGATATAATTCGACGTTATCGCAAAAGTAAATAAGCTAGCAACATTTATTTGAGTCAGACTAATAGATTTTCCGTAGGAATCGTTCGTATCTAGAAATAAATTTTTCTCCCTTAGAAACGACACCGTTCATCATACCACCGGTAAGTAAGGAGAAAGAGGAAGATTCGAGAAGAAGAATCGGTTAGAGTAAAAGAGAAAGATGAGAAGGAAGAAACGAGATAAAAAAGATAGAAAACGGGTGGAGATAAGAAGACTCGACAATCTGTGCAACTTCCAAGGTGGTAATCAGAGTTCCCTCTTTGTCCTTCGATCTGAAGAAAGATTGAAAGAAAGAAGGGCGAGAAGGGCGTGTCTGTCTTTTCTTATCCTTCTTCTTCTTCTTCTTTTTCTTCTTCTTCTTCTCCTCCACAGGACGAAGCCCATTCGGAATCAGACGCGAACGGAGACAAATAACGCTGAGCCAGGTCGAAGCGGAGATCGAGAAGGCCACGAATGCACATTAATCTGTATCAGCAAAAGCCATCAATATTTAATCCTAATCTCGAGAATTGCCAGCACCGAGGCTCTACGGGTCCTATCGTTTGCTCTACTCCTCCTTTCGGTTCAGATACTAACAGAGATAGATAAATAAATAGATAGATAGGTGTCAGACGTTGTGGGGACAGCTTGAGAAATTATTATTATTATTTTAACGAAGAATTAAGAAAATCATTTTTTTCAATATTTCTAATCAATATAATAAATATTAAAGAATTTCAATATCGTATAATAAATATATCTTGCATGAGATAATATAAAAAAAAAAAGAAAAACTTTAATTAAAATATTAATTAGCAACCACGATTAACAAACGAACATTATTACATGAAAACTAATAATAAATTCCTTAATAATGAGACACAACAACGTTAAATGACAAACATTAAAATATGACCATAGAATAATTTAAATAATTTAAAAAAAAAAAGTTATAAATATCTATCTAACAAATGACCTGTTCATTTGTGAGTACATAAATGACATATATTCGAACTAATCCTTATTGATCGGGATCTTGTGAAACGTATATTAAAACAATGAACAATTTTACGAATAGCCAGAAGAATGTAGTTTGTTGCTTTGGAATAGTCGGCATCATCGTCCAGTTGGATCGTCGTCATCGCTCACGTGTCGCTCGAAGCTCGACGTTAATTAACTCGAGGCTATGGTACGTGGTGGAGCCCTGCGAATGCGTATTGTTTGTTTCAAAGGAGTTTCAGAGCTCGTGTTTTTCAACCGGTCGTGTTCGCATATATATCGCCGTATCATTGTATCGATGTTGCGTCTAATTGTCTCGCCTCCTTCTAAAGGAGATACTATAAATGATAGTAATTCATCATCGGCCACGGTTAGACCTTCTTTTTATTCGCTATCTGTCCTTCTCTGGAAGCGAGTCGAATGTTAAAAGAAACAAAGAAGAAAAATTAATAACAAAAAAAGAAATGAAAAAAAAAAAAAATAATATTCATCGAGACAATGAACTATTTTCCCTTCGATCCTTTCAACGTTCGTTCTCCAGCAGTTCTCCCTTTTTCTTTCTATCTGTCCGTCTATCTATCTATCTATCTATCTAACTCTATCTCCATCTCTTTCTTTTTCCTTTTTTTTATTCCCAACTATAATTAAAATTATTTTCTTAGGTATTATTAATCGTAAGATATATATAACGCTTACGTCAATTAACATCGAGATTACTTTAGAAAGAAATGTCTTTTATTAAATCTATGCCTTTTATTTTCGTCACTATTAGATTATTATTATTATTACTATATTATTATAGTTGTTTAGGAAATTGGAGAAATGAGGTGTTATGGACGCGTGCCACGCACGTTTTCATTTATTACCCCACGAGCCAATAAAACACGGTCATTACTAGAATCGGTATCGCCGATTCGTTTTCAAATCTCGTTTCGCGTACCCGATGAAGTGGCCGTAAACGTAAATCCGTACCAAACAGAAGAGCATATTCGAAAGAGCGAACATACCGGCAGCGCGCATTTCTAAACGATATCAAACTCGCTAATCGATCGTGAAACTCGAGATCACTGATCGCCAATGAAAGCTCTTTAAAGCCCCCCTATTATACCTTGGCGTACAGATATTTATCAGTGGTGATTTAATATTCCGATATTAAACCTAATTTTTAATTTCAATAATATTTTTCTATTTGAAAAAAAAAAAATAAATTTCATAGAAGACGTATTAAAATAAATTAATTAGAAAGAGAAATTTTGTTTTTCAATACATTTTTCTTATCAATTTAACGAAACGAAATTCATCGTGGAGAAAGATTCGATTTTGACTCGTGTCGGTGTAATGAACTCGCGTAGGAAGAAATGGTGCACGAAGCAAGCAGTCAATTCGAGAAGATCAGGGAGAATGAGAGAGACAGAAAGAGAGAGATACAGAGAGAGAGAGAGAGAGAGAGAAAGGAAGAGAAAAGAAAAAAAGGAGGAGACGTCGGTTTACGGAAGACGTCGTTTGCACGGTTGTGTGTGTGTATACGAAAGCACGGGTTGACGCGCGTGTCGTCGTTAGGTGCCGCCAGTGTAAAATGGCTTATGCCAGAAAGTCTCGGGATAAGTTAAACACGACTCGGGACCCCGAGGCGTCGTAAAGCGCCGCGGCGCCTTCGTGTTTACGTCGACGCCGACGATGTCGACGAGGCCCACCAACCTAGAGTCTAGTTCGATGCACGCGTCTCAACGGAATAAGAAAGAGAGAGAGAGAGAGAGAGAGAAAACAACATTCTCTTGCACTTACTCTCTTTTCTAAGTAGCGATGGGAACGATCCAATTATTTCCATTATTATTATTATTATTATTCAATTGCGTGAAGGGGTGGCGATATATTTAAATATTTTAAATTAAAATAATTTAATGATCTAAATAGAAATTAATTTTATAATAATATTAACTAACGTTGTCTTTTTTAGTATTCATTTAGGGGGTGAATCAAAAGTTCGTGTGTGTGCGATTTTTTATTTCATTAATTTCTTTTATAAAGTCAATTTTACTAAAACAATTGTAATATGCAGTTTTTAATAGAATTTGTAATAAAATAATAGCACGAACTAATGGTTCACATTAATAATATCAAAATTTGTATTTGTTTGACTTTTAACATTTCTTATTGGCAAGTAAGGTAATGTTTTCCGAACGAATCGATAAATAGTTATAAGTTATTTTTATATATTTGATATAATTATTATTAATTGCGATATCGATAATAATTCGTGGGAGAGTATCGTTCCCATCGCTATCGTTCCCGCAACGCGAGTTTCTATTTCCGCACGCGTGACAAATCTCCGCTTAGCAGGCGGTTCTCGATTTATCGAAACGACATATTCTGGCTTGCGGCCGCGTCCATATGGCACCGAACACGACGGGTTATTTTTGTTCTCTCGCGGCACTTTTCCCGTATGCCTTCGACAAGTGTTTCAGGCCTCGACTATGATGACCAACATATGGTTACTGCAACGATTTACCTCTTTGCGCTCGATTTCCACCGGCCGTTCCTTCCACATCTGAACTCGACTTGCTAAACCTTTTTTCGTCATTTTTACCAAAAATTCCATAAAACGAGAACTAAGAAATTCTTCGATGGAAATTAATGATTAATGACGATGAACGATAATCTTCTTGGTTTTTTTTTTGTTGTCCGATGTATAATTGAAAACAATTATCGCGTTTTTTTCTTTCTATTTCTTTTTGTTTTCTCTTTTCTTCAAAACAATACCATAGATCTATCTATCTTCGAACGATTCGAAGGATGATTAAAATGATCTATATGTTATTAACAGTGGAAAAAAAAAGAAAAACAAAAATCAAAAGAAATATTATCTTCGTCGAAGATCGAGCATGTAGATCATAGGAATCATTTTCTGTTCATTATCGTGAATGATCGAGAGAACGAAATGGCGTCGATCGAGATGCAACGTGTCGAAGAAATAAGAGATCGACGGGAGATGCGATCATTTCTCTCTCTCTTTCTCTTTATCTTTCTATTTCTCTTTTACTTCTTTTTCATTTGGTCGAACTGGACGATGATTTACGAGCGTGTAATCCGTCGCAAGAATTTGTCAGACTACGTCCGACAGTCCCCATAGGTGTTCGATCGGCCTCACGACATCGATCTTTTCCCTTTCCACTTTCAATATAAACCAAAAAGTTCCGACCGCGTATAAGAAGACTGATAGAAATGGAGGAGAGGGGGTAAATGAAAAAAAAACAAAAAAGAAAAAAAAAAAAAAAAAAATAAAAAAAGCGCACGAGCGATCCCTTAGCACACGGTGAGAAAAAGTAAGTCTTAATAAAGTCGAGGCAAGATAAATCGTTACATTAGCATCTAACTTGTGATTCATAGTGATGTTTATTCCTTGACAGGGACTTAGGTTAAAAATATAAGGACAGAGGAATCAAAAATAAAGAGAAAGATATTGTAATAAGCGAAGGAAACAAAAAATAAAGAAAAACAAGAGGAAGAGGAGACCGATTGATCGGGTGAACGAAAAGGAGGAGGGGGTTTAAGAGGGTGGTGGCAACGCACTGTGATATATCGTCATTAGCATTGGTTTCATATTAGAACAAACAGGACTCGTGTTTAAGGTCCATAAAAGGCGCGCACGAAGCAAAGTCGACCCTTTTTAATGGAGGGTGCTCTCGCGAGTCACCCCTCGGAGCTAGTACAGGCTCGACTCCTGCCGTACTTCTGATTGGTCGAACGAGTTGTGCTTCTTTACTGGCCCGTGTACTGGCTTTTCGGTAACGCGAAACAAAGGCCTCGAGGGTGGTGGTGGTTGATCAACCCCCGTTTCATTCTTTATAATTTACAGTCTGTACAACGTGTATAGATGTGTATGTGTATATATTTGTGTGTCTCTGTGTGTATATTTGTATGTACGTGTTAGCGTACGTTCACCAGAGTTTATTGAGAACAGCGTGGCGAGTGTGTCACTTCGGGCTACGCCTTTTTAATGATTTATTATACGCACCGGTGAGACCTGGGCCAAAGTTCGACGTCTTCCTCGGGCCCGAGGGCCCTTTCCTTCTCCTCCTTCTCCTCCTTCACCTTCCAGCTGCCTCTTCCCGATCGAGTGCTGCAGATGGAGGCGCAGATGTTACGTTTCAACCCTGTCACCGTTCGTAACCACGTAGTTCCTTTCACTGCCATCACCAACAACATTGCTATCCTCTCTCTCTCTCTTTCTCTCTCTCTCTCTCGTAGTCTCTTCAACGAGAGAAAAAGGTTGGAAGAAAAAGAGAGAGAGAGAAAGATGGTACCTCTTCGGTGCCGATTTTTGTCTACAAGAGCCACCTTTACCGAAGAGAGACAGCTCATGGAATTCGAATTTCAAGGGTATTGTTGGCTACCTGCCCTCATTCTTTCCTAATCGATTTTTTTCTAGTCGATATCTAAAGAGTTGTCTGCATTCAATAGACCCTAGAACCCTTTTTCTCTAACAGCATTTAACTATCTCCGAATTTACAGTACACACTCAATTATATTACTCGTTACAGATGAGTAAGTAAGTGAGTAAGTAAGTAAGTAAGAAAGACCTGTTTGTGTACGTGTGCCGATGTGTCGGTGTCTATCATTATAATAAATATTTTAAAATATGAGAGTAAAGAGTAGGGAATTAAATAACTCGCGATTTATATTGAAAATTACTAAATTAATAAGTCGAGTATGTTCTTTCATCGGGATAAGAGATTTCGATTACCAATCGAGAAGGCTCTCATAGTTCGAATAACACGACGGAGAAGCAACAAAAATAAAGAAAGAAAGAGAGAGAGAGGATTGGTATCGATCGACGGATCGTTGATCGATCTAGAGATCGATATCGAAATCGATATACGTCGGCAAATCGATTCACGTGAAGGCTGCGAAGTGCGCGAATGCGACGAGCTCGTAATAAGAAGGGCTGCTACCTGGTAATATCGATAGGTACGTAATCGACAAGGTTTTACGAGCGTAACGTTCTTTTCCTATACTTTTATTTTTTTATTCTTTTCATTTCCTTCGTAAATAAAGGAGTCTACTTTTCTGGGTAGATAGAAGGATAGGAGAAAGAGACTTTACTCCCGAGACGGATTCCATCTAATGAAAAACATTTAATTGGCACGGGTGTATGTGTATCGTTGTGCAAGCAACGTTCGATATCGTCGTAGAATAGCCAGGTAATAGATGACCGGTTCGCAGGAACTTAAACTACCAGGAGGCAAACTTCTGAAAATTTTACTTCAATACCCCAAGCTAAATTGCTTTCTGTATATTATAAGCAAGGATATTGGAATTTGGAGTATGCGTATCCTCTTAGCTCGTCTAAAGTTTTCGTGCGAACCAAAAGAAATGCATTATCTTTCTCTCTCACTCTCTATTGATATTTGTGTACTTTCGAGAACGTCAATTATATAACGGTAACTCTCTTTTATTTTTTCTTTCTCTCTTTCTTTCTACACTGTGTATGAACGTGTTAATATTGAACACTTTTTAAATATTGGTTCGTGACATTTAATAAATCATTTCATAAATTATAAATACGAATTAAATCATTTGTTGGTAACAAAAAGTGAAGAAAAATTATTCAAAAACGTTTCTTTGATGTAATTACGCGAATATAATTTTATCATGTATTAAAATGCTTTTAAGAAGTTCTGTTATAAATTAAAAAATTATAAAATCGTTAGTGTTCTGCTATACGAAAATTCCTTCATCCGAAATTACGTGTGTCTATTAATTCGAAATACGTTCTTAATGAAAAACTACTAAAATATTACCGAATTGATCGTTCGACAAGGAAATAGGAAGATACTTTTTTTCATCCTATCCGAAGATGAACAAGCAGTCAATCTTTTTTTTTCCTTTTTTTGATTTATGTATATAAATACCCAAGTATCATTTTTTGCTCTAGGAGGAGGGGGTGATGGGGTCGGATCTTACGTGACGAATATTTCTGAGATGGCGAATTTTTTTTATACTCTGCCTCTTTTCCCTTTTTCTTTGAATAAGAAAAAAAAAGAAAAAGAAAAATAAAAAAGAGAAAAAAAAAACCGTTAAGGGGCAGTGGTCCACGAAGTTTGAAGAAACGAACACGTCTCATCCCGCGATGTAAATAAAGTGTCCGGGGGATAGTAGTAGGCGCACTTGGCCGACTGACACAACGACGTGG
This sequence comes from Polistes fuscatus, assembly GCF_010416935.1. Lineage (NCBI taxonomy): Eukaryota > Metazoa > Arthropoda > Insecta > Hymenoptera > Vespidae > Polistes > Polistes fuscatus. Next base: position 9,883,528 of record NW_025113140.1, on the reverse strand, counting down.
CAAATGAAAAATGCCGAGACCGACGATCAATGTAAATATATTCATGACGTGGGGTGGCTGGGCGGCCACGGGGAGGCCAGATACGTGTACACGCGCACACACACATACACACACACATATATATATATATATATATATATATATAAATGTATATAAATATACGTATACATTTATATACATATATACGTAGTAGGATTTTATAGGATGGGGTTCGGTGAGGACTCGATGGCACTTGGACGGCACATAATTCACTCTTTGGCAGCTCATTACAATTTAAAAAGGCCTTTGTCAGTGTATTACTCGTGATTCTTCTTACGAGCTCGCACGACTTGCTCTCGAACTCTCGTGTCGGTGTCGGTGTCGGTGCGTGTGTGCAACTCTTACAAGAAAAAAAGAGAAAAGAATAAATAAAAAGAATAGAGAGAAGAGAGAGGGGTGGGGAGTGTAGGGGGGAGGGAGGGTGGGTACGGGGGCGGGGAGAGAAGAGAAAAGAGGAAAGAAACCTCTAAAAGTATCATCCATTCTACTCGTGCTCGTTAGCAAGAACCATGACGAAGCAAGTTTCTATCGAAATTTATAAAGATATCGAAACACGATGTGTTCATTTTAATGCGATCCCTCCCTATATCTCCCTTTCTCTTCCACTCTTATATTCCAGTATAAATTTAATCTTTATAAAAATATCGATGACCTAGTGTAAAACTAGATAGATATTATGTATCAACGTTGCACGATAAACATCTCTCTAATTACAAATTTCGATGAGATATATTTTATATCGACGATAAAATGTTTAATAATCGTTCTTTTTTTTGTTCGATACGTTCGAGTATAGAAAAAAAGATCGAAACCATAATGCGACTGTTCTCCGATGAGATTTTTAATTTACATTAACTGATCGAGATACATCGAAGCGAGCAATTATTCGATCAATTTTATATTACATAAAACAAATATATACCGAATCTTTTTTAATTGGAATGAAATCAATGCAATTATCATAAGGTTTAAAAAAAAAGAAATATTCTTATTATAATAATAAAATTTGTTTATAAAATTATATCGATAAATGTACCGAATCCTACTACGTATTATCATTTTATCCCGTTAAAAGTACAAAAACTAAATTACTACCTTATATTCGTACTGTAATCAAATTTAGATTATTACATTATTAATACTGCAATCGTCAAACAAGAATGGATCATTTTTTACACACACACACAAAAATAAATACATTTATTAGTTATAATACATTCGACACTATTCTTTATACCGGATAAAATATCAAGTGAGTTTAATAATTCAGGAAGAAAATCCGAATGACCGATCGTGAATCTCGCAACTCGTGACGTTTTCACGATGACCGGTGTTCGAAAGAAAAAAGAAAGAAAAAAAAGAGAGAGAAAAGGGAGACTAGAAAAAAAAAAAATAAAAAAGAGAGAGAAAAAAGGACTTTGAACCGATCGAGAAAATGGTTAGAGGAAAAATGCAACTGCTTTTCCCATGGGACAGAAGAAAAGAGAGGTAGGTAAGGTAGGGCACGAAATTGATATGTATTCCGTGCCTTGCCGCGTCCAATCTATTGCGGGTCAAGCAGGCGGAATTTTAAACGCGATACAAGCCGAAAACTCCCTTCTTCCTTTTTCTCTCTCTCTTTCTCTCTTTCTCTCTCTTTCTTTTTATCCAAGTCCCGGTAGATCGTCTATTGACGTATGTGTGCATAACGCAAGTATATATATACTTTTTGAACACGTTCCGAGGAATATCGAGAAGCCAAGCCTTGATCGTTTCTAATACATTCAAAAAAAAAACTTACGAGAGCATAAAATACGCGATCTTATGTCTTCTATATGTATCTACACTCTAACATACACATACCACTTATACTAACTTTTTCAATATATATAAATGTATATATATATATATGTGTGTGTGTTTCTCTATGAGAAATAAGAATGAAAGAAAATACGAGGAAAAGAGAAAGGTCCAATAGCGACCGCGAAAGTTAGACGTAGAAATGGCACTGGTCATCGCTGGAAAATTGAATTTCGTCCCTTAGGGCCTTCCCGGATGAAGTATGCTGACAGTCGGAAAATTTGCGTTTAACCGTGCGCACGCGACTCGAGTGAAATACAAGCGTTTTTCTTTCTCTTCTTTCCTTTTTTTTTTTTTACAACGTCTATACTTCAATTCCAAAGAAGATAGCTTGGCTATGCAACGTTTCGTATTTGAGAAAGTTAATAATATTAAAATAAAGTAGTTGATATAAACTCACCATGTGGTACCCATCCGTGATGACATTTTCCGCAATAACGTAGATGACGTTTTCCAGGTGTAAATGATTCGCAGGTACAACCAGTTACCGTGCATCTTATCGACTGAAAATAAAATTCAAATGAAATCGTTAATATTATTATATCAAAATTGATCGAATGAATTTTATGTCGGTTTAAAAATGATTCGATAAATTTGTTCTCCCGATTACAATTCATATTTTATGGTTTCCGTTTATTTCATTGATCATATAGTTTGACGCAGATTAAAGAATATTTTGCTAAAGGGGCAAAGAAAAGGAGGAAAGGAAAGGAAAGGAAAGGAAAAAAAAAGGGTAGGGAAGATATGATATTTTTCGAGTGACCGTTTTGGCATAACGCCACCCCAGAGAAAGCTCGTAAGAGACGGCCTCGTCGGATTTTAAGGAACCGTGAATATTTTCTGCCCTTCGCTACGAAATTAACCCCTTGGGAGCCACCATCCAATCCTAGCCTCGGGCTTTCGGAAACGCGAACGTTACTAGTGGAATCGGTATCGCTTTATGTACCGAACGGTTAACTCTCTGCATTTTTTTTTGTTTTCCTTTAAATATCTATCAAAATGTCAAATAATTTTAAGCGTAAAAATTGTTGTTTATTACAAAATGTAACGATTTATCATTATGTCCTAGAATTTAGATTATTTCGATCGAATAATATTGATCATGAAAAAAAGAGAGATATTATTAAATATCTTATTACCCTGTTGAATAAAATTGTTGCGAAGGGGGAGAAGTCCATAAAAAAAAAAGTCGAAATAAGAGTATCCGAAGGTAAAAAAAAAAAGAAAAAAAATAGAAGAAAAGAAAATAAAAGTGTTTCGCACAAATTCGCGCGCATTTGCGAGGCGTTAATATAAAGACAAATGAAGCGACGCATACGCACCTACCTTGGCCATGTGTCTTTATATAGACAGTAACCCATGGCACCGCAAAAGCTTACTGCCAGGAAATATTCTGCCATGGCAAGTTGCGAAAGAGAACGTTTAAAGGATCGACAATATTTAAACAGCCGAGCAAATTTTATTAGCCTCACCGCGGGTTATTTATTCGAAATGGCGACAGATTATATGGGCGATATTAGCTTGTAGGGGGAAAAGAAAGACGCTCGTAAGCTAAATTTTCGAAGGTATCTTAGTATGCGTAAGAGATACTACAGCTAACTTACCTACCTCTGGTAGTAGTAGTCTTTCTGGAATACACCTTGTGTTCCTGCTTCTTTCATCAAACTTATATCACATATTCGAATATAACGAGCCTGATAACTTTCGTGCCCCGAAGGTAACTCGACACCAAAAGACTCACGTGGAATATATATTTCGTACATTTCGTTCGGTAACATTTGCGAACGATTAACTCACTTTTGCTGTACTATTTTTTTTACATATATGCATATATAACCATACACGATTAAACTTTAAATATCATTCTTGTAGTAAAAATTCATTTCGTTGGTAAATACATATAACAAAAAATAAAGGAAAATTAATTTCTCGCATTAATTCGATCATTAATCGATCGATCTATCGTAATTTTGAAATATATATAAATTAATCGAGAGAGAAAAAGAAAAATTACAACATAAAACATAATAAAAAAAAAAAAAAAAAAAAGCAGTAAAATATTCGAAGAAAGTAGAGTAGGGTTGACTCGTTCATTCTTCAGTCAGACTTTTTCGCACGGTATATCGTTTAGATGATTTATCGCGATAGCATATATAAATAGCGTGCCGCCGATGTATTATATAGTTTCTCGAATTACACGGAAGATCGGAGAGAGTCGCGAGAGTCTCTCTCTCTCTCTCTCTCTTTTGCAACTTCGAAGCAAGTCGAGTAGTAGTCGAGACTACACACCTTGCCTTCGGGTTGCTCCTTTCCTTTTTCGTGCCTATACTCCATGAAGTATTATGTTTCGAGAAGCCACATAGTCTCCTCCCTCTCCTCCTCCTCCTCCTCCTCGCCCACCTCCTCCACCTCCTTCACCTCTTCCCCTTCTTATCCCGGCTTCTTTGCATCCCCTTTCGTACGCGTGGTAAGCGCGTGAGCCTATAACGCGCAACACACAAGGCAATAACGCTTTTACGAGCTACGAAACATTTATTGCCGGTTATGACGCCACGCCGTTTTATCATCTCGCTTCTGCTTAATACAGCCTCCTTAAAGATACACGAGTACTCAGAAAGAGAAAATGAAAGGGAGAGAGAAAGAGAGAGAGAGACAGACAGACAGACACGGGTTACACTATTATTTACCTTTATTTTTTATTCTTACTTTCTATCTAATTAACGGATTATCAATTTTAATGCGCATATACGGTTATCGAAAGTACACACTAAATCAAGCACGAGAAAACAATATAGCTGTGTGTACTTTTGTTAACGTTCATTTATTTAAATTAATTGCTAAAATATTGATAGATCAAGTGCACGCGACGAATAACGAGAGAAGACTGAAGAAGTAATAATAAATAAAAGTACGTTAACGCGGCAAGAAGTTATAAAAAGAAAAACAATAATAGTAGTATCGTCTGACATTATTTGCTAGAGGTCTCTTAGGTCGTGGTAAGAAACAAAATCTTACGTAAGAAAACAAATGTTTATTCTAACGGATATCTTTTCGTTATTTAAACGTATATTCATAGTAATAATTGTTTCATTTCATTTAACCTTTACGAGATTTGATTAAAATAATGAAAGAGATCATTTGGAATTGAATTTCAAGTTTCTACGTTAGATCGAGATTTAAAATTATTATTATTAAAAAAAGTGGTATAAGAATGGTAGATAATAATCGCGAATAAAAATGTAATGTTTTCGCGACGTATGCTAATTTACACTAATGTTACACGAGCTTTTCATTGTGTATTTCGCAAGGTGAAAAAATGTAAAAAAGACTAGCCAGCACGCGTGCCGAAATTAGCGTTTGAACGGCGTAGCAACCGGCCTTTTTGTTGTTAATTCTACACGGTCGTCAGTTTGAAAGGGCGTCCGTATCGTCGTTCGATTTCGGCCATCGTGTGGTTTTTTTTTAATGATCGATCGCCGTGTCCTAAAGATTCTTCGCTTCGATGAACAAACAAATCGTAACTTTTCAAATAGTACTTTAAATATTCGAGAATGATTAAGAATAAAAATCTATTTAAAATGAAAAATAAAATTAAGGGTGTAAAAATGGTCGGGATCGATTTTTAAATATAACATTACCTGTACGCGAACGAAACTGAGAAATCCTTCATTTCGTGTATACAATACACGCTTACTAGCTACATATGCGCATAAGCAAGGGCGCATGTAAATCGAGTATGAAATATTACAAGGTATCCAAATCCGATAATTAATTGTGCAAACATAGCTTAGGCGAGTTACACGAGATTTTCATTTAATGACGCCAGGGCTACTAAAATCGCTATTTACTAATTATTAATCATATCGAAACAATGGAGCCACCGAGGAACGAACAAGCGTAATGAGAATACTGCCGAGTATGGTAATGCGACTATCGAAATAAACCTTTTTCTATTCTCTGCTATCTATCTCATATAATGCATTCATCGAACATTCCTAATCTATTAGAATTCTCCTGTTATAGTACTTACGAGAGATATTAATTTTTTTTTATACGAAAAATTAAACACGGTTTTAAAAGAACATTACGATTATTTAAATAAAAATTCTTTAACTTGTATTTGCATTATAATCAAATATATATTCTTAATTCGTCTAGATAAGTATATTTTTCTCTTTGTATACTTAGATTACAATCTAATGATAAATTAAAATAAATGAGTAAAATTATTATACGATGGAGAATTTTGAATTTTTAATGAGTACTCATCTTAACTGTACTCATTATTTTCATATCTCGTCGGATTATCATGCCACTCGAACAATACTAGGTAGCGTTGAATGAAAGTTCGAAAATTCGACGGCCCTCGAGGACAATGATGCGATATGAGAAAGAGATAGAAATGAAGAGATGAAGAGAGAGAGAGAGAGAGAGAAAGAGAGAGATAGAGAGAGAAAGAGAGAGAACCGCGAGTAAAGCTGTCGAGCGGGCTCGTGTTTAATGAACAGGGCTAATCTCCCGATTCGAAATGCACTGCTAACAGCGTATACACACCGACTCGTTCATCGTTGCAAATTAATTTGACCAGCGCGAATTAAACCTCAAGTATAAAGCTCTGAATACGCGGCCTGAGTTTGCGCGCCCGCGCCTGCACAACCCACGCACAAATTCGACCTTGTATTCGTAATAGTGATCATGTTTCCATGTTCGTAAATGTGTTGGAGCTCATTAATGAGTTCGAGGATTTAGGCTCGGTTATGTGTTTCGCTCGGTCGTTCGAGATCTGCTCTCGAACCACCTCCTACCACCCCTTACACCACCCCTTATGCATCCCCCTTCAACCCCTTCTCACCCCTCACCTTTTGTACGAAACAGTCGTCTCTTTTAGTTGAGAACAGAGAGAAGATTGGTTGTTATATGATAGTAAGTTTATGTAATTATTATTTGAAGAATAAATAGAATAAGAAGAAGAAAGAATAAAAATTTGTTTTAATAAAAAATATAATAAAAATTTAATACAAAAACGATAAAAGAAATGAAATGGTATTAACGTTATGCGTGTGCAAGAAAACGATTGCATTCGTTTATTCTGGCAAATATCAAATAAGAAAGATAATGAACGAGAAAAGGACAAGGGACAGTTGATTCTTATTCGGAATGTTGAAAGTTTATTTTACGAGTTTAATTTGAGTAATTTATTTATATATATATATATATATTCTTTAATATATTTGACAATATTCAAGAACGTATTATTTGATATTTGATATTTAACAAAACCAACCCTTGTTTCTCTCCCGCTTTCTTAAACTTTTTATTTAATTAACTTCATTGAAAAGTGGGGCTTCTTAGTGGAAAGTTGTCTCAGTAATAAAAACCCCGTATAGGGGGAAGATTTATGTGATATTTATATTCCTGATATTCGAGTAGGAGTCAAAAATATAATAAAACAATATAAGGATTGAAATTGTCTTAAAAAATCGTTATCGCACTTAAAAATTATCATTTAAATATTGATTCAAAAAGTATTGCAAGGAATAAAAAGGAACCCTCGAAGCATGTAAGTTGAAAAGAAAAATAATCCCTCTCGACGTTGAAAAAGTTTATTCGTTGGACCGTATAAAAAGGGTATCGTAGAAAAACATAACGAAATGCTAACAGCTAGTTGCCGTACATATATCGTAAGCACATATTTAGCATATTGTCGCAACCACAATGGCAATTTGTGTGATATATCTGGCCGTTAGTACGGGAAAAGCTCAAATGTTGCGGAATTAACTGCACGGATAGCAGAACGACGATGGCAATACGTAAACGAGAGAAAGGGAATCGAAATAAGAGGAAAAAGAAAAAAATACGGAATGAAAAAAGGGTGGGTTGGGGGGAGAAGAGGGGGAAAAGTGGGTGGGGGAGGACGTGAAAAATATTCCAACCACGAAAAATTTCTTGCCCCTTCTCCTTCCGATGTACGATAAATATTCAAACATAGGCGACAAAATATCGCGATATAAGAAAGGCTCCTCTCAAGCGTGGTGCTTGGACAGAGGAATATAAGGGAAGGAGGTAGCTGTAGGGGGTGGGATGAAATCATGGGGTGGATGGACTTGACGGACGACACCCTCAGGAGCACTAAGTCACGTCGCTATGCTAACTTTCTGGCTTCTCCTGTTTCCACAGGGCCGATCCCTTACGCTACCGCATCCGGTCGATGAAATAATATCACTCCCCGATTGCCAGTCACGATCATTCACCTAACATGAAACGCACAACCTATACCGAACGTATAACCATAAGTATTTGCATCGTATTTTCAAGATTTTTTCTTTGTTTTGTTTTTTGTTTTTTTTTTTTTCTACAAAAGAGATGACCGGATAAAAAGTATAAACCCTCTTGCAATCCCACGTGCTACCTAGAAAAAATAATATCATTCACCGAAATGAAATCGTAAGAATTTGTTTTCTTTTTATTTTCTTCCACCCTCTCGGAAGGTTTACCTCGATGACAAGTAAATGACTATACTAACCGGGATCGTTTAAAAAGATGTTCGATATGAAAATCATCGGGTTTCTCCATTTGGTAAAAGGTTAATCCGTAAATATTGTCGAGAGGATGAACCCAAAAAAAGGCAAACGGTTGGAGCTTTGAACATCCGTCGAAAAGGGGCCGCTCGTATGTCTCAATTATTTAGGAAAATTGTGAAAACCGCAAAACCAACGTGAGTTTTTCTTGCTAGTGGGAAATAGCGTTCTCGGTCCTTTCCGTCGAGCAGAAAATTACTTGTCCCTTCTTCTTTTTCTTTTTCTCTCTTTCTCTTTCTCTCTCTCTCTCACTTGACTGGTGGTGGATAGGTAGACGAAACGGGTAAAAAGGGATACCCTTTTTAAATCTCATTATTACAGCTCGCAGGCAATGGGAAAAATAAACAGGGGGTAGTGTGGGGGGAGGGGTTTAGATCCACCTACAGAAAGAAATCGCGTTGGAGATGGCAGAATTGGAGGAAGGGGGAAGAGGAGGAGGAGGAGAACTTAATCCACCGGTTTAAGTATTAAAACAACAACGATTGCCAGCGCACGCGTACAATCAAATTCTATATACGCATATACATTTATATAATATACACGCTTACGCAGCGTATAAATGTATGAAAGAGAATAATAATAATAAAATAGAAAAAGAAAAAGGCTCGGAGATTTTCGTTGGCTGGCCACGCGCCAGAGATTTCTTTTTAATACGATAAGAAGAACAATACCGAGAGGGATCCGTTAATACGATAATGCCTGGTGTCGCAGCACCGTACTAATGCTCCTAGGAAATTTAATAACCATGGCGCTGCATATTATCCCTATGGTCTCTTTTTTTAATTTACCGAATCGGTTCCTACCGATTTTCTTTCTTTTTTCTTTTCGTCCTTTTCTCTCTCTCTCTCTCTCTCTTGTTCCAGGATTTACGAAACGACGTTAGGTCGAAGAAGAAAAAAAAAAACAAAATGTACGATCTTCTACGTACGGTAATTTCACGTTCGAAAAAATCGGACGATTATCAGGATTTTCTTTCGCCTACGTTCTACTCGATCTGCTTCGCGCAAGTTATTATGAACCCTTTTTTTCATTTCAATCTTCCCTTCGTAATAAAAATATAAAAGACCATATCTCTCAAATATGTGATCTAATAACTGAAGAATAATTCGCGTACTTTAGGAATATCTCTTTCTTTTTGGTTCATCTCCGAAGGAAGGAAACGAAAATAAGAAATTAGAAAATACTTTAACCTAATAAAAAAAAAAAAAAGAACGAAAATCGTAGACAGTATCATCGTAGACATCGTTTTTTTTTTTGGAGGGGTGAGGGTAGGGGTAGGGGTAGGGGGCGGTAAACCAGCAAGAAAGAAATTCTACGGTTAGGAGCGCCGTCAACAAAAAAAAAGAAAAAGAAAAAAAAAGTGACTAGACATTTTAATAGAGCAGGTTTTCATCTATCGTTCCTATTCATCGGCAATTTCCGATTGGGTCTCCTCCTCGTCCTCACCCTCCCCCTCCCCCCGACCCCACCTCATCTGTTCACGCTCATGAAGGGAAGGGATCGATTCGGTGTATTGTCTAGTTCTATGTTCGAACAGCAACACACGTTTCACCGGGGCTTTACTGACTTTTCATCGTGACGGCCACACCTTGCACCGTCTTTGGTGCCGTCCGTTTTAAAAGAAGGAAAAGGAACAGGAACCATAATGGCGTAATGGCCGTTGCTCTCGCCACTGTTAAGATTCAAGACCCCTACCGAGTCTTCTTCTTCTTCCTCCTATTCTTTTATTTTATTTCATTCTTCTCCCTTTCCCCTTTTCCCTCTTTTATTTTCCATTCTTTGCATTAGAGAGGATCGTGACGACAACACTCGATTCTTTTTTTCACTTCTTCTTCTTCTTTTTATTATTATTATACTTCTTCTATTTCATTGGTAAATGAAGAGACACACGCGATCCTAGAAGCAAGTTCTCGGTTTCATTCTAACATTTAGTCACACAGCTGCTGATGGTTCCCTGACACGTGACATTGTTTCCAAGTAAATAACGTTTTAATGCTAGCCGATGACTATTTCGGACTATAACTCGTGACTACGAACCCTTTTTCTAGGACTGCCTACCTTCATGTTCCCATTGCCAACGCCCAATAGCCTTTCGAACACGTTCGACCTTCGATTCAGGATTAACCAAGGCGAAACTCGATTATTCGCTAGGATAAACGCGTCATTTTTGTTCCCTTTTGAAAGAAGGCCTGCCACAATTCGATTGGTATTTATCGATCGGTCGAATATCTATCTCTCACAACGTTTCTACGAATTATTACTTGATTGGATGAACTTTTGTCGAAGGCCAGCCAACGCAACGTGCATGGGTTTTTTTTGTTTGTATACATTAAACAATGATCAAGATTAAAAGAAAATAATAAAAATAATTCGCTGGATTTTCTTTCGGCAAAGATTGAAATCAACTTTTACGAATGTTGCAACGAGAAGATTTTTTTCTGTTGGATTTAACAAAGAGAATAAAGTAGATCTCGAATGAAAGTATAATAAATAAAAAAAAAAAAAAGAAGAAACAAAAAATCAAAGTATACCGATTTCTTCGGTGTAGGAAGAAACCCGACTTATATACCTACGTTATTATTATTCCAGCAATAAGTAATACTTGCATACATATAAAGCGGCCTGTTTATCGCGCTCTTCGTTTAGCCTACCTTATCCTTAGGAAGCGTACCAAGTGAGTTATGAACGTCTCGAAGGCGAGCCCGTCTTTCGCGCATTTCTTCAGAGGAAGAAGCGTGGCCACGTAACCCATACTACTCGATGTAAAAGAACTTACGGACACGTGTGTGAGTTTCTTCCATGCTCGGAGGAGGAGTACGAAGAGAAACAAGCAGATGGGACAGATGTGTAGGTGTGTATGTGAAATAAAGAGAGAGAGAGAGAGAGAGGGAGAGAGTGAGAAAGAAAAGACGCGAAACATAACATGAGAAAGGCGGCAAAGAGGAAGATGATCATTGTTATTGTAGTAGTGGTGGTGGTAGTGGTGGTGGTGATGCTGGTGGTGGTGGTGGTGGTGTTGCATCGCACCCCAGAGTATCTTCTTAGCGCAAAACCATAACGTCCAACCCCGTTGGGCCCAGGCTCGATGTGTGATATATCGGCTCGTAAAAATCCTCCGGGGAATAAAATATCTTCGTAGGATCTCAGGCCGAAGGTCAGAGTCGCCGAAAGGAGCCCGAGTCTTCCAGTCTCAACTTCGCATTTACGATGGTGACCAGCTCTAACACACGTACATATTTTCTATATACATACTCGAGTAAGTTTAACTCTCGTGTGTAGGTGCGAACATTGTTAACAAGTCCCGTATTTTATACACTCCTTGAGAAACAACGAGGCCCGCTCTCTGTTGGATAGAAGCGGCTTGAACAACGGCACAGGGGTGCTCCGTTTAAACGACGTTTAAACGATTCGTTCGGGCGTGTGTTAGTTCGATTTATACGAGAGTAGATTGGAAATTTTGTAAAATCTACCACCGTGTAATACGATCACTTTTATTCACTTTTTTCTCCCTATCGAGTATTCGATATAAATCGATGTTTCATTTATCAAGAGTAGGTATGCAATATAATGCAATATAATGCATCCCAGAGTCTAATAATAAATATTATGGAAAGAATTTTTAATAACTATATTTTTATTCATTACGAAGATATAATATGTATAATCAGTTTTATTGCATGAATTGGTATGAAAGAAAGAAAAAAGGAATAATTGGTTTTTATATCGTGCGAACAAAAAAATGTTTCCGTATTTTATATTAACGCGTGGAATAAAACAAAGTTGAAACAAATTTTTATCGAAGATAAATAATTTTTCATAAATATTTCATTGAGATCATTCGTAGATCATTCGAGATAGAAAATATTTGCCATGAGCAAAGTATAATGGAAGGAATGAGAACCGTTTGGCGGCTTTATATCCAAAGGCTGTTACTCGAGCTGCCATAATTTTAAGCATAAACACTGATTTGGCACGAGCACCGTGTCCGCCGTCGCCCTATGCTCTTTTTACACATACCTTATGGAACAATGAAGTCTGTTTACCGTGATTAACTCTTGCCCGAACGAGAGCGAAAGGAAGACCACGGCATAAGATCGTTTTACACTTCAGGATTCTTACGCTAAGTAAAATTTAAGAAAAAAAAAAACAAAATAGAAGACAACCCGAGAATATTCCATGAAGCATCCGACATGTTATCAAAAGCCAAAGTATCCGTAAAAAATATTTTCTAAGAAATATTTAATTACAAAAATATTATCGAGAAATATTCAATTACTAAAAATAAATTTTCGAAAGAAACGTAATAATAATCGGAATTTCGTTTCGTTGATTTGGACTAAGAAAAGGAAACAGAAAAAAAGAAAAAAGATAACGATCGAGGTTCATCCGTCGAAATTCTGTCCAGTTCGAAAAGATAGGGTCGAAAGGATCCACGGCACTTAAGTGTGGATTCGCTTTATTCTGGCCAAGTGCTTCCGGATATTCCCCGTACGTGGTGGGCCGGGGTCACGGGGTTACGGTAAGGAATAAAAAGAGATCAAGAAAGAGAGATAGATAGATAGATAGATAGATAGATAGATAGATATAGAAATGGTAGTAGGAGAGTTGGCGGAAAGCTCTCGGTTCGTTCGTTTTCTCGTCGTTCAGCCTCCCATCCCAGGCAACCACCATCGAAGAATGAACTAGGGTGAAGGATGGAAAAGGGTTTGGTGAACTCGGCAAAGGGGTAAGTGGAAAGTAGGAAAGGAGGTGGACAAGAGGGAGAAATGGTGGTGGGGGTTGGAGAAAGAGAAGGAGGACGGAAGAGGACGCGGAGGAAGAGGAAGGTGGAGGAAGAGGAAGGTGGAGGAAGAGGAAGGTGGAGGTGGAGGTGGGGGTGGAGATGGAGGTGAAGAGGGGGTCGAAAGGGGATCGCTGCCTCCTGCACACTAGCCCCAGCGGCGGCGTATTGATCCGGAGGCGGCGGCGGTCATCCGGCCGCTAATTAAATGCCAATCGCCGACCTTCCCCACCCACTTCGTCCGACCAAACCTCACCCCACCCTCGTCGTCACAACCACCACCACCACCACCACCACCAGCAGCAGCATCGCCTCTACCATCTCTGTTACTACCACCAATACGAGCTTCTGTCTACACTCGATTCACCCTCTACTTGCCGTGCAACACACTGCTTTGCGAACCGCCCCCTTTGAACGCGTACATAGAAACACAGACAAGGACAGAGACGATCGTCATATCCTGTAATATCGCTATATCCTCTAACCAACCCTTCCTTCCCTCTCTCTCTTTCTCTCTCTCTCTCTCTATCTCTCTCATCCTCTTTCCCTCTGTATCATCCTGTGGCCACGCGCGTTGTTTCATCGTCCATAGTGGTATGTGGCATGGCTAACCTTTATTATGCTGACAGTCTACAAAAGAGAGAAAAGGGTGGGTAGAAGTGTGGATGCTGAGTCTCCTTTTACGAACGTTCTCTCTTCCTCTTCCTCCCGTTCTCTCTTTCTCCCTCTTGGTATTTTTTTCTTTTTTTTTTTCATTTTTTTTTTCAACTCCTTTTAATAAGCTTATGTAGAGGTATTTCCGTGGGTAACGTTTTATAGCCGGCTCGTGAATTACACCTGTACACGCGACCAACCTAAGCCGGAGACACGCGACGTGTACTTTGATAAGTTAATAGAGCCACGCTTCTTCATGTTCGGATCATTATCAGACATGTTCATATTTTTTCATTTGGATAGCGTAAAAATTCTTGTAACGCTAGACGCTAGAGTATCTGTATATTTTAACATCGGGGTAACGGGGGGTGGGTTTGAAAAGATATCAGTAAGTATCGACGTGCTTGGCCAGACGAAATTTTCTTCTATCTCAGAGTCACCCCCTTCTCGGAAGGGCCAAAAGAAAGGCTGGTTGATTGACTTCCCATGAGACTCCACTTTCGGAAAACCACAGCTGATCCCTTCTGGCTATCTTAGCTTCTATCGCCACTCTTCAACCCTGTTGGAATCTACCGAACTCTTACGAACGTGACCGGTTTACTATCTTACATTCTTCATTGTTACCCTTAATAGAAAAGTATCGATAAAATCGCTTAAATAATAATTCACTTTGTTTATTATATTCGTAATAATTTATCTATAATCTTTTACAAATATTATTATCTAAAGTTATAATATATTATATTTATATTTATTCATAAAAACAGAAAAAAGAAAAATCTAAAAAAGAGTTTGATACAAGAGGAAAAAACGAAAAAGGAGACGCATCGGTCGATTTTGCGAAGCAAACAAAAGAAAACAAACAAAAAGAAAAATCCATGCTTGCGATATTAGGTAAGTACCTACTTGCATAACTACACGTTGGGTAGTAAATCAGTGCTTACCAGGCAACCGGCATTTTTCAGAACTGAACTCCCATTGGTGCTCGAGTAGCCCCTTCTTTATTCGAGACGGTGTTAATTGGCGCGGAAGTAATTAAGAGATGGCCATCATCCCCCTACCCCTAGAATACCCACCAATGTTCCTTTTTCTCTCTTTTTGGTCGTACAAAGAGAAAGAGAGAAAGAGAGAACCCCCGTTCATGACCCGCCAACCCCCTGGCTAACGAGCGAACGTTGCTCTGGGAGATGGCAGCGTCGTGATTAATAACAAGGTCCTCTCCAAACCTTGGCGCACAACCTCGACGTCGAAAGGTTGTAGGTGAAATTCCTCTTATGTTGAGCCTTGCTCGCGCCAACAAACGAGTGAGAGAGAGAGAGAGAGAAAGAGTACACGAGTACGTAGATATATTTACGTATGCGTATACGTACGAGGAAGAATTCTTTTTTTTTTCTTTCACTTTATTTCCTTTTTTTACTTGAGAATGCTTGCTCCTGACATCCGTGGACCAACGAGTAATCTACTCATCGATTATCCTCTAGTTAACACGTTCGCACGTATAGCCATGAAAATCTTACTTACTTACCTATCTATCCGAAAAATTAATCTCTCTCTTTCTTTGTTTTTTTTTTTTTAAATATAATTATTCTTTTTTATTGGATGTTTTAATAAGGTAAAAGGGAAACCTTAGAAACCATGAAGTACATTGTGATTTATTTCATTGTACTTTAAGTATCATGGAAGAAGAAAAAAGGCATAGAATTAATTAATCAATTATTCTATAACACGCAGAACAAATTCTACTAGGATCCTTTTTCATCGAACCTACAAGAAATCTCCCTTTTGTCTCTCTCTCTCTCTCTCTCTCTTGAATTCTCCTTTTCTTTTTCATACTCTCATACTCATCCTTAGAGTGTCTAGTTATAACGAATAATAACATATTAAAAGGTACGACGGGATAACGAGTTACGCGCAATTAATTTTGCTTTCAGGGCCTTCGCGTGAACGAGTAGTAAACTCTAGGAAGGGGAGAAAAAAAGGGCGCTTTAAATCCCCATTGTCCAGGTTCTCTCTTTCTTTCTCTTTCTCTCTTTAATCACCGGATCATTCATCAGTTGTTGGAATCGAGACGACGGGAAAAATCCTGAAGACCCTTCGCGTGTATGGATACAGAGAGAAATAAAAAAAAAAAAGAGGAGCGAGAGAACGGTGATAGAAGAAGAAAAAAGAAAAAGGAAAAGGGCGGGGGAAAGGAGAAAGAGTCGGTCAAGAAGAACGGGTAAAAGAAAAAATATAGAAGAATGGGGGAGGGAGGTTGGAAAAGAAAAGAGAGGACGGTATTTTCGAGCTATCAGTCTGGTCTTCAACGAGGCATATCAATCTCTTTGGCTATATATCCGTCTCGTGCTGGCAACGTCTTGTGCTGCTTCGGATTATCACGGCGCGTCATTAGAGATCCAAGGAGGTCACACCTGGCGCCCCCAGCTACGGCCCTGACGTGGGTAGCTAAGGCTAATGGCGCGGCAGATGCGGATCATCCTCCTCCATTCTTCCCAAATCTTCATAAATATCCCGACAGATATTTGCTACATATATGTTTAATATATGTTGTGCATGCAACATAATACTTTCTCATATTATCTATCTATACATGCGTATATTTTGTACACGAATTTACATACATAAATATTTCTTCGACATATTCTCTATGTATAATATAATATAATATATATATGTATATTTATGTATGTATGTATGTATATGTGTGTGTATATGTAGATGTATGTGCGGTTATATGGAGGATCAAACTTTTTCGAGCTGGCTCGATCCAAGATCTTATTTCCGATCGAAGCTGGACTGCCCCGAAGGGATACATTGTTTCCATCGAGCCACCTACGAGAGACCTCCAATTTTTATGATATATACAACCGCAGCGCGACGTTCCTGGAATAGAATTGGCGATAACATCTCGACGACCTGTAACGGACCTTTTTACGAACGCCTTTACGTATCGTGGACTTGCGATACCTCGTAACTTCCAAAGGAATTGGCTAGGGGCTACGTAGCTATTATTCTTTCTTTTCTTACTTTTCATTTTATTCTATTTCCTTTTTTTCTTCTTTTTTTCTTTTTATATTGAGAAACGCGAGCTTTACAAAGCTTTGTAGCTTGTAAAGAAGTGGTGACCTAATTGTTAGTACGTAAAAGACTCGTCGAGTTAACGGTATAATTCAAGCCAAGCTTATCGACGTGGAGCTTACAAAATGGTTCTGTTGTATCGCGGCAACGTTACGAGGTTTATCCTCGAGCGACTACTCCACCTCCTTTCCTCGATCGAAGTCACTTGCACGCAACAGGCAACAAGGGATATTGCTTGTGTATAATTTTCGCAAAGAAAATAGTCTCTAGTACCTAGGATCTCTACCTAGTTTTCTCTTATAGATTCTTGATCTAACACGCAAAAGTTAGTCCAGACGTTGAAATCGTCGTTATTCTTACTTTCATATCCCAACCAATTAGGTCCACATAAGAAAATATAAACAAAAAATAATCGAACAAAACGAGAATATACGACGATTATTTTTTTTTAAATCATACAGAATTACGGTAAAAATGTTACAAATTAAGATTAAATTGAAATCGTCGTGAATTTTTTACTATAATATAAATTCTAATATTATTCCTGAAAAATATTATTTTCATGATAACGATTAATGGATAAATAATGTTTTAAATATTAAAATCTACATTGTGATTCTGAGAATTCTGAGATACACTTTTTCGTCTTACTTTTACATCCCGTTTCTAAGGAACACGAGAACGATGATGATGATGATGATAATGATGATGATGATGAGAACGAGAACGAAGACGAGGAATAGGAATCGATCATTAGAATAAAAGGAAAGAGAGCTCTCTTTTCGTAAGATTAACCGTCTCGAATCGTCGTGAATTCGCTTGTGCGAACAGGCCCACCACCGTCGTTGAATATGTATATCAGGAAGTGCATTGCCCTTGGAGTCCTGCCAATAGATTAATAGCCACGGAATGATGCTCGAGATTTCGCTCGATATCTGTACTATGGTATATCGCATTACGGGAAATGACGTGGACAAAATGTTACTCGAATGACTTCGCGAACGCCCGAGAAATAGAAAGAGAAAGAGAAAGAGAGGACACATTCGTAAGGGTCGAGGTCGGTTATGAGAAAAGGAGACCGATGAGATGAAAGGGAGGAGAGGAGGGAGAAGGAAAAGGGAACAGGGAGATAAAGTGGTGGATCCCGAGAAGATCGCATAATCACTTCTTCTTTCTTTCTTTCTTTCTTTCTTTCATTCCCAGTGATGATCTCTTTAGGTATCCGGCACTCTGACTTTCTTTGTGAGTCGATCACCGATAATCGAGAAAAAGAGAGAGAGAGAGATCGATTGATCCTACCGATCAGTAATGCAACGTCGTTGTGATCCTTAATAACTTCGAAAATAGATATACAGATGACTCGTATTTAATTTCAGAAGAGAAAAAAAAATACAACAACAACAAAAATACACTATCACTCTTATATATTATTATTCTTTTTTTTTTTCAAATAAAAATGTGATTAAATGAGTATTCTGCGCAGTTAATAATGATACAGATAATACTTAAGTACATCATCGATGTTGATGACGATACGAAAACGTTCTAGTCAAGATCTCGATAAAAAAAAAGATGAGAAATATACGATCGAAGAGCACTATCGCGATCTCAAGATTTGACCCAATTTCGATGAAGATCGTCTGTGGTTTCGTGGTTTTAGTTTGCCGTCAAGAAGAGTATACCGGTTCCCTTTTATTTTTCCTCTTTTGTTCGCGTTGTTGGCCGTCGTCGATTCACCCCCTTACGAGCAGACGAATGCTTACGAAGCAGACGTCAAAACATTCGTGAAATATGAGGGTGCGCCTTGCGGAAGATCGATTCTCTAGAACCATCCCTTAGATGAAGAGAGAGAGAGAGAGAGAGAGAGAGTGAAAGATAAAGTGAGAGAATGAAAATGTACTCTCTCTCTCTCTCTCTCTTTCATTCTCCTTCTCTCATTCGTTCGTTCTCGTCTCAAAAAGCGAGGTGCTTCGCATTGTTAAAAGCCCGTTATAGATTATGCATTAAACTCAAAGTAGAATAGGAGAGATAGCGTAACAATGGATCAGCCACTTCTGCTTCCCTGGAGGACTACGTCGTACGTCATCCTTCGATCGTGTGCCATCATTATATAACCCCTAGAAAACTGTGACGTGCCTATCCCTTCGTGATCGGGAAATATGCGTTATTTCCTTTTTTGACGTTTCAACCGATCGCTTCTCATTCAAAAAACGATTCACGCACGATTTTTCATCTTCAACAAAATTGACCGACATTTAAGGTGTCCGAAAAAGAAAAAAGAAAAAGAAAAAGAAAATAAATGAAGTATCTTTTAACTATGAACTTTGATCTTTCGATATCATCCGACACATTGAACTACGTTGCTAAAGATCTAATCGACCTCGAAGATACTTATTTTTTTTGTCTTTCCTCTTTTTTCTCACGAACAAAATCGCGCAGGAACGTAAGTACGAAATATCCTCGTTTAAAAAGTCACGTCCTCTTAAACGACTTCTTATTTTTTTTCCGTGTAGAAGCCTGCTATTAAATTCCAATATTTGGAATCATCTAAAAAGCTCACATTTTCGTGAATCTTCCGATACGCTACGATATATACCTACCTACCTACCTACTTTTAATCTCGATTCCTCGATCCAGACACACAACTACGGCCGGACCCGTTTACCGCCGAATGTCGATCGAATTACCGGCCATTTCGACGTCGCCGAAGTCGACTGAGAGCAAAAATAATGCATGTAATCTGGCTCGCAAAGCCGTTTGACCTCTCTTCTCCTCTCCCTCTCTCTCTCTCTTTGGAATATAATGTCTAACCCTAGTATTATCCAAAATATCTTCTCAAAGCGATGCTAGTGGGGGGGAGGAAGATGGACGAGACAATGTAGCTTAAGGGAAACGGGAAAGAAAAAGTGAAAAGGTGGAAGAAAGGGAGAAATAAATAGTGGTGGGTGATAGAGGGGGGTGGGGGAGGTTGAAAGGGGAGGGACACCGGGATAAAGAAGAAGAAGAAGAAGAAGAAGAAGAGGAGGCACGCGATTACGAGGATTACGGGAAAGCCGACGTGACTCCATATGCGAGAGATATTACAAGAACGTGTAATTTCACTATTACGGCTAATCTGTTGACATTAGAGAACAGTCGGCCAAATTGTTGGGTCTCCGAATCGGAGCAGACTTCGTTTGCCGCGTCGGCCATTATGTTAAACAGTTTAAACCATTCTAAACGACCGAAACGAGCACTGGGCCCCCATAGTTGTTCTTCCCTCGTTCGTTCGTTCCATCCATCCATCCACGACGACGATTATTCTAATCTTGTCTTTCTCCGCATCGCATCCTAGATTCGGCGTCGTTTCTTTCGTCTGGTCTGGTCTGGTCTGGTCTGGTCTCGTCTCGTCTCGACAAAATTTATCCCTAGACTTAATCGCGGTTTTTGTTTTTCCATTCTATATAAAAAGAAGTAGAAAAAAATAAACGTAGACAAAAATTAAATATATTTTTATTATTCTCCGACATAATCGTATGAAATAAAGTAAACATGTCTTTGAGTAATTAATCTTTTTTTTTTTCTTTCTTCTTTTCAACTAAATGATATACGAAAAAATAATATTCCTTTTTGATTTGTCATTTGATTGATTTTGTCGACTAAAATAAAAAGGTTAAAAATTATTCGTAAGATTTAGAAGGATAATCGATCGTTGAAATTGAGTAGAATTTAGACGAGTATTTCGAAAGGATCGAAATCCTTCTCTTCTATTCTTTTTTATTTTTCTTTTTTTTGGTTTCCTTTTCATCAAAGATTTTTATTATCATCGTCGACTTGTTACGTCACTCTTTCGCGACGCGTCTATCAAGTCATTGTCATTGGTCTGGCCGATTGTCGACAGTCATTCGGGACGATTGAACGAATGGCCGCACGACCTTCGTGCAATTAAAACCTCTTGAAGTTTCATACGTTACGCGCGACAATATCCATGCTAGTTGTGATGGTGATGATGGCGGTGGTGATGGTGGTGGGCTCGATGAATGCATTGTTAACGGGAAACGAAGTATTTGTGACTTTGACGCATCGAACTTGTCGCGAGCTCATCATCCATTTATTCCAGTGGTTTTCAAACTCTACCTGACTATCAAAACATATATATATATTTTTTCTTCTTTCTATATATGCGTATAACGATATAATCATCTGTAAAATATTCTAAAATTATTATTTTTCTTGAATAAAATTAAAATATTCAAATAGTTTTTCTCGACAACGAGAGAGAACAAATAAATTCATTCGAATTATTCAAATTATAATCAAAGATAGATAATGATGAAAATTTCTTTGCGAAATATTCAATGCAATTGATAGATTTGCTCTATTTACGTTGTACAATTATGACAAGTCAAATTATCATTGGATTGGATCGATATCACGGATCGTTGAAAACCGCTGATCTATTCGAACGATCGTGAAATAAGATAAGAAAAATGTAAATAATCGTGGTGGTGGACAAGATCGACGACGAGGAAGAGCACCAAGGAGAATCGTTTCTTCGGTATACTGAAAATCTTTATTAATGAACCGTCACACACTTACTCAGCCGTTTACTAAGCGTTCGACGTTTCGCTTTGGTGGATCCTTTTTTGCCGAGACCACGGTACGATAATTTTGATGCGATTACAGAATGCCGATGAATAATACGTTTAAAATCCTATTAACCATTTTACATATATATATAGAAAGAGAAAGAGATATTTATATATATACATATATATGTACGTCAGCAACATCGTTTTCTTCCATCGCTAGCGTTGATAATCTTCTTAACTACGCGATTTATTTCGAGCGCCTTCTACGTTTTATTTCTTTTGCAAAGTGCACGTGGAAGCAGAAGAAGAAGAAGAGAAGAAGAAGAGAAGAAGAAGAAGAAGAAGTTTGAGGAGGAGGAGGAGGAGGAAGAGATGAAGACGAAGAACCAGAAGAAACAGCGTTCCTTTCAACGATATAAACATTGTCGTGGTAATCTCTTCTGTAAGCCTTTGAAAGCGTTCATTAATTTTCGATTACCTTGGTCGTCTCTATTTTATGATCACTCCTCCTCCACCCCACCCCTAACTCCCTCCCATCATCTTTTTCTTTATTTCTTTCTTATTTTTTTTCTTATATCCCATCTTTTTCTTCTTCGGTTTCTTCCTCTTCTTCAAACAATGACAAAAATAAAGGGGAGCCGGAACCAGGGGTAGGCGGGAGGGAAGGAGCTAGGGAGGGAACGGTCCAAGTGACGCGCGAATAAAATACACGCACGTCGAACGGAAGATACGAGTAAATTGAGGATAAGTAGATCGAGGAAGATGAAGGTGCGTGACGTGGTGCATTTCTTCCTTTTTTTTCTCTTCTTCTTTTTTTCTTTTTTCTTTTTTTCCGAGGCTGACCGAGCTCCTCTCGATGAATGTCATAAAAGAAATACTCGGATCTTCTCCGAGACGTATCGGTCTCTCTTTCGCATTTCTCCTCTCATTCAACTCGTTCGAAGTCATTCGTCGAGCAGCACGACACTTCTCGTCGGCTGTCGCATCGAAAAAAAAAAATAAAAGGAAGGATATCCCGAGAAGTTGCAATATGAACGTGCACGTGTGTGTGTGTATTTCTCTCTCTCTCTCTCTCTCTCTCTCTCTCTCTCTCTCTCTCTTTGTGTGTATATCAACGTCTCCGTGTATATACGTATGTATACGTAAACGTACAAAAAAAAAATGTTATAACTGCGTGTGCATGTGTGAAAAGGAAAAGGCGCGAGATGAAACAACAATGAGAAAGGCATCAATGAGGGGTACCGCGTGTCGGTGGAGGCACAAATTACAGGCGATTGCCGTTCCCTACTCGAAACCATCCTCGTTGTTCGTCCTCGTCCTCGTCCTCGTCCTCGTCCTCGTCCTCTGGGGTGACAAGCATCCCGAGTATTTTTTCTCGATCGGCCCATCCACTGGCGTAGGATAAACACCACACACTTTATATATATTCGATCATTCTGATTCTATCCATTCGTTAATCGACATAGCAACCAATACATTTTTTCATATCGATCAATAATATCATTGAAAATATTTTCATATTTTTCTTTTAATCAAATAACGCAAAACAAATCGTACGAAAACGTTCGAATAATTAGACGAGAAAAATTTTAATTCGATTTCCGTAGAACGTTTAAAACATATATTTTTGTTAGTTTATTCCCCCTCCCCTCCCCCCAAAGAAGATTGGATTTATATGAAACAAAAACAAAATATATTTTTAATTTAGATGAATTCTCACACAGTGGGAAAGTGCATCATACTATCTACGCCCCTGCAAGTGCAAGGTGAGAGAGCCGCAAAAGAATAGATGGAATGAGAAGAGTGTGAAGTGTGAAGACGGTTAGGGACTCGTTAGCTCGAATGATAAGTCGGAGCAATTTCACAGCTTGAAGCGCCGACAAAACAGGAACTGGCAGATGCCTACGTCCGAGATCCACGTGAGAGCCTATTCTTTAGGTATAGTGAACGATTCCGCGGGAGGACTACTTATATAAGTTCATAACGTTGATCATCATCCTGTCTACTCGCTACAATATAATACTTACTTTTACCATATAACTTCAAACAAACTATGAATTCCATAGAAAAAAATTCTAATACTACCGAGTTTTAATATTTAACAAATACAACTATTTTCTTTAAGAAAATTATATATATAAACGAATATTTAATATAAAAAGTATAAAGTTCGATGAGATACCGACTAAAAATAAAAGCTCTTATGACTAATGATTTTTATTCACTGAGAAAAATAAAAATCCTAATTGACTGAAAGACCTAGCTTGGAAGTTGAAGAAAAATAGAATCGGAGAGAGAAAGAGATAGACAAATAGCTAGACAGAGACAGAGAGACAGAGGGACATAGAGAATGAAAGAGAAAGAGAGAGAGAGAGAGAGAGAGAGACCGGAATGGAGCAAAGTGCAGATCGTACTTGGCGTCCGGTTGCCAGGCAACGCGTTAATTAGCCCACCCAGCTCTTTGGAGTGGATACTCGACGGTACTTGGTAACTTCTCTCTCTCTCTCTCTCTCTCTCTCTCTCTCTGTCTCGCTAACACAGAGAAACGACGACAACGGCAAGTATACGCACATTTTCGTTCTCTCGTTCTCTTCACCCTTGTCTCTCCAGTCATTCGACGATAGTGACATAGTAGTACCTGTACGATCGTTAATAATTCCCTGGAAAACGATACGAACGATCCCATAATTGAATAATTTTCTACCTCGAGAGATCGTCGTTCCAACGAATATATTTCACTTCAACGAGAAAGTCTCGATATCGTTCTTATAATATACTTCGTTATGTAAAAATGCAATTAGAATATTGGATTCTTACGAAATATTCAAGTATTACTTCTCGAGAATCGTCTTATACTTTTGTATGAAAGGATAAGATGATGATGATAATGATGATGATCATGATAATGATGATGATGATGATGATAATGATAAAGAGAATTGGTAACACAAGCGAAGTTCGTTTCGTTGTCCAACACTATACCTTTTCCCACGACGAAATATTTCAAAATGACACCTGTGCGAACGTTTTGACACGTTCGACGTATCACGCACACCTGATACATCGTTTCATTTTACGAATAATACAAGCGTTAACGGATACATTCGATTTCGTACTCTTTTGTCCTCTTCTTGAAATTCAGTTTTCGTAGCGAGAATGAAAAAGTATACAATTCGCGATGATATTGATGCCACGAGAACGTATTATCATTATTTTTTTTTCTTTGTCTCGTAGTATTATTCGTAATAATTATCATTGAATTTCTTATTGAATTTGATTAGATATTTATAATTACAAGTTGCGTCTCTATCGAGATAATCTAAATTAATAGTCGAAAGAAAATAATTTATAACTGTCTAATTAAAATCAAAGAAACGAAATAGAAATAGATTAATCGATTTGAAATATAGTCACAGATACACGATCTTATTTCTTATTATTTATTAGATATCGCTTAATTAAAGTCGTGTTAATGGATACAACATTTTTTTCTTTTTTTTTTGTCGAAATCATTTTAAATCATCTTTTTCACGTTTTATATATATATATATATTCTATCGCGAGATATTTCTTACGATGTAATTTACGAAGAATGTTTGAATTTAAAAATGTATGACGTAATAACGAAGAACGTCGGCTACGGGAAAAAAAGAGATAAAGATAGATAGATAGAAAGACAGAGAGAGAGAGAAGAAGAAAAAGAAGAGGAAGAAAAAGTGAAGGTAATCAAGGCACGAGAGAGCTCGGCTTTTAACTGGGCCACTTTTAGCGCGACAAATTATGCGAATAACCGAAGAAGAAACATCCTATTCGATCCGTCGTCACGGTTGAGTTGTCACGAGTTAATACAAGCTTACTTCAATTTCGATGATAATTTTGAATTACACATTTCTCTTTCCTTCTTTTTTGTATATACCCCATTCTCTCTCTCTCTCTCTCACACTCACTCTCACTTTCTCACTTTATCGAGACGGAATGATAAATCATTGAAACACCACGCAGGTGGACGTGCTAACTCTCGTGACAGGAATGATAAGCAAGGTGCAAGTTTAGCAAGTTTTTCTCCCTCGTGTATAGCGTTTTACCTTTTTCGAAAGGCGTTATCTTGTTCAGGTACTCACGAATTATGCGTATCGACTTAATGACGTGACGCCGCACCGTTCGACGGCTTGTCCGATAAGAGTGCGAGAAAGAGTGAAGATCTTATTAATAAATAAAAAAGAAAAAAAAAGAAAAGAAAGAAAAATCGCTCATTGACGGCGAAAGAGAGAAGAAGATATGGAGTCACATATGAAAGGATTATTATAAAGATTATCGATGGTAACATCGTAACATTAATTGCCCTGGTTCACCGTATACACACGTTGTAAAGTAATTACACGA
This sequence comes from Polistes fuscatus, assembly GCF_010416935.1. Lineage (NCBI taxonomy): Eukaryota > Metazoa > Arthropoda > Insecta > Hymenoptera > Vespidae > Polistes > Polistes fuscatus. The sequence goes on along the minus strand of NW_025113140.1, from coordinate 9,857,606 downwards.
TCAAGTTTATGAATCGATTTCCTATCTTTCTCTTTAGATTACCTTAATACGTAAACACAACTTGTCGAAATTGTTTGCCGATCCTTTTAAGGATTAAGAATGTATTTACGATAAGAATTATTTCATCTTTTGCAATGATTTTAGAAGAAAAAAATAAAATTATAAATTATATGTGATTAAATTCTCTCTCAACAACGAGATGAACGCTTTTGTAATATAAAACAAAAGAACATTTAGAAATAAATAAATTAATATATCTATAATTGCATATTTTATGAGTTTAATTTGAAAATTTCATATTTCAATGTAAGTAAATTAAACAATTACGATGATAATGTATAGGAAATGTTCATACTTTAAAAACGTATGTGTTGATATACCAGGAGGAATACTCGCTTTTTTCATGCGTATTGATTAAACATCCTTTGTTTCTACCGTTATTTAAATGTTTTTGTAGTACTAAAATCTGTTTAATACCTATTAAAGTAAGAGAAAGAATGATATAAAATAGATTTATTTAAAAACAACACATCTATTAATATACTTCAAATATTAAATAATTTCCATCAGATATTTTATTGAATAAAAATTTTCAACGGAAAGTAATCACTGTTTAAGAACGTTAAAAAAAATGTATTTCAGTTTAAACAATTCTAAAATATTAATAAAATAAATGAGAATATTAAATATACCTTAAATGATTGTTAATTAATCGAAGGAAATGTATATTATTGTCTAGAAGCACGGAGTATAAGTTCGACGTACCATCCTCTTCGAAATCAAACAATAAACTGACTCGTTTCTCCTCTATGAAAGTTCTTTTATTAAATGTTGTTTATATGATTTTCCGAAGATTGTATATGTATATATATATAAGAAAATAATGTATATTAAATAAAATTTCCTTATTCGGAAAGTCATATAAACAAGAATAAATACAAAAAATTGTAACTGACTTTCATAGATAACTGAGAATCGATTTAACGGGGAATTTCAAATAAGACAGTGCATAAAATTTGTACGTTCGTGCTTTTAAATTAAAAGATACATTTTTTTTCGACTAATTAACAATCATTAATTAAAGTACACATGCGTAATGCGACGTATTTCATAAACACACACACAAAACTAACATTAGAACCTCTAATAATCTCGTTTTTTCTTTTCATGACGTGTCGTCAAATTTTATCGTAACCATCGTCACCCGTAAAGTTACATTTCAAGATCGAAGTTTCGAAAGAAAAAAAAAATTGAAGAATATATGAAAACAAAAGAGTAAGAAAAGAAAGCTGTGGGATAGGAAAAGTAACTCGAAGTGTGGAATAGCAATAGAAATATGAAAATGAAGCAAGAAAGGGTGGAAGGAAGGAAGGAAGGTAGGAAAGGGTATGAGAGAAGGATGAGGAAGAGAAGATGAAGAGACAAGAACTAAGAGAGAATATAGGGAGAAGGCAAAAAGGGAACGTCGGTTAAACCGGGTTAAAAGATCGCCCGAAGACAGACAGACGTAGGAGAGCGAACAGAAATGGTTCGTTCCCTTTCTCTCTCTCTCTCTCTCTTTCTCTCTCTTTCTCATTCTGTTGCACTCTCCTTTAGACTCTCAGGTTCGCTCGTAGGAACGTACAGGTGCGCCACGAAGGAGGCGGCGGAGGTCCGTGCCGCCAGCCAGCTCGTAAAGATGCAAATACTCTTAGGATGGACTCGTCAGCGCTCTGTCAAAGTGCGATTGCGAAAGGGAACGGCAGGCGCGGTTCTTCCGCGGAGCAGGCCCTTCGCGAAAGAATATTGTGTTGCGGTCGGAAGATAAACAATGGCTGTGGCCCTCCATCGAGTTCTCGAGTTCTCTCTTTTTCTCTTTCACTCTCTACTCGTCTTCTTCTCTTTACCCCTCCGGCTCGCATTTTCTGTTTGTTCGACAAATAAAACCTCACCGAGAAGGGTGCTCGTCTCTTTCTCTCTCTCTCTCTCTTTCTCTTTCTTCCTTCCACTTCGATAGATCATTCCGTCCTTCTTCGTTGCTTCGAAAGAATAAGAAGATGCACACACCCTTTGACTTGGAACCTATTCAGAACATATATATAAGAAGAAGAGAAGATAGTTTTCCCTTCGTCTCCTCTTACACTTAAAGTGTATAAGCTCGTGCGACCAAGGCGTTATATCCATCCTTGTCACGGTAGAATCTACAGAACGCAAAATCACATGCTTTAATGTGATGCTGCTTCTAGGTGCATAACACCGAATCTCTTGGATTTATTTAGGATTTGCAGGGTAAATATAACACCTAGTTCGAATGGTCGAGCTACAAGCCAAGAAGCTTCTCGGACCTCCCTACGTAGATAAATAAATAATCAAAGATTTTTCCTCTCTCTCTCTCCCTTTCTTTCTTCTTTTTCTTTATTTCTCTCTCAATGAGAACGATCGAGAACGATCGAGGATGAACGCGTTGGATAACATCCTACTCGACCTTACTCATCTACACAACTCATTTCTCTCTCTCTCTCTCTCTCTCTCTCCCTCTCTCAGTCTCTCTCACGGCATTCTCGTAATCTCGGGTCAACGAGGATTGTTGTTTTAAGGGCGTGAAACATGACAGGTGCACAATGCCAACGGTGATGTTGCAGGTGCGAATAGCGTGGCTAACGATGGCACCGTGAAAGTCAAAAATCCTTAAAGTCTTCTTCTTCCTTGGTCGCGCTACGTCCCAGTTCGTGTAACACGAGACAATTTGTGGATCTTTGTGGAACGGACGATCCTTTGAGAAACGCCGATTCATCATTGGGATAGCCATCCAACGCATACCTTCGCTTTTCCCTTTATTTTCCATTTTAACCCGTCAACTTTAAATACTCTTATGAAATATATGAGATACTCTCTCTTATGTTCTACTTCAGAAAATGCTCTTCCCTATTCCCATTTATATTTGATTTTGTATTTATAATATATAAATGACATTAAGATCAATCTCAACGTCTAGGTTTTATTAATTATATTTTGAATAGCACCTTAGTTGTCTCTAACACTTAAAAACAATTAAAATAGTTTTATTCAATCCCTCTCTACCCCCCCCAGATAAAAATTCGTTACAACGAATGATCGATTGAACACACGTGCGTGAGCTTAGATTAAATATTTTTTATCTCATTAACAAACGAATCCACTTTTAAATGTCGTCTCCGTAGAAGAAAAAGATCAAACAGAAAAAAAAAAAAATTGCAATGATGGAAGTATATAGAGAAAGCACCAGTGGACCCAATGGTTTATGAAGTCGATCCCTTATGGGGGTACAATGTCGTGCACACGTACAATCTCTGTCTCTTTCTCTTTTGCTTGCATGAACGCTTTCGCACGCGTGCGCTCGCGCTCGCGCTCGCGAACTCGAACGGCGCGGCAATGATAATTAATCAACCTCAACGCCGCAGTGGCGCCCTCAGCTGCGCAGCCGGAGAGCGTAATAATCTCTCGCGAGCTGTGTGTGGTCCATCCTTGTCCTTCGTCCTCTCTTCTCTCGTGTCCCGCTACGGAACAGTTCTTTGAACGCGATCGCACGCGGTCATTGCCTGTAGTAACACTGTGCGTAGCCCCCTTTTACTTCGATACAAAACTTTTCTCTCTCTCTCTCTCTCTCTTTCTCTTTTTCTTCTTTTTTCTTTTGTTTTCTTTCATGAAATTGTCAAGAAATCATTAGTCCTATTTTTAAATGACACCAACAACGTTTCATCTATAACTATAGAAATATATTTTCTATTAAATTGTTAAGTGTATTAGAATAAATTTGATCGATTTTTGAAGTTATACCTATTTCTTTCGGCGCGTTTGAGAAATAATGATGAGAGTGAATTTGTACGATGCGCGCGCACAGCGACACGAAATTAACAGGATGAAGTTGGTCGGTATTTACGATGCGCGCGCACGGCGACATGAAATTAACATCACGAAGTTAGTCGATAAATCTCTCGTAAATTTAATGTGGACTGTGAAATCTGTATTCAAGATATTTATTCTGGTAACTTTTTTAAAAAAAATGTTTATACGTAAACGTTTTCTATACATAAATACCGTAAAATGTCGCGAACAAATAATTATAGAAGTATAAATGAACAACAAGAGTGTTGTATTAATTAAATTATTCCGTGGGATAAATTCTAGATAAAATTATTGTAGTCGATAATTACAAAACACAAAAAAATAAGGATGGAAATATAATACGATTTGAAAAAAAAGTTCTTGTTGAAATTCGAACGTAATAATCTCACTTAATTAGTATTAACAGAGAAACCGGATTTGTAATCGACTTTTCGCGCAGGCCGCGAGAAGAAAGGAGGCGAGCGTGCCGTTGATAATTTGTCGATTAAGATAAAATTGAGTAATCGAGGCGTGCGTGAACGGAATGTGGAGCGCGGAATCAAACGGGGCAAGGAAGAGGAAGAAAGGAAGGAAGAAAAGCTAAGGCAGGCGGTATTTTGACTAAATGGTAGGAGGTAAAGTGGAATGGGAACAGAAAAGAAAGAGAAAGAGAGAGAAAAGAAGGATCAAGTCTTTCGAGGTAGAATATAATTGGGTCAACGACGATGCAACGACGCGGCTCGTCTTTGCGTCGCATTAATTTGCAAAAAGAGGGACCTACTCGAAATTGGGCCCGTCCTACTCTTGGTACTCGTAAAGTAAATCGCGTTTCATCGGTTCTCCTCCTCCTCCTCCTCCTCTTTCCTCATTTCCTATTTCTCTCTTTTTATATTTCACTCATATTCTTCATCCTGTATCTTTCTTTCAGTAAAACTTAGCTCGTTGTGCATCCTAACGTAGTATTGGTTGCAAACGAAGGATCGTAATTGGTATTAAACGGTTTACCACAACGAAACGGACCATTGAAGGAGGTTACTTACTTTGCTCGATAAATTTTCATTTTTATGTTTATGAGAACAACCATCATGGTAGGACAACCGTTGTAATTGTCCTACCCAGTAGTTCGCGAAGTCATCGAAGGAATTCAATTTGCTTGATCGAGAGAAAGGAAACCATATGGATAAAATGTATTTATTGGATGTACTTTCTGCAGGTGAAAAAATGGGAAAGAGAAAGAGAGAGAGAGAGAGAGTTGTTCGTAAAATTCCGCCACACGAGACTAATTACTGGCGCAGCTTGAATGCACGTTGATACTGGTTGCGTGTCATCGCCATTAATCGTGAGATAATTAATAGACGATCTTTGCTAATTGCGCGATCGGATCTCGGGGGTCCTTAATGAAGCGTGACGACGGGAGATTCTATTTGTGACCTGTTCTCCTTCTTTTCCGTTCTTTTTTCCTTCTTTCTTTTTTTCTCCCTCAATTACAAAAGTGTAACGTGCAAGAATGATGAATTGAAAATATATTATATATTATTATATTGATATAGAAAGTTGTCTTTCGTATTTGACTCGTGTGATATTTATCTTAAGTCTTAAAAAAAAACGTTTTTCATAATCAATACGAATAAACACGATCGATTAATTTATATTACATACATTTGCAATTATTATTTCTAACGCAAAACAAGAAAAACAAATAAAGTAAATTAGTATTTAATTCAAATTAAAATACCCCAGATCGATGATTAACGGATCATCGTAAGGGTAACGAAAAGAAGGATAGTATAAATAAAAAAGAAAAAAGTATAATTTAATACTGAAAATGGCCGTATCCGAAATTACATAGTTCGGGATAATCGAGTTACCGTAGTACCTTGTAATTTCCATACAAAATTTTCTTACGAGCACATAGGGGTATACGTCGAACAAATCCGTGCATACGCATACACGCACGTATACACATACGCACACACGCGTATACCAGCAGATTGTGTAGTAAAACGCGACAGGTCGTAGAATCGTCGAACGGATCCGATTGTCACGATGCATGGAGAGAATTTGCATCGATGTAAAAGCCTCTCCTTTCACGCCTTATACAAGAGAATGACAGGCTCGTAATCCGTGTCCACCCACACTACCATTGACCTCCTCCTCCTCCTCCTCCTCCTCCTCTTCCACCACCTCTTCTTCTTTTTTATCCTCCTTCTACTTCTTCACTACCTCAACCCTTCTCTTTACTCCACCTCTTCTTTTCCTCTCATACCCCGAGCGTTCATCCTTTCTTTTTTCATTTTTTCCCTTCATTTTTCTTTTCCTTTTTTCTTGTTTTCTTTTTCTTTTTCTTTTTCTTTTTCTCTCTCCGTCTCGTTGCTCCTCCCGTCATTTATCGCGGCTCCGCATCGCATCGTCTACCCGGCGGCCTCGAAACGACGTTCCTTTTCGAAAATCTTTCGTAGATGCATATAAGATATTACATTGTTGTACCGGACCTTAATATTACTCTCCAACACAATTTAAATTATTTCTTCTCAAATTATATATATCCGATTATTAAATATAAGAAAAATCATTTATATACCGTATGTTAAATTTAAAATAAATATATAAATTACTTTTTGATTTACCGATCCATGAAACGTTACTCTCTTACAATTTAATAATATATTATTATATTTGTTAATAATTAATTTAAAATATATATATATATATATTCTATTTATATTACAATACGTTTATGATAAAAGTTAGTGTTATATCGTACGAAAATTTATTCGTTCGAACAGTTACGTTCCCTTCGGATACTTCGTGTTATTTTCTATTATAAAAATGTTCAAAACACGAAAATGTTTTCTCCTTTGGCAATATCGTAACGTTACATAGATAAATATGATAAATCGTATGAACTTCTCAATATCGTTCGGTATGAAATACCGAACGTATAAATAAGACTCGTTAAGTATTATAGAAGAATCGGAACGTGTTTTTGATCATTTTCTATATAAGATAAGATCGAAAAGGACGATGCTCGTACATGCGTTAGTGTATAAGTATATATATGTATATATATACGATGAGTTTCTTATCGATAACGTGACCAAACGTAATGCTTGCACACACATCGCTAACGCGGCCAGTTCGTATTATCTGAAATGCACAGCTGCCATGCTCCCACACGGGTCCTTCTCCCGTGTAAAAACAAAAGTCCGAAGTGCGATACTGCTCGCGTGATCACACACGTGTGGCATGTTAATACACAATAAGAAATTAAGAACCGTGCCGTGGTTTTAACCATAGACTTGTACACCCCGCGTATCGCGCGTGTGCATTTAATGCACAAACCACGACTTTAAAATCGCTGTAGCCATCGTCCTGGTGCATAAAATTGTTCGAAACTTGTTTTTTTTTTTTAACCAAGCATTCCCACTTCCCTCTCTTATCCGAAACTTTATCACTCGTTTGTTAGCTGAAAAATGATACCGACTGAATAAATTCGGCCTAATTTTTAGTCTCCTTTTTGTTATTTATACGTGTGTCGACTTTATTAATAAAAAAGAAAAGAAAAAGAAATAAAAAACAACTTTGATGGATCAGAAAATTATTTCTATTTTTGATATATATAGACATTTATTTTTACAATAATTCGCTTGTCGGTAAAAAAACGGTTGACAAAAATATAATAAAATCGTTCGGAGATCTCTCAATATTTCTCTTTCTCTCTTTCTTTTTCCTGGATGAAAAGGTATAAATAAAATTTTACGATACACAATAAATTTCTTAGATTACAATTTACGATTTCGAGCATGTTCGAGTAAAAAAGAGATATTCCTAGATAATAAATATCGTAGAAAAACGACAATGACCGAGAATAGTCGAATATTTTGAAATAAAAAAAAGAAACGAAGCCTTTTAAAAAAGGAATTTTTGTCGGTCGGTTTAGTATAAAAAAAAAAGGAAAAACAACTTTCTTATACTGGACAAACAAAAATTCGTTTAGCAGGTCAGTGCAGCTACCGGTAAGGACAAACAATTTCGAACTGACACGATAATAACAATGAAATAACTTAGAACGTTAGGTTTGAGTTTTCTTTTCAGGATGAAGATGGGGTAGATGGTGGTAAAAAGAAGAGAAAGAAGGATAGGTATGATAGAGAGATGGAATAAGAAAAAATAAAAATATATATTTGAAAAAGAGAAAAAAAGGTGTATAGTCGAAAAATGTGGACGAAAAGGCACATAAAGCCCAGGAGCTCGGGTCGCGTTAACGACTTTTCAGGTGCTAATTGCACCGGCGACGACGAGTTCGAAGGTTCGTTTGTAAAACGACGATTCGGGGACAACCGAGCTAAAAACTTTGGTAAATAGTAACTTCCCGAGCTAGTCACGTCGGATTTACAAAGAAAAACTGTCGAATATCTTCCATACTTTTCTCTCTTCCTCTCTCTTCTTTCATGGTCGTCACGTAAATATATGGAATTTTTTTTTTTTGACTTTTCTCTCTTTCTTAAACTTCCGAGCAGAATTCATCCCAACTATCTTTAGACATCGATCTTTTGCCTTTTTTTTTTGTCTAAATTTATTTAAAATAAAGTAAATCGTACTATTACACCATCTTAATTACGTGATTAGGTAAGATTAGAAAACCCGTTGAGAACGCTTATCTCCTTGATTATTCTAGGAAGTAACCTTAGAACCTGCACCACACGGACACATTTTATTTTCAACTAAACGGTCGTAACGCGAGATAAGATATCGAGAGTTCTAAAGACTAGACAATTCCCATAAAACGATGGGAATAATGGATGTTTACATATTACCAATTAGCATTTCACATTATTATATAATACTGAAGAGAAAAATAAATAGAAAAATGAAAGTAGTAATTGACGATATAAAAAGTTCGGCGAAATAATATTTCCACTTCATTAAAATAAAATAGAAAATACGAATGGTAAAATCAAAAAGTTAAATATTCTATTGTTCGTTATCACGAAGGTAAATCTGTACGATAAAAAAAAAAGAGAAAAAAAAGAAGAAAAAAAAAACAAAACAAAATAAAAAAGAAGAATTTCACCGGTGGTTGTTTTTCAGAATTTATTTCTAATCTTTAGCGGTGCTAGCTGGTGGTTGAGTAAAATAAAGAGAAAGAGAAAGAAAGAGAGAATGATAAAGAGAGTGGTGGGGTGGGCAAAGTTGGAGGGTGAAACGAGGTTGCAGCAAAGCTAGAGCTACAAACGACAAAAGGAATCATCCAGCACCGACATGAATATTCAAAACAAGTTTTGCATTTATTAAAACAACACAGGGAAACCCTTTATTCATGGTGCGCTCGCATAATTACAAAGTCTATCTGGATACATCTCTATTTTTACGGTAACGCGTGGATGCTTCTGGAACTTTGTTACGTCCTCGGTGACTCGGTCCCTCTTTCGAAACGATAAATCATTTTACTCTCCTTGTCCCTTGTTATTCCTTTTGTCGTTATATTTTATAAGAAGCTAATAGAAAAGGAAATAAAACCAAAAAAAAAAAGAAAAAAACTCACGGCTGTAATTAAAACTAAGAAAGAGAAATAAAATGAAATCAAAATCGCAATAAATTCCCCGATCAATCGAGCGTATATTTTTTTACGATTTACATAATATCTTGCAATTGGCGATAGTTTCATTAAAAAAAAAAAAAAATAAACTAATTCAAATCATATTCAAATATCGAAGGTTGTAAAAAAATAAAGAATAGAAAAATCCCGTACAGTTGATGATTCGAACGACAGCGTGAGAATCAAGGATCATCGATTCTTCTTATCTTCATCAAAGATTTTCTTCGATATATATATATAAGAAAAGTGTTTGCTTTTCTGTACCAAGAAAATTATAAAATATATATATAGTATTTGTATAGGATGATGGCGTAGAAAGAGCCGAGCTTTTTCTCTATCATTCTTTTTCTCTCTTATTTCTATAAGATAGAAAAATGAAGCCACTCGGCGTTTACAGTCGATGCAAAAACGGGACTTAAGAAATGATAATGTACGTTGCAGCTGGTGCATAGACCCGTAATCCTTACCTTCGCGACACACCTATCTAATATACTATAGATATAGGTATACACATGTATATAAATGAATACACGCACATAGTATACATACACACGGTGCTATGGTATTTATACAAATATATGTATATGCACGTATATAAGTATGGCAATCGAGCTTGGCTCGTTATCTTGTGACTCAGAGATCAGAGACGGCGATACTAATCTTGATATTTATTTTATTCCTCTTTCATGATCTCTCCCTGTCTCTCTCTTTCTCTCTCGTTCGTTCAGTGTTTTCCTGCAAAGATCTTAGGTAACTGAGTAAGCGCACACGCGTTTCAATATCGACTCTGGTGAACGCTAAAAAATATTAAGCTGCTCGATTTACTTTACGCATTACGTATTTAACTTACCGGCATTGAAGAGAAACACGATGCTTCCTATATTTTACGAGAATGAAAAAGAGATACGACTAGTTTGAGTGTTACGTCAAGATTTTGTTTTCGATATTTTTCACCCATCAGATAATTTGGACGTTTTATTAGAAACGTAAAAGACACGAGTTCAAATTTATTTCACGAATTTCTTATAATTTAGACAACATTATTTCACGTTTAAATGTAATCCTTTATAAATCCTAATAATTTTCAATAATCGATAAATGCAAACTTGTGTTGGATTTGAATTTTTTCCATAATCACAAGAATGTAATATAAAAAGAAAAAACAATTGGTACAATAAATAAAAAAAAAGATAAGCGTGAAGATAAAAATGCGTGAAAAATTTTCCAAATAACACTTGATACTGTTAATATATAATATACAGAATATATCACACAGAAATGCAACGAATCTCGGATAAGGAATTTCGTCTGACACGACGAAAAGGTAAGAATATTATTACGTTTGCTTCAACTCTATCTTTGAATACGAATTCATCGTGAAAACAAGGGGGTAGAAAGAAGATCCTCGGCGAAGGCGTTCCAGTTATTACGAAGGCGACTTAACCTCGATATTCCGTGATGTTCGCGTGGTATGTTCCGTGAGAACGTTTGCACCGTCGTCGATCTCTCAGCGACCGTTGTTGTTGAGGAACACCAGAAAAGCGAGGAGTCGGTAGCCTGGTCAGTCAGCCAGCCAACCATCCAACCAGCCAGCCAGCCAGCAGGTAGCAGTCTCGACTTGGTAAGGAACCAATGACGGCCGATGCCGATGCGGTAATTATCCAGGGAGCAAGAGGAGTCGTGCGAGCGACTTGGACCTTATAAGAAAGAAAGAGAAAAAGAAAGAGAAAGAGAGAGAGAGAGAGAGAGAGTTGCTTTCTCGTCATGCAATCCAGGTGCTCGAGTGCACCTAATTACGAGCAAGAACACTAAACTGCAATTAACAAGCCTCCCCAGCCACGCCATTTTGTCTTATTGCCTCTCCTCTTGGTCTTGGTCTTGGTCTCGTTCTTCTTATTCTTCTTCTTCCTCTTCTTCTCCTTACTCGTTTTCTTTTTCATCGGTAGTAGGTCCCGAGCTCGGACGTGCTGACCTCGCCAAGGATGGATCCTGTCTCGAACAGGAAATCGGCTATCCATCGAGTCTCTCAACGATCGATGAATTCCTATCCTAATAGCTTCTATTATCTGCTCCAATTTTCTTCTACTACTTTTGTACTCTTTTTTTTTCTTTTTTTTTTTTTATATAAATAGTAATTCGTTCGTTTTATATTATATTTCGGGAAAGCAAAGAAATCGAGATTGTAAAAATGTAGACGTTGGGGAGGTAGGATAAGGACACCGAGTGATAGGTAAAAAATAATAAAATTTTATCTGAGGGGGTTTGTTGGGGTTTAGGTGTGACGGGGGGGAGGGAGGTAGGGAGGAGGAGATCAGGCCAAGTGCGAAGTCACGTATTTAAACATCTTATTCTATCGAGGCAGTGAAGTAAGGTAAAACCACATTAATTTCCACCCACGGAACAAGGAACAAATGTGACCTAAGGTCAGATACGCAATAGAGAGCTCATTAGAATCATGCTGGTACCGTTCCTCCGTTTGTTCCTTGGACAACACAACCGGATTGTACTTTCGCGATCCTTTCTCCGCCGTTGTTCTTTACCTTTACCTACCTGCGACCCGTATTCGCAAACTACTACCTCTCCCTGCATTAGTAATGAAATGCAATGAAAGTAATAGAAAAATGTCTATATTCATTTCCGTATCAATATCATGGTCATTTGTTTACATTTTCTTCGGTATGAATTTCTATTGTTGTACGAACGATTAGAATCTCTTATACTTACGTTACCTGAAATATTTTAATCATCGTCATTTGTACTTTTCATATTTATAAAAGAAAAAAAAAACTGGTATGTGTACTTATGTACGCACGTAAGAAGTTATACTTCTTTGCCGTACCAAAACAAACATAACCTCAATAACCTCAAAAATAACTTCAAAAAAAAACTTCAAAGAAAAAAAATAACTTAAAAAAATAATAATTATTATTATATATAAGAAAGAATAAAAAAAGGAAAAGAAATATCAAAATATAGATATCAGTCCACACTAAATATAAGAGAGATATATTGAATTACTTCACGCGTCAACAGTCATGGCGCGGTTACAGCATTAGTTCTCGCTCGATCATTTAAGTAAAGCAGCGCTGAGTACGATTAGTATTTGGATGGGTGACCCGCTTGAGAAAAATAAGGGGAAGCAGAAAAGAAGACAACTTCATGCCGTATATTTGAAATCGCTTTGCCGCGCGTCGTAAATATCGACAAACTTCATGGTGTCGTTTTTCCAGACGCTCGAAACAAAATCACTCCCCATTACGTTTTCCCTAACGCGCCAAAAGAAGTATAACTTCAAAAAGATAAATAATATTTTTATGTCATCGATCGAGATTAATATAAAAATTCTAATAACGATTTAAATGTTTAATTACACTCGTAAGAAGTGTCGGAAGCGACTCGATCGAGACTAAGAAAAAAAAGTGTTCAGGAGAAACCGGTCCTTGAAATTTAATATCCTTTTCTTTATCTCTTCCATAGAAAAGTAAGCAAATAACTAAAGAATCGTGAGTTTAGTTTCGGAAGCTAAATACGAGGTAAGGAGAAGTGTAAAGTATTAATTATCGGCCGTTGTGCTACTTCCTCGACAATGTGTTCTTTTTCAATCTCTTTTTCTTCTCTTTATCTCTCTCTCTCTCTCTCTCTCTCTCTCTTTTTCTCTTTTCAAGGGCCACTGAATCGTAATAATCTTTTTACAGTGGCAATTCTCGATGTGTATAGTTAAGTTTCGGTCGTTACACGATAATCACGATAGCAAAGACGACGCGTGTCCCATTGGCAAACCTATATACGTTTCTCTTTCTCTAACACTAATACACTTACGTTTTACTCATAAAGTGTGTATGTGAGAGAGAGAGAGAGAGAGAGTGAGAAATAAATAAAAAGAAGTAGAAATACCGGTCAGCAATCCGTTCTAAAATGACTCGTGAAACGATTACGCGACTACACCGTCGTTAGGACAATACGAACAGGAGTCCATCAACTTAATCTTCCTATCCAACGCTGACTAATGTCCTCTGGCACTCGTAATATCGTGTCACGTGGTTACCGTTTCACCTCGTCTCTCTCTCTCTCTCTCTCTCTCTCTATCTATCTCTCTCTTTCTCTTTCTCTCGTAGAATTCGTGAACAGCAAGTCTCTTCCAATGGACCAGACGGTCGAGGTGATTCAAGTCGAGAAGAGATTGTTAATCAACGCTGTCCCCTTAACCGTGACCAATCCTGGGTATATACGTGTTTGGCCGAGGGAATTATTACGAGTGTATTCGAAGCAACCTCTTGTCGCGTTTGCTTAAAGTACGTTATATGTCATTGTAAAATACACTTCGTTCTTAACCATAAGCTTTAAACATCTTTGCGTATCCAGTACCAACGCGTTTCATTTCGAAATATTTCATTTTTGTTACTTAACTATCACGCGCGAATATTATATTCTTTATTTTATCTGCGAAATTTATTTTGTGTTTGACAAATTTGTTCTTTTCTTTTATTCTTTTTTTTTTTTGTTCAAAATAAATTTATTTCGATATCCTATTGAATAAAATTCTTAAAAAAAAAAATACCAAATCTTTAACTTACAATATCACGAGTATATTTTTATTTAAACAGTTAAAATAAACAACCGCGTTGTATGATGACAAACGAATTTTACCAATTTCCACGATAACACCAACTCGTACGAGATACAAATGTTTTATTTGAAATTTTTTAACGACATTTATTTAATGTCAACGAAACCCGCGACGTTCCCAGACAGGTAAAAAAGGGTGAAGGGGGTTGATGGGGGCGGGGGGGCAGGCCGGTTGCAATTTAGCGAACGGCGCCATCGGTCTTCGCGTCTCCCTTCGACGAACGGGACGAAGTCTAATTGCGTCGAGAGAGAGAGAGAGAGAGAGAGAGAGAGAGGGTTGAGAAAAAAATTCGACGTCGCTCGTTAAGCGTCTTCCTTGCCACCACCATCGTTTCTCTCCTCTGTCCCGGAGGCTATCGAATTCAAGCATACTCTACGTTCAAATATTTCTCACGCCTTTCATCAAATTCTAATTTTTCATGAAAAATTAATAAGACAGTCTGATAAGTATCAACGATTTAGTCAAGTTGGATTACTAGTTACCGTCAGATCCCTAATGTCAAGTAACGTTGGGCACGGTTAATAAAAAGGATGATCTTGATTGGTGATCCGTTTGAGAAAAAAGACGAGATGATAATAGAGAAGTGATTAGACATCGAATAATGAAAAATAAAAAGATACTAACACATATAATACCATCTAATACACGTCATTGATACGTTGTGTTAAAGTATGACAAAAATGAAGTATTTCAGTACTATATTCGATGAAGAAACAATTAAATAAATAAATACACCCGTTTATTAATCGTCTAAAAAATGTACAATAAAGCAAACATTCGTCATTATTTAAATTATTCAATAGAAAGATACTCAAACGAGTCATCCCACGTGTGTGCTGTCAAAAATACAACTGAATTTATTTCAAACAATCCAATTATATGAGAATATAATTGTGATTTGAATTCAACAATTTATCTTGAAAATATTTATAATACCATACAATAATAATTATAATATTATATTCACACAGAGACACACACACACAGACAAAGCAGAGATACGCACGTCGCATCATTAAGGTTACGCATAAATTCAAGAGAATTACTTTCTCGTGGTTCTTACGTAGACGGAGAGAAAAAAAAAGAGAAAAGAAAGAAAAATGATTTTTCATAAAGATTCACGTCGATCCCACGATCATCGGGGCTTTCGAAAAGGTCGGTCCTATGATGTTGGGGCTCTTTCGAAGTAAGCAAATCTATCCGGGACACGTATAACCGAGGAATAGAGTGGAACAACCACGCCCTGTGTATACTATCTCTCTTTCTCTCTCATTCCCTCATTCACTCTTTGTCTCTTTCTTTCTCTTCTATATCTCGAATACACCTGCGCCCGTGAAGCTCGTTATAAAGGTGCGCGCGAGCTCGCCTCTAAACTGCCCTGCAGCATCATGCTTTTCTCCTTTTCGTAGTGCGTGGGCGGCACAACACAACACAACACAACACAACACAACGCAATGCAACGCAATGCAACGCAACGTAACGCAACGCAACCACACACACACACACACACAAAGAGTAAAACATACTGGACGAATACGAATCGCGAGAAGATTTCAGTGGACTCTCTCGAGCGTGCCGTTCCACAGAGACGATATACTAATTTGCGTATTGTCGTTCCGCTATCCGAACACACACAAGAACTCTCTCGACTATTTCTCCATCTCTTTTATTATTTTTTTTTTTCTACTGAAAATCTCTTCGAGAGTGCTCCTACGCGATACGAGGAACTGAAATTTCTCTTAGGTAATTTTGATAAATGATAGACCGTGCAATAGAACCTGAACAACAACAACGACGACTACGACGACGACGACGACGACTGACTGTGTCTGTTGCCGTTGTGTTGCCTGGTTATGCGTACAATACTTAAAGCTACACACCTTATAACTATGCTTTCGTTTCTACGAATTATTTCTAAGATTTATATCTATAAGATACGGGCTATGTAATGAGATGTATCGTTATTTATTTCTATAGATGGGGAAAAAGGGGGAGAAGAAAAAATTGTAAAAAAATTAAATTCCAAATAGACAGAATATTTGAAAAAAAAAAAAAACAAATAGAAAAGAAAGAAAGAAATCTCATGATTTTTATCGATCATCGGGAATTATATATCCGTGCACGACCTTCGATCTTCCAGCCTATTACGATTATCAATCGCGTACATTGATAGATACCGGAAATCGATACTCGAGATTTTCTCGCTTCAAGTAACACAGTACAAGTATTATGGAAAGCGAAGGTATATCGAGATAAGTAGCAGACGAGCGTGTTAAATATTTCGAAAGGAGTTCAAGCAGTAGTCGAGAAGTATACGAGAGGTCAGGATAGGTTATCGATTTATGTATCGATATGATGTTGTCCATTAAAGCTTTGCCAATAAAATTTCATCCGATTTCTTCTTAAACAAAAAAGAAAAGAAAAAAAAAAATAAAAAAGAAAAAGCGGAACAAAAATTCATCCACGAACGCGAATGATTTTTCATCGGTAGTCTTGCTCATCGCCAATTAGCGTTAGAATTCTCATGGTTTCTCGAGTTAGATCTGCACTCTAGATTTTCTTCATAGTTATTGAATATTTATTATTGATACGTGCATGCCCGTGCAGCGTAAGGAAGTCATCTCAAGAAAATCTATGATTATCGATATTTAGGATATTACTCTAGTAATGGAAACGTTTTAATGACTATTACCCAAACCTAACTGTAATTTTCTGTATGAACGTAACTTTTGGAATTATATGTATCCGAGTAATCCCCACATTTATATCTTTATCTCTTCTTCTTCTTTTTAACTTCTAATACGATTAATATCGTATATATGTGTATGTAGATACGAATGTTCTAACACGTACATATATATAAACTTATATATTTATAAACATATATCTATATATATATATGACTTGCACTAATTGCAACCGATTCCTTCGTCGATCTGGTCCGTGAGAGACATCGATGATTAGGTTACGGATCGCAGCTCATGCCGATCGAAGCGTGGCTTCTGTAATTAAACGGCGCTCGTGATATTGGTGTAATTGATAATTGATCGAAGACCATAGAACTTCCGTAAGAATTACTTTTCTATATCGAATTGTCCTTAGATCGTTGGGAATATCTTTTAATTCATTTCTACCGTAACTAATTCAACAAACACATTATATACAAATAATCATTGTAATATATTTTTTCGTATATAGTTAAGTATATTAAATTAATAATTGTATTATATATTTTTGTCAGATCACAAAAATAATGTCGAAGACATGACTTGTATATCATGGAAATTCTATACGATTTCTTTCCATCGAATTTTGCATCAATAAATATATAATCATGATTATAAAATTATTAAATTTGATTAAAAATATATAATTTATGAAACTGACTTTTTTTTTTTTTTTTAAAGAGAAAAAAAGTGTCGTAAAAAAATTTCTTAAAAGAAATGCGTACTTTTTTTTTACCGAAAGAAATTATCTAAATCATTATAAATTCTTTTACGTTAATTAATATATTTTATAATAATCCCATTGTATCAGTAGGATTAACATAACGGAATGGAATGAGAAATCATCTCATAATGGAATGAGAAAGTTCAATGAAATGAAGCGGAGTATTCCATGAGTATCTAGAACGAAACAAAATAAAAATAGAAAAATTAAGTAAATAAAAGTTAGTAAAAAGAGAAAGGAAGATGGGTTAGGGTGGGGAAGGGCAATAAGAATAAAACTAACAAAAAAGGGAAAAATATATATGGGGGAAGAAAAAAAGAAGAAAAAGAAGAAGAAGATCGCGTCTCGCTCCAGAGAATAAGCGACTTGCGTCATTTGGTTTTTCTGCCGGATGTGCTTGAACGAGCAAGAGATAGTCAAAGCGGATGCGAGAGACACGTACGAATGTAAATGATCGATGAGTTATGAACGCTTTAACAGCATCTCTCTCTTTCTCTCTCTGTGTTTCTGTTATTCACGATCACGGATAATTACAATTATTTCGCGACACGGATCGTGTAACGCGATCGAAACGTTAATGCAAACTTTATTCATTTTTCATACGTATATACAGTTTCCGTGTGCATATCGGTGTTCATGCACTTTAATTACTCATCTATATTCTCCCATTCGTGTGATTCGAAGGATTATTGAGAAAAAACAAATGATAAGAAGGAAGGAGGAACCAAGGCCGAACGTATAATAAATAAATAAATATAAATGAATGCCCGGTAACTTATAGTGCCGTGCAATTTGCTCTTTGATCCTTCGATGATTCACGGTAGGACGACGTTTTCCTTTTGCGACGGATGCATTTAATGACGTCTAACACGTTAGATAAGTAGACTGGAGTTAATCATCGATTACAATCTGGGAACTTCTGAGATTAAATATGAGAAAAAAATGAAAATAGGAAAAGACAACGAGACAGAGAGAGAGAGATAGAGAGAGAGAGAGATAGAGAGATAGAGAGAGAGATAAAGATAGATAAAGAAAATAAGTCTTCTTACATTAACATACATATTTATGCCGGAAGTCATGGATTAATTCTATTTACGTATATCTTACTATATTATATCCATATTTATCCTCAAGGAATTCCACAATGTAGAGAGAATAGGCTATCGTTTACTCGCCATATGCCATGACAAATAATTTTCGCGCACGCTCGCTCGTTCGCTTGCTCGACTCTCGAAACAGGTGTGCGCGCGCGCGCGCGCGTTCTCGCTTGCTCGCATCCGTCCATCCGTCCTCTCACGACAGAACTTTAGAAACTCGCTTTTCTCTCTCTCCGTCGTGTTTCTGTCTCCCATCTGTCGAGAGTTCGATAACAATGTACATATACTTTCCTGTACAAACTCATATATATATATTGTACATCGATGCACATACATTCACGAATATTTAAATAAGTTCGTACACATATTATGTAGTATTGTATGTATCGTATGTGTGCGTAAGCGACTTTACGCGGGCTAACTTTGTGATTTCGCATTTTTATCCGTGAGAAGGACAACCCACGTTCGATAATTATACCGGAGAAAAGTGTGTACGTACGTACGGTACGTACGTACGACGACGACGACGATTCGATTCGTCACGCTCATAAAAACGAACGAGTTTTCGAGCAAGCCGTGTGTCGAGAAAATGAGAGAGTGACGTAAGCCAGTTTACATTGAGGACCTCATACGTTCATTATCGTTTCATTAGATCGGATAATTAACCCTCCGAGCTAATTGAATTCGTTTTCGAAGGAATAAATTAGTATCTTTCTCTATCTTTTTCTCTTTATCCATGGAATATTTTTCGTTCGATTTATCCTCCTTTCTCAAACACGTCAAACACATTTCTAACTGAAGTATCTATATTCTTTCATAGTAGAAAATCATGTTATCAATGTTAAATGGGGTATATCGTTTCATAATGACAATTTACGTTTCAATCGATTATTGTACCAATACGTACACACACACAAAATAATTGTAAATGTTACAAATTGTTGCTAAATC
Source organism: Polistes fuscatus (assembly GCF_010416935.1). Taxonomy (NCBI): domain Eukaryota; kingdom Metazoa; phylum Arthropoda; class Insecta; order Hymenoptera; family Vespidae; genus Polistes; species Polistes fuscatus. Next base: position 9,838,039 of record NW_025113140.1, on the reverse strand, counting down.
TTTTAAAGGAAATGAAATTTTTTTTTTATATGGTAAATATTAAAAAATTTTTCTAGTGTCCTAAAGAAATTTACTCGGACCCTATTGGATTTCATTTATTTATTTTTTTATTTATCTTATATGCAATTTGTAAAAATATCGATTACCCCTTTATATCCGCCGATTTGTGCACGCATCGTAATATTTAATAAAAAAACGTAAAAAAAAAAAAGAAAAAATAAAGAAAGAAGAAAAAAGGAATGGAAAAAATGAGGCGAGACTGGGTGAAATATAAAACTCTCCGTCAAGAGGGCCGATGCGAAACAATGAACTCTGTAATTTTCTCGAGCGACGACGTATACCCCAAGACCCTTTTCACGCGGCCACCATAGCCCTGGGCTTCCAGTTTTTCTGTAGGATAAAGCCAACATTCACGTCGATCTCGTCAAGATTGAGCTATCAAGAGATCAACCTTATCGATCTTCTCTCTCTCTCTCTCTTAGAAATTTCTAAGGTATCGACAAACTTCATCGATTCAATCATACACCATTTGAATGACTAATTATTGATATTTTTTTGTATAAATCATAGATAAATCAATTAATCTTAAAATCTTAATGATCTAATCATTTGAACAATACTTCGATCATCATTCATTTAATTTTATTTATAATATAATCGATATTAATTTCGAGATAATCTAATGTGATAACACAAACGTATCCTTTTGTTTGCATCTTTATCAATGATCGAATTATATTTAATTAATACAATTTATCATGTTTATATTTTTAATGTATCTATTAATACGCGATAATACGTGTAACGATTTAAGATCTCTTCATTAAAATTCTGTTTATAATAATAACAAATTTGTATCATACTTAATAAAAGTAATTAAATCCCTACGTTAAAATTCTGTTTATAATACTTGTTTAAAAGAAAGTAATAAACTTTGCATTATCAATTATATTGATAAAAATAAAATAAATTCAGAAAGAGCTTAAATTCGTAATAAAGTGAAGAAGGGTCCATTCGTTTGCTATCGCGCTCGTAAAAATGAATCCTCGACTCTTAATGCATCCGATAAGTAGTTGACGAAAAAACCGGAACCCAAATTCGTGGATTTCATGAAAGTAATGTTCAAAGAAATCTGTTTACTCAAGTTCTTCGAGTTCTTGGATTCGATAGAACGAAGTAGGTAAATCGTTTCTCGTTAATCATCGTTTAACGACGTCGTATTATCGCGTCTTTTTCCGCTCTCGTTTTATGCAAAAGAAACGTATAATTCGTTACACGTGAACCGGCAATAACTTCATTACCACGTAGGCTAATTATGAGAAATTAGTACGAGGCTAATTGCAACCTACCATTCTCCGATCGAGATTTCATCGATCAAAGGCATGCGCGATCAATATTATTGACTATCACGTTTTCTCTCCTTTCGTATTAAAAGGAAATGTTGGTAGTAGAAAAAAAAAACGAAAAAAAGAAAAACGAAAAAAAATTAATAAATACCAAAAAATAAAAGAAAAGAAACAAAAAGTAGATAATCGAATCTTTTCACAAGCACGTTAGTTAGTACCACGCGTGTGGTCTATTAAAAAGCAAATCATTGAACAAGTTCTTTTTTAATCCACATTGAAATGTCAAATAAATCAATTGAAAAGAGAACGGTTATTGATCGAGGTTAGATTCAAGGGAATATATCATTTTTTCCATGTATCTTTCGGAGTATAACATTACATCCAAAGATAAGATAAAGATACCGTTTAGTATTATCAGATTGGTTGTTAGCGAACCGTAAGAGAAAAGGAAGGTACGAAGTAGAGGTACATATAAATATATATATATATATACAACTACGAGGTGTCCTACTGTCCTCGGAGGAATTTGCGAGGTCGGATCGTGCGAAGGTGAACGGAGTCGAGGACACTATGGTGGCACTTGTAATTGCATGATCTACGGAGGATCCATCGTTGAATTAAAATTCATCTTAAGGTAAGAATAAGATACATGAGTTTTACGACTTCTCCTTATATTGATCGTTTCGCGTAGTTTCCAAGCAAAATCTGTAAGATCGAACAAGAGAGAGAGAGAAAGAAAGAAGATAAAGAAAGAAAACGTGTGTAAGAGTCGGTCAACCGCATCGATGAGAGAAGAGCTTCAGATAAAGCCTATAGCAAGCTCTGTCTCTCTCATTCGCTTGTATACACGTTAAAAGAGAGAGAGAGAGAGAGAGAGATAGATAGATAGAATGAGAGAGAAACATGGATTGGAACGCATACTAACTCACGTTAGCGAGTACCGACGCTAAGTCACGACCTACTAATGAATGATTATGCTACAATTTGCCCCGGGACGGCAGCTATCGCAATTTATTAAATTACAGTGATTCGTGCCCGGGCTCTCAGCATCCGGTAGTCGCGCGTCGCTATTCGCGAGGATAATTCCCCTTGTCGATTTTCGATTCGAATTCTGTCCTGGTGTTTCACGCTAAATTTCTATATGTATATATATATATGTGTGTGTGTTATATATGTGCATATGTTTATACGTATATATATGTATGTAAGTAGATTTATCTCGATGTCTAACCTCGCTGCAACGAATATTCTCCGTGAAACGTATCGCGAAGCGTGGAATCGGTCAAATGATTTATAACTACGTGTGTGTATGTATATAGATAGAATGAGAGAGAAACATGGATTGGAACGCATACTAACTCACGTTAGCGAGTACCGACGCTAAGTCACGACCTAATGAATGATTATGCTACAATTTGCCCCGGGACGGCAGCTATCGCAATTTATTAAATTACAGTGATTCGTGCCCGGGCTCTCAGCATCCGGTAGTCGCGCGTCGCTATCGCGAGGATAATTCCCCTTGTCGATTTTCGATTCGAATTCTGTCCTGGTGTTTCACGCTAAATTTCTATATGTATATATATATGTGTGTGTGTGTATATATATGTGCATATGTTTATACGTATATTATATGTATGTAAGTAGATTTATCTCGATGTCTAACCTCGCTGCAACGAATATTCTCCGTGAAACGTATCGCGAATGCGTGGAATCTTTCAAATGATTTTATAACTACGCGTGTGTATGTATATATATATATAAATAAAGTTTTTTCATCTATCAGTTCGATGTGACGAATTGGTACCTTTTATCGTTTTAAACCATGAACATCGTTTTCAAGATGATATTTCAGTAATTTGACCCGTGAATTATATTATTCAGAATTGAGTATATAATTCTTATTATTAAAAAAATAAAAAAATAATATCTCACATTAATCTATGAAAGATAGTTTTTGTTTATTTTTTCTTTCACTATAGGAAAGGTGTGTGTGTAGTATCAATTTTATTATTCTTCTTGAAATATACGCTAGTAAAATTATTGAAAAAATAAATGATTAAATATAAATTAGAAAACGTATCAATTAATACAACTGCATGACAAATTGATAGAATTACAAAATATATATTCAATCTGATTTTTATAATAATAGTCATTTTGAAATTTACAAATATTATTTAAATATTAAAATGTACTCTATAACATCGGTGAATATATCAAAATTTCTAATTAAAAAATACCGATGAATTATGGAAAAATTCTCGAGGGAATATTTAAATAACGACGAGTGTAAACGTAAAATTAAATACGTCAAAGTTTTCATTAGTTTGACGAACAAAGGTGTGGTACCACTAGCATAATTAAAATCTCGCGTTTGGTTCTCACGAGGTTCGTTTAAGATGCAAGATGGAAACAGGGAAGACTACTATTGAGAATAGTGAGATTAGTCATCTTCGTGCTAGTGAGAAAGATTATACGTAAACGAGTTGTCACGATTAGAAGACTAAGACGACTAACATAATACGACGACGACGAAGAAGACAAAGAAGAAGACGAAGACGAAGAGTAGAACGATTCGCGAGATTCTATCTTCCATGATTAGCATTAAATTAGATGACAAGAGCACGATGGCTTTGGTCTAAGCGTTACGCAACTGCGATTACTATTCTTTCTTAGATTGTACATACATCGTCGGTCTTACTGCGTAGTATAATATAATCTCCTTTGCTTCGATTGTTTTCTATTCTTTACACGTACGTCTGTAAATGTACATATATACGTCTAGAAAACTTATACATAGAAAATAATACGACACATCGAAGAAAAATTAATCATTAGTGCAACATAACTCCTTCTGCGACCACCATCAATAAAATTCTAATCTTTTTCTTTTTTCTCTTTTTTTTTTTTTTATCATCCCGATATTACTTGTATTCCTTATTACAATCGTTGTTCTTAATTCCATCTTGCACAAGATCACTTCGAAGAACACGTATTCGTTGAAAGGAAATCACTAATCGATTGTATATCTCGATATCGAGTTAAGGAAAAAATTACGAATCTTAATGTCTCTCTCTCTCTCCCATACTGTTATACATTTCCATATACATACTTGTGTATTTATATGTATATGTGTATTTATAATTAAATTATTTCATTCTAAGAAAAAAAGAAAGAAAGCACGAGTGATAATATAATAGAACGAATTGACAAATTTCTAATTTCTAATGACAAATTTTCATTGTAACGTTGAGAAACAAAGAGTAGAGGAGAAGAAAGGGAAAAAGAGAGGGGGAAAAGGAAGAAAGTAAGAGAGAGAGAGAGAGAGAGGAAGAAAATCATATTAACCATCGTATATACGGGAATTCGAGACGGAATCGTTGCGTGTCGATGCAGTCATAAACAAGGAGCCATTAATTTAGCCACGAAGGATGCCCAATATCCTTCGAAAGCTTTAGCCGGCGATGCACCACCGATAGGCAGCTAACGCGCGGATAAAATAAGTTTAAGGGCGTGAAATTGGAAGTAATTTTACAAGCCATAACGATCTACTAAATCTGTAAAATAATTAAGGGCGCAGATGTTCCACCTCCCGTTTTACCACCCCCGACTACTTCTTCACCTTCCCAACCCCCACGAGCTAATCCCTTACTCTTCTTCTTCTTCTTCTTCCTCCTCCTCCTCTTACTCCTACTCATTCTCTTCTTCTTTTTCTTCTTCTCATTCTTCCGTCTCTTCTTGTTCTTCTTCGAAGCCCTTTTTTCCTCGAATACTTTCTTGGCTCGTTGAATAACCGTATCTCGAAATTTCGAAGCCATCTTTGCCGTCTACTACTACCGTCGTCATTCCAGAAACGAGATGAAGGTAAAAGATAAAAAGAAAGAAGGATTTAAACGTTTGACCGAAAATTAAAATGAAAATCGTACACATTCGTTACGTGCTTTCTCAAATAACGGGGAAAAAGATTCTTTAGCGATGGTACGAAAAGTACAAGTTTCGGTGAAGGAATTTGAAATTTACGGAAGAAAAAAAAGATATATATAAGGAAAGGAAAAAAAATGGTAAGAAAATTTACGTGGACAGAAAGTGTACGAAAAGTATTAAAATACCGCGAACGTATTTGGCCTACTTCGAAGTTTGTAATATATTTATACCCGAGCCATGTAAACAGCTTTTATTACAGCCCTATAAGAGTAAAGTGGTCCTCTCTTTAAAGACCGGCATATTAATTTATCATATTTATTGTGCGATCGGTCATGGCTATTTTACGAGACTATAATTTCGTATCCTTAAAACGTATGATTATTTCCGATTAACGAAAGAATGGCCCTGATCTTACGCAATCTCCGATCGCACAATGCCTTGGGTTATTGTCCATGATGAGACGGTATGCATACGTTCCACCATACGTGACACCATTAATAATACGTAGCACGTTTCGGTGATGTATATACAATGCGTTGCCAAATCGATGATATGTAGTCTACCAACACTCCCGGAAATTGATTGCTTTACTTCGTCCAAATTTCTTTTTTCCTATCAAATTTTATCCAATTATTAATCTAAAATATATATAATTTTCATTAAAATATATTAACAAAAAAAAACAATAATTTTCTTATTATTATCGAGTCGAATTAATTTTTTTTTCTTTTTTACTTCCTTGATATATTTATATACGAACAAATGAAATGTTCGAAGTTTCGAGTTGAAAGGTTTTCTACGTTGGATATATTCGTATATTTATTTTTTTACGAACAAAGAATTCACGGTCAAAATTTTCTTTCTCGAATCCAAATTTTACAGGATTAATTTACGAAACGTATATTAAACGTATATTAATGTATATAAACATATATTAAATTAAAGCACACGAATAAAAGTTATTTTTCTATTATCTACGAGTCGTTCTGAACTTTTTTCCTTCCTTGACGTTTGTTTTCTTTTCTTTTAAGAACAAGAATTCACTTCATTCATTTATTTTTTGTGTTATACAATATGCAAGTAAAACTACTTTCTGATTGGATACGGGATAACGAGATTGAATCGGGGAATAGTATGAGTGCAAAAGTCGCCGATTCGAAATCAAGTTCATTTGTTATTTTAATGTTTCACGCAAGAGAAGTTTGGCATAAAGCAAATACCATTGGTAAGAACGAGACGAGCAAAACCACATTCTTTCAGTTTACCACGGCAGCTGGTAAACACGTCGATACGTAGATACGTATTTAAATACGTATATCCAAGTTTTATATTGGTCGAACCAGTTTTCAGTTTGCTAAAATCATTTTTATTAAATTAACATAATTTAGATTGGTTAATAATAATGTAATATAAATTCAGACCACCGTGAGTACTCCTACGTAATATGTTTCCATAATTGAATGAAAAATTAACAGTAGTGTAAATCCACTTACGTATTTTTAAATCTATTCTCTCTGATTTGTTAACACATTCGCTATCGACGATTGCCTGGATTTATTACATTAAATAATTTGAAATATAAAACATTTTCTTCTTCTTCTAAACATCAAACAAAACATTTAATGTGACAAACAAAATTATAGTTTACAATTAAAATTAGATAATTATATAAATATAAATAATATATATGTAAATTAAGATTTAAAACATATTAAAGAAAGAGAGTACAAAAATGAAATCCAATAAACCAATCTATATTCGTTAGGAGTAAATATATATCTCACAACAAATATATATTATCAAATGAAGATTTCATACACACAGATAGTACCTATAAATATATAATTAATAAATAAATCTAATTTTTAACATAAGATGAAATGCATAAAGGTGAGTCCGATATCTGGTACCAGTGAGGAGCCTATTTGGTGTTGACATTTAAATTTAAAATATCGTACCGGAAAGTGACCAGTTTTCAACGCGACCACACGCAAGGCTCGTAAAAGCGAGTAATTCTTGCATGGATATCGGAGATGCAAGTGGACCGTTCGCAATCAGCGAACTTTCCACGTGCTTACGAGCAACCAAGTCGTGGTACGAGAAGAAGGACTACGAAGAGGAGGACTACGATGATGGAGGAGGAGGAGGAGGAGGAAAAGAAAGAAGACGACGAGAATTCGGAGTAAAAAACGTACCTGCTAACGATCCGCGACCACCTCATCTTGATGTCCAAGTCCGTAAAACCCCCCTTTACCGTCCACTCCGGTCCTGTCCGGTCCGTCCTACTTCGCATTTAATTACAACATCGTATGGACTCCTTTTTTTTATATGCACCCTGCATTAACCTTGAAATACTTCGCGATAACGTCCCGGCCAATTATATCGCAAATATGTCGCGTAATCGTATGCTAAGATTTTAGTGGCTTACGTGATCTTCCTTCTGCCGTAACTACTTACATACAAACGTGTGTGTGTGTGTGTATATATGCTCGAACGTGTGTATATAAATATATTTACATGTCCACTGTTAACTTGTTAAAATCGTTACTTTGATATTCTATATGTAAATGATCCGATAAAATAAAAACATATCTTTTCCTTTTTGTTTTTCTTTTCTTTGTTGTTTGTTTTTCTCTCTTTTAATTAGTTAACTCGATTTTAAAAATAATCTTTTACAAATTTTATAACCGGCTAAATGAACGTTACAATTAATTCACGACAATTTCATTAAGAACACACATACACACACACATACGCGGGCATATACAAACACGTGTTCTACGTGCACGTTTTAGTTAGCGTATTCATTATGGATCGAAGTATACAATGTTATATAGAATCTCGTTAATCGCGATAATACGTATACCCAAGCAGAACCGATTTCCACGAGCTAATTACATTGCCTAGGCGCGTTCTCAACATCGATCGACGTTGAACTTGATCGACAGGATTACGCGTGATGTCAGCATTAGAAATACACTTTGGCACGTAAGAATGACTCATCTATCCTCGCATTTGGCACGATCTACCACCCTTCGAAGGTGATAGGAAAAGGTCACTGAGATTTTAACCTAACATTTTTTTCCTTATTTTTGTAATATATATGTATATATTTATATTTTTTTTTTGTTTGTTTTTTATTAATTTTTTCCTTGTGTTTTTACTGTTACATAGGTATACGTTATCTTTTTCTCTCATGCATTTTTTCTCCTCGAACGTTTCTTCCCAAGCAATTAGCTTAGCGGCATTAACATTTTCAAGGCGATAAATCATTAAAGTATCGCGAACGAATCCAACCGAAAGTGTCGTACAATCAATCATTTTCGATCGAAAGCTCGTTAATTCGTTTTTCGTCTTACTCTCATATTTCTTCGTAATATTATATATTATAAATAACGAGCCAGGATGATAAGGTGTCTTAAGTAAATGAAATGTCGTTTTATGTAACGTAAGAACGATCGATAAGAGACATATGTATATTTGCATTTACAAGTATAAATGGTAGAAAACGATATGACAATATCAATGAATTATAAACTACAGTTGTGTGATCGTGTTATTATATCTACAAAAAAAAATCCTTAAGAGTATATACAGTAGTCGTATTTGATCGTTTGCATCATGATCAATAACTATCGAGACCAACGACTTAATCAAAATATAACAAGATGAATTAATATCAAATTTAAAAAATTATAATAATTTTTTACACGAATATCTAATATCCGTAAAGCTGTACACCTAAAAATAAAAATTATATATAATAATAAAATATTCTTCATAAATATACATATATATATATATAAATAATTATAAAATATTTTCTAAAAAATAAAATACTTTTTAAAAATAATTATTATAAATCGTAAATAATTTTGTTTATTAAGTAAAATTAAAAAAAAGGATAGAAGCACATCCCTGTGATCGGTAGTTCGTACCGACCGAAACCCATTCAACTCTTCTGGTTTATCGTATACGTTCTCTCTCTCTTTCTTTCACTCTTTCTTTTACAAAGAAGATTGCTTATTAGGATGGCGGGGAGCTATGAAATAGAAAGGCCAGTGACAATTTGATAGATTGAGCTTTTTGTCGCTGCTCTCGTCGTTAGAGCAGCCGCCGGTGAAATTATTGACTTTTTTGTCGGTGACCAGTCAAATAACTAGTAACGAGCCGCTTGTCCATCTCATTTGCGACCAATGGTAGCCATTGTCCCATCATCGAGAAAGGATTACAGTAGTATTTCCGTCTTATAGTATACGAAACTTAATTTAAAAAAAACACGAAATTACTCGCTATATGCTATTATTATTAACAACATTTAAAAAGTACTCGAATTTTTTTTTTCAATCAATTAGATTACGATTTGGTCCTTGAGACATCTTGGAATCTTGTCTTTCATTACGAGATATTAAATTGATTTAAGTTTTCATTTTTTGTTCCCTTCTCTCTTCTATTTCTCCCCCCCTCCCTCCTACATTAACTGTTGTGTGTAAGTGTGTGTGCGTGTGTGTAGGTAAATGATATTTATTAATAATATCTGACGAGATTTATTGACCAATGTAACTAGAAGATATTTTCTCGTGAGTCTTTCGTTAGAAAAAATCTACAAGTAAGTATCTAAATAACGTATACTTATCGAAGCAGAAAATTGACCATTTGCTATCGTGAAAATTAAAGGAAAAAGACAAAAAAAAATATAAAAGAAGAAAATAATAAAAAGGAAGAAGTAGAAGAAGAAGAAGAAGAAGAAGAAGAAAGAGAAGTAAAGAAAATAGAGGAAAAAGGGGGAACAATCTATTTTCTCATATTGAAACATAAAATATATATTTATATACGTATATATATATATATATAACACGTATTTATCGAAGCAGAAACTTTATCATCCGATACCGTTAAAATTTCTAACTGAAACGAATCCTTCTTTTTTTGCTGTTTATCGATAAATGAATATAAATCAAAGGTAAAAATAAAAAACAGCCCTCCTCGAGTAATAACAATTCATTAAAATACTTATTATTAAATAGTAAACGATGATCCATGACGATTCACGAAAAGGAATATGTAAATATACGGTGAATATTCATCCGAGCATAAAATTCGAAAAAGTTTTCCATATCGTACCGTTATAATCGAACATAATGAAACGAATTTTCTTTGAATAGTTTTTTTTCTTTCCTCTAAAAGTAACAGCAAACATGCTACTAGTATAGCCACGAGCGCGTGCAGAAGTTTCACGAAATTATCGTGAACGCTAATTTTAGCTATAGAGTTTGTCGTGGCATACTCGCAAATGAGATCAATTCTGCTGTTACGAATTAAGGCCGATTCGTATCTTTTTAAAGGACGTTTGAATACATTTTTAACTATCCAAACGTGCAAGTGTCCTTGATGTTTAAAAGAAGAAAAAAATAAATTAAAAATTAAAAACTACACAAAAGATCTAATTTTAAAAATAACAATCACAATTTGATCCAAGATATTCAAACAAATTTGTTCTCAACGCCAATTTCATTAGACTTCAACGAGAAAAATAAAATTAATTATGAATGAAAACAAACAATAATATAATAAAATCTATATACGAGAGAGAGAGAGAGAGAGAGAGAGAGATAGTTTCGTTTAATTTATTAACGAGAATAAACGAATGGAAAATGACTAGGAACAAAATTGTACGTTTTTCTCAGTTAAATTTAAACGACGACGAGTAGAAGAATGAAGTAAATAAAAAAGGAAACGGTAAAAATAAGTAATATTTATAAGATCCGAGTGTTTTTTGCTCGCTAATTCGTCCGACGTTACTTCGTTTTCTTTTTGTTCTTTTCTTCCTTAAATTTACTGAAAGAAGAAAAGTATATCATTCGTCATCATTAACCGTTGGTCACCGTTGGTCGTTGTGTGGCCTTTTCTTGGCTCCTCCCTTTTGGTTTAGGTACTTCCTCGTTGCTCGGTAAATCGTAAGCGGGTAAACGACGCGATTAATGATTTTATGGTTGAGTTTCAGTGCTGTTCTCTTTCTCTCTCTCTTTCTCTCTTTCTGTCATTATTAAACGTCCAGTCGTTTGCCGTTACCCATCACCGGTAGCCTTATCTCTCCTTACTCATTCTCTCTCTAACTTCTCCCTATATATTATTTCGTATATACTACCATATATTAACGTATGTATTTATGTATGTATGTATGTATATATGTATGTGTGTACAACGATCATTGAGATAGAATATAAAAAAAAAAAAGAAACCGAGTGGCCGTGAAATTGGTCGCGGAGCAATCACTGAAACAACCATTATTAACATCATCCATGATCATTAAGGTTGCGAATGTGTTTTGAATTCTCAACAAGATTCGACGTTACTCAATTATCGTTTCTCTTATATTTTTTCTTTTTTTTTCTGTTTTTTTTTTTTTTTGTAAAAAGAATCATACAAAATCTTCATTTAATCGATTCGAAAAATTTCATTTTACGTTTTACGTATGTATATATACGTATATGTGTGGAATAATGATACGAAATATTATAATTTGTCGCGTGAAATATTTGGTTACTCGATAATTCGATCGATAAATATCGATTTTTCTTACAACCCATGATCGTAACAATGTGTATCTTGGATACAATGGTAAATGGTTTACATGGGAAAATAAAAATAGTTTCTGGCAATCGTCGTTTCCCGTTTTCGCTCGTAAAAAGAGAAACGAAGGGAAATAAAGGGACGGTAAAGGGCGTTCGATTACATTTGAACACGCACACACTTTCAATCGTAACTTTTTCTTCTAAGAAGAATATAAGAAATGAAAAAAAGAATAAAATCGATTCGTACGTCGATAAAGATAATAATATTTTTTTTTTGAATAACGTAACGAAGAAAAAAATTCAGTTTACAAGTAAATGACATTAAGATAATTTTTTGTCGAAAAATTTTGTTCGATAATATTATTATATGCATGTTTGATTGTTGAACGATGAAAATAATGTATAAAATAATCAATCGATCGATCTAGTCGAGAATAGAATGCGATTAGACAAAGAGCAATCCATTCTCCTGTCTTAAAGATACTTTCATTTAATACGCTACGAGACGATTAGATTGTAACAATACGATTTATCGTAAGATCATAAATATTCTTACGTAACAAATTTTCATGAGAAAATAATAATTACTGAAATAATAATAATAATAATAATAATAATAATAAGAAGAAGAAGAAGAAGAAGAAGAAAACAAAATAATCGATGAAACTTATTGGATTTTTACCCAATTAACACTTCTATTTGTATAAAACCAAGATTGGTTATACACGTATACATTAATCATTTAAATTATAATTACACGCATGCTGCTTAATAAAAAAAAAAAGAGAAAGAAAAGAAATATCTACATTGTAAAGAACGGTATAAAAATGAAGATACAATTTATCCTTAGGCTTCGATTTTCATAGACGTTAACTCTACTTGCAATTAATGAACTAAATGAAATACGAAAAATAAAGTATAAATAAGAAACGTACAAATTTTGATCGGATTTCTATTAAACAATCTAATGTAAGATATTTTAAAGAATATTTTTCAATATTGTTCTATTCGAAATAAACATAGGAACGTATCAAATATCTATCTAATTAACACAAATATTGGTTATATAACAGTATAACATACGTATTATTTATTTCAAATTTAATTGCATAGATTTTGCTTGATAAATAATTAAAAATTACTTACGCTGTAAGAAATAATATAAAAATAAAGAAAGAGTTGATTTCCAACGACGTTGTCTCTCCGGTAACCTACCTACGACTGATGAGATAAACAAAATTCGAAGTATAAACGACGATATAAAAACGTAAACATTCTTCTCGCAAACGTCACCTTGCCTCGTATTAACAACTATAAACATTCGTTCGAATATCTTTTCACCTATGTCAGTACGAAACGAACGTTTCAACGCGTCGGAACATTCGTTATCTCTTTCTCGTTCGTTTCAATACTTTCTCGTATTAATTTAATCGTAATTAATTAGTTTGCTTTCCTTTTTTTTAACGAGGAAACACAAGTTCGTTGCATTTGATATCGTTTTGAAATACAACGAAGATAGAAAGAAATCCAGTTTCTATTATATTTTTCCTTACTTTTCCAAGAAACGAGGTAATACGATTGTGACAAAACTGTAAATTGGATATCGACCGAACCAGAAAAGAGAGAGTCACCTGTTTCGGGTTGAACCTAGGAAAGGTAATCAGGTTCGTTACCTTGACACAAGTGCCGGCTCGTACGTTTCTGTACCATGTCATTTGCCATTTGACGAAAAAAGTCTTCATCGCTAGGTAATATGTTTTTCTTTTTCTTCTTTTTGTTCTTTCTAATAATAAGTTTGTTATCTTCTATTTTGCTTAAAAATAAAGATGCGTTTAATTATTATAAAAATGAATTTTTATAAAATGTCAGTTAAATTAAATACTTTCTTTCCTAATAATAAGTTTTGTTATTTTATTTTTTTTCCTTGCTATATAAATATTATCTAATTTTATAAATTATTCTAAGAATAAATTTTTAATATAAATATAAAAGAGAATATAGAAATAATACGATGCACGTGAATAAATAATTTTCATAATAATTAAACGTAAAAATATATATTGAAACAACTCACCATGCAGATCGTCGGCAATTGTCCATGAATCCTGTTATTAGCATAAAGATTGTCCGATCCTTTTTGAATATCCTGATGAGATCTCGACGACAAAGTATTAATGTTGCTCGAATTCGCGACGTGACTTGTCGGTAGAGTAGAAGTTAGAGGTAAATCCGGCCGGAAGAACCACGTTGGCCACTGTAAAAAAATTAACAAAAACAAATACACGATATAATATAATATAATACAAAGATTTGGATTTAATGTTAAAAAAAACTGTAATCTATTCGTTTCAAATTTATTGTATTCGAATGAATAGAAAATAGTATCATCAAAAGTATTTCAATGATGTGTTAAATGCAGAGGGGAAAAGTGATGAAAAAAAAAGCGTCAACGTGTTTGTATTATCAAATTTTATCGTTATAAAAAGAGAAGAAAAAAAAAAGAAACTAGAAATAGTAGAAAAAGAGAAGAATTCTAGTTTACTCGTCAATCCAGCAAATTCTCGTAAACGAGACACACCGTCGACTTAAAAGTCATCTGCGTGGCATATATATCGGCAGAACATCGTGGATGAAAGGTTCTTTAACCGGGGAAAAATAAAGACGATGAGGCGTTAGTATTCTCGTCCGAATACTACCATCCTTTCTAACAAAGATAGACGACACGAGTTGTCGACGACCCTGCGCGTCTTAGCGAAGACGTTGGCTCCTTTCGAGGTCGCCGCGCGTGTGTGGTCCATTGTGAGCGTGTCTCTCGCGTGAAAAAGATCAGAAAAGAAAAGAGAGATTCTCGTAAGAACCTCTCGCGCCTTTTCTTACCAAACTATATTTGGCGCCTCGAATCAAATATCTTTCTTTTTCTTTTTTTTCTTTTTTTTTTCTACACAAAACACATTTAAACATTTTTATTCGAGATTTTATTTCTTCTTCTTTCTCGTTCTCTCTCTCTCTACATTTTCAAAATTAATACGTCGACCTAGATCGTAATATAATTTAATACGAAAAGAAAATTAAATGAACATTAAATTTATCCAAATATTTCGTTCGATTTTTTAACAAACGTTTTCGACGTAAATATAAGAAAAAAATGATCGTAAATATATTATGATTTATTAAACTTCACGCAGTTAGGAATCGTTACTCGGTTTACAATTTTTTATTACAGTATAGAAACATACGTTAATGAAGTGTTCTTTTCTTAATTAAATTATTGTATTCGACGTATAACTGTAAGGTAAGATGACGAAGGAATAAAACAAAGGGAGATAGAAGATGTAATCTAAGGCTAGGTATACGTTGACACGTAGCAATGCATCTACAACATGGCTCGCCGCCAGGAGAAAAGGAAATATTTGTCAGCGAGTTGTTGACACGTGCGAATTATATTCTTTACCACGTGAGAGGTTATACCTGCATTGATAATAGGCATTTACAGACCGAGGAAACGAAAGGTGTTTCATTTCACGGAATACATATACCTATATGTGCTGCTGCTGGTGCTGCTGTTGCACGCCATGATTTTCATTCTGCTGATCTAGCATATTTGCAAGAAAAAGAGAGAAAGACAGACAAGCAGATGTATGTACCTAGATATACTTATATTTAAAAAATGTTTCATTTACAATGGAACCTTTAGTATCCGACAATTTGATATTAGAATGTTTTATTTCGTATATTCCATAATCGAAACGTTCTAATATTCGAACACTGTACGCACTGCATTTACTGTCATAACACATACCTTCACACATATATATATATATATATATTTTATTTATTTATTGATATTACATTTATCGTCTTATTATCGTTTTATTAGTTTTTCGTATCATTATTTTTATATAAGTATTATATCAATGTATCTAAATGCAAGTTGCGAATTATAATTAAAGTTAGTGTTTTATAATACAAACATTCCTTCAGTTTTGTGTTTCCTTATTAATTTAAAAACTAAAGATTGGATACGTAAGATATATACATGTATACGTAATAATATCATAGTTTGTAACTAACGACGACGAGTTTATACATTTTCCACATAACTCTCCTAGATTCTTGCGTCACCGTTCTCGACTCAACCGCTATAGTTCTAACATCCTAGTGATTTAGTTATTTTCAATCTCGACGTTCGAACATCGTAACACGATTGAGCACGACGTAATGGAAAGAGAGTCCAATCGGTGGCTTTAAGAAGAAGAGTAAGGGGAAAGGAGGGGTATAATTTCGGGGTGGTCTGGTGAATGTCTCTTGTCGTTACCTCGGCCGCAGTTAACGCCAAAACCGAAATAATAAACTCCTAAAATTCGTGAGTTAACGTGCTCTACTTCGACGATCGTGATTCTAATCGGAACCATCGAATTATTTTCTATTTATCGAACTGACATACCACCAAATCATAGAAAACAGTTCTTCAACAGTTTCTTTCTCTCTCTCTCTTACTTTTTTATATTTAACAAGAAACATTTATTTAACCTTGATAAAACAGAAATTTTAAATACAATAGCACATCGATCTAATTATAGAGAATATTTTTCTACCTTTCAACAATTTCGATCGTGTATTATACTTTGTTTTTTCCTTTCTCATTTGGCAGTTATTACTTTCTTTCGTCTCTTTTTATTTTTTTTCGATTGATTTTTCTTTTTTATACAATTTACACGGACAATCATTTTTCGAAACGATAGTAGGTAGGACGTGTCGGTATTAAAGTGTAGATACATTGCTAATCGGCTAGACGGAGATCGGTACTGTTTTTTGCGATAATTTATTTGCTACAGAGAGTCATAAAAACGTGGAAAGAAAAACAATCTAATGCAACGTTTGACGCTTTCTAACTGTTTGATTTACCTCGATGAACGTGCCTACACGGAAAAAAACTTGTCCTTCCATTCGAGATATATATATTATAAAATATTTCTCTGACGGAAATCCTACTTTGTATTTTTTTTTTTCTTCTTTTTCTTCTTCTTTACGCGTTAATATTATATAATATAGAGCTATAGATGAATTTTTTTTTTTGTAAAATAGATACACATAAAGATTACGACGATTTTCAATGAAAGATACAACATTAGATATTTCATGCAAGTAAGAAAATAATTAAAAATGTTATAAACGATACGGAAAGAGTAGAAAAAATTTATAAAATAAAAAGAAAAAAAATATATAAACGAGATCACGACCTTGATGTAATAAAACGATCGATACAGAACGTTATTCTCTTTTAATATCATTCAAAGAAAATGAAGTCACGAAAAGATATCATCTGCGTAATCGCAGAAACGATCATAATTTTCTCTTCGTTAATCTCATTCAAAACTTAATGAAATGTTTAATAGTAATTTCGATCGTAAGGGGACTTTTTCTAACTTTGTCGAAAGAAACGAACATTATACCAAGTCAAACGTCAGCTGGCCAATGGACGTTCGTTCGAACTCTTTAACCCTATGTTAGAGAATTTCTCGTAATGTCAAAGCACCCAGGATACTTTAACGAGATAAACGGGAGTCAAACTACTTCATTAACGAGGCGACCTCGAAGAAAACCTAAGGGGGTTTATATCATCTTTTATCGAGGACTAGAATTATACCAAGCTCAATGTTTTTCTGGTAATAAATAGTTTTATTAGAATCATATACGCGCAGGAGCACACATATATTACATTTTTTTATTTATTTATGTAATTTATAGTAGTTACGGTACATAATATTTTATGTTTAGATACAGTTGAACCTTAAGTATCCAAAAATTGATTATTCCTACATTTTTCATCATCTCGAAACGCATTATTATCCGAACATTGTGCATACACTTTTCGACTCTTGTCACTTGTAGGTTGAATCAAATTACTTTCGGTCAAATTTACTTATTTTTTTTGTTTTAATAAAAGTTCTCTTTTTATGATTTCTAACGTGTATTTAAATTATGACAAAACTAATGAATGTAAAATTTTCGAAAAATCGGTTAAGAGAATATCATCAAAAGTTCGACGTATGAGAAAACATTTGTATTTACTTCCTTAATGTTAAACGATAAAGAATATGTATAAGAACTATCGTTAATAATTTATATATACATAGATATTTTAAGTACCAACCAAGTTATTGAATTTCATCGTACATAAGGAATCATCATCATCATCATCATCATCATCATCATCATCACCATCATCATCATCATCATCGTCGTCATTTAAGATGACCACAAAGTGAAGAGGTGAAGTCTTCGTAGAGATATCTCTCGGAAAAATCTCTCATTCTCGTCGATAAGTGAAAATTACGTTTGCCCATTGCGAGGTGTATCGAGTGCGAGGGGAAAGAAATAAATGCGGAACCTTCGGGGCAATGCGTTTCGGATATACT
Organism: Polistes fuscatus; assembly: GCF_010416935.1. Lineage (NCBI taxonomy): Eukaryota > Metazoa > Arthropoda > Insecta > Hymenoptera > Vespidae > Polistes > Polistes fuscatus. Next base: position 9,819,775 of record NW_025113140.1, on the reverse strand, counting down.
GCGGAACGAAAGAGTGCGGAGGAGAGGGATAATTACGCGTTTTACCGAACATTACACTTACGTCGAGGCAATTTCGCGACAGGTATCAATTTCGTAGCGACACGCTACCGCCGAGTACAAGAGGGATACAGTATAGTATATTTTCAAAGGGACGAACAGTATGAAAAAGAGAGAGAGAGAGAGAAAGAGAGAAAGGGATGATGACCAACGCCGTCTTAAAGCACGCCGAGGTTCAACTTCGTGTGTGACCTATGCAAATCGACGACGTTAGATTTGCTATAACTTTAATATATCTATATATATATATATGTATTTACACAGATCTATGTACAGAAAGTCACTGCTTTAACTGTAAATTTGAAATAATTGATTTTAATATTATTTATGTCAAATTTGATTTCTTTTAGAGTAAAATGATCTGATTTGAAATAAAATCAATATCGATTTAAAATTTGAATAATTTTAAAATATGTTTCTGTCGTATAAGAATTGAATGATATTGTATTACGAGAAAATATTGATCGTCTTAAATTGATAATAGGAATATGAATACTTTTTAGATCAACCGTATAATCGAGCTTTACTTACAATATACGTAAATACGAAAATATTCCATATTATTATTGTAATTAGTATACTTTACTAATTAAATCTTAGACTTGTTAGAAATTTTTCTAATAATTTAATAATAATATAGAATCATTAATAACTTCGTAGTACTTTTAATAATATTTCAAATTTATTTTCAGATCTAGGAAGTAGCGTTGAATTTTTCTTCTTTTTTTTTTCTTTTGGTTGTTCGTAATGGTTGAAGATTACGACAATGAAGGTGTCGCATGCTAGAAAGGACTGTTCACGTGTACGTGAACAAACTCGTGTTTCGTGTCACGTAATTGCGCGCAACAAAACGCTCGAATTTGTACTTCTAAACGCGACTTGTAAGACGACGACAAAACGTTCAACGTCATGCTATCAACTCGCGTCACGGCGGAGGACTAACGTTAAGAAAGACAGACGCTCAAGCGTCGTCTTCCATTAACTTTTGGAAAGCCTGGCAACGAATTCCTACGAGTCACGCTGTCTCATGCCGCATTCTCTTCCTTGATCTTTCTACTTCTCTCTTTTTGCGTCTCTTTCCATTTCCTTTTTTATTTTTTTTATTTCTTTTTTCTCTAGTCAAGAGATACTATGTTCTTCTCTCTGTGTCTTGTAACTTCAGAAATCCGAACGCTATTCGAATAATATAATTCGTTGAAATTATTTAATCGTTTTAATTGCAATATACAATTTATTTTCTTTTTTTATTTTTTTTTCTATTAATTTACGATCAATTTTTATCTCGTTAATGATTATATCATACATGTTTTTGTTATCATCTATGGAAACGTTAAAATCTAATTTATGTATCGTGTATTTTTACAAAAAAAAATATCAAATAAGAAAAATAAGATATGTATATTTTTATTTTTATTTTATATTATAGATTTATGTTTAGAAAAAAATTAATATAAAAAGTGTATGATGAAACGATTGGCTGTTTAGTAATTTGAACTCAGAATAGGTGAACTCGTATCGACGTTCATGATTTCTGAAGTATTTAAGGTCGGTGTCGTGGGTCTTTGAAAGGAGAGCACCAAAGCTACGTGATTAGAGCTCACGAATAACGGCCGCCATCGTTCATTGTTGTGACGTTTTAAAGGCTGCTTCTAAAACCGATTCTTAAGTAGAAAGTAATCGGGTCGACCTAAGCGAACATTTATTCCCGATGACGTCACACTTAATTACCAAACTTGATCGTTCGAAAGAAATACCAAACGATTATAATATAATAATCGTTAGGGAGATTGATATATAAAAATAATTCATGTTTTTTCAGTGATTTATGTGTGTGCGTTTCCTGTTTATTTCTTTTTTATTCATAATTTTTCGTAAATCTTACAAAATAGAACAAATAATGTCGGGATTTATTCGAAATTATCAAAAAATCGATCGTACAAACTATAAATCTATAGTCCGGATGAAAAGCTACGAGATTATTTAACGAGTGAAAAATCAGAAAAGAGTCGTTGGTTGGCATTTACATAAATACGAAGGGAACGTTGAAACGAGTTCGAAATTAGCGCAAAATTCGAGTTTGTTTCATTCACCGGCGGTATCTCGTGAAAGGAAACATTTCGCTAATTTCGAGTTGGTAGATATACCCGTACTAACGATGAGTTTATATCTCGTTCGGCCGTAAAATTGTACCGGTGCTCTGTATCCGAATCTCGCGTTTCAATTACAAAAAGGGTCTCTTTTGCCCTGCTGATATAGACACACACACACATATAATATATATATAAAAATACAAAAATAAGGAAAAAAAAAGAATAATCTCACATAGAAATCAACAAATTCAAAATACATATACACGAGTGTGTACATAAAATCTGAGACATGCAAAACGCAGATAATTGTTTTCTTCGTTTATTTTTTTATCTCTACTTTGTATAATTTTATAACGATTATTATTTTAAATACAAATTAAACCGAAATATCCTCTCTGTCTTTCCGTCATTCTTTCTTTCTTTCTTCTACCAACAAAATACATTTCCATATTACTTTTGTGCAAGTTTAAAAAAAAAAGAAAGAAATCAAAGTACAACTTTCTCTATCGTTTTGTCATTTTCTTCTGCGCGCGGTCTAGAATATTTTACTTTATTTACAAGTATATTGATTCGACGAGTCGCGACTATAATGATTTATTATGCCCAATGGAGAGAAGGGTTGAAGAATATTGTTGAAGATACGGACCCCTGTCAACGACCTATCGACTACGTTCGTAACGCTCGAAGGAAAAAGTCCCGTCGCGTGTGCGTGGACGTTCTCGCTTAAATAAGAAATGCGTTAATGCCGTGAAAGGAAGTGCGGATAGGACGCGTCGAAAGGTATAAGGGAGGTAGAGAACAGGTAGAAGGAAAAAGTAAAAAAAAAAAAAAAGAAGAAGAAAGAAATGACGAAGGAAGATGGGAAAGGGGGCTGGTCTTGGTCATTGCCGATCCTTCCTCAAGGCGAACGCATGCATCAACGTCGTTATTCACCATTTTATTCATTGTCTATCCATTTTGCTAACCATTTCCACGGCCATTTTCACGACACACGTATATTTAAATAGTAAATAAAATAAGTGTAGTTTATCTATACATATTTTTTTTCCCTTCTTTCTTTCTCGACAATATTGTAAATTATTTAACTTAGACGCTCGATAAAAGAAAACGTTGATATCTGTGCATACAAATAAATATCATTATTTCGTATCGTAAAACTATAAACAAGATTTTATATATATATAAATACAAATCGGTTATACAAACATTACTATCTGTCATACCTATTTAAATCCATATTTTACCGAAATTATTTTACATCCAATTATGATTGAAGAAGTGAAATTTTTCTTCTCATTTCTATCGAAAATAAAACAAAAATATTGAATTTTCGACGTGACGGTATGAGAGGTTCGACGTTGATGAAATTTTTCAAAAAATATTCCCATATGATATCCCTACGTACGTATCTATGTATGCGGTTATATTAAACGTGTATTATTTGTGAGTGCCGTCGTCATACTTCGGGTTCGATTAATTGCACGCACGAATTATGCTACGGACAATACTATCAGGGATCTCGCGAATCTCCGGAGGGTCCAACGCGACCACACACAACACACATTAATTCTCCTATTACGGGCATTGTGATACATGCGGCAGGTATGGTTAGAGTGAGTTAGTGAGCGAGTGAATGAGCGAATGTGAGAAAAAGAGAGAGATAGAGATAGAGAAGGTTGAACATATTGGGATCGTCCGCCCACCAGGATGCTCGCGTTATCAGGTATCGGACGTCGCAACGTCATTGTAACCCCACCGCTTTCCACTAACGAGCTGTCGTCACTGTTAACACGATGCCTCCTCTCCCAAATGTGTATACATTCCCGTTATCCTATTTCCCAAAGTCACCATGAAAATTGGGTATGAGGGACACGCGACATGATTTCTCTCTGATCGTATTCACGATTATATATTTAGACGTAACGACGTTTTAATTAAATCTAATCTAACGTATCGTTAATAAATCATCAAAATTAATAAAAATTTGTATAGTAATACATATTAAGAAATGAATAATCTATTATATCGAGTACTCTCTTTTCTAAACGATGTAACGTGTGCGAGAAATATTCGGACGGTTAGAATACGATATTCGTAAGGCTTTTTCAAGAGAAAGAAAGAGAAACGTACTGTGATAGAAGTGAGGAGGAGGAAAAGAAGAAGAAGAAGAAAAAGAGAACACGCTACCGTGGTCGTATCGATCCTAAGGTTAAATCGTTTAAGAGAGCATAATTTAGACCTCTCTCTCTCTCTCTCCCCCACCGTTCTTCTTGCCTCCGCGAGACGATCGATTTTCACGTTCGGAACCGCGAAAGCGTGTACTATCTTAGGACGGAGCAACCTGTTGAGACATTATAAAGAGCCGAGTAAAGATGCAAAAAGTATCATCAATAAAGAGTAAAAAAGAAAAAGGGATAGAGAGAAAGAGAGAGAGAGAGAAAGAGAAAGGATGAACGAGCAAGCGGACGAGGGAATCCAATTAAAGCACCGAACGCGTCCTAATTAACTCCTCAATTACGCGGTTCCCCTCTGATTTCGGGCAAACAAAGAAGAATTTGGTTCCCAGGAGCATAGCGCCACCAGGGTCACTCGTCCTATATTTTAAGAGAAACAAAGATAGATTGATGGATATCGTTTCGTCCCTTTTGCAAAACTCCAACGACTTGCACGCGTATCTTCTACCTACCTACGTACAATCCCCCTACCCGTTGTTCAGCCTTTGGGTACACATTATAATTGCGCATATTAAAATGGCGTTGCTAGTCCGCCATCCAGTAAGCAGTCAAGCGAACCAGCCATCTTTAATCAATAATGGAACATCAGGGACCATGACAACAGATACCCTTTCCCGGGCTTTTCGTCTCTCCTGGACCCTTTCCTTCCCACCTATCCCTTTTCGGTTAAGGGTTCCTATCCTTCCTACTAATACTAATACTAATATTACTTTCACTTTCTCCTTCTCTCCTCCTTCTTCTCTTCTTCCTCAGTTTTGGACACCTTCCCCCCTCTCCCCTCCCCCCTCCCCTGTCCCTACCCCTACCCCTACCCCACGCGTCATGTTACACTGCGAACCCAAACGATCTTTCCTCCTAACTATACCAGCTTGAGAAAATGATTCGATATTACTCCTCGTAGGAGCTTTCATCGTGCTTTATATAGGATGTGGGAACGAACGAGATGGGTCTGAGGATGTTGGTATCCTTCGTAGGGATCTTTTTGATATAAGCATGTGTCCTCCTAACCGTGTTTGTAATAGTTGGGATGAATGATGTAAAACAAATATTTGTATGCTTCTATAGTATATAAATTTGATTCATTTAGAATTTCGTTTTCGATTATAAGAATAAAGTATAGAATTTTCCATTTCATTGATTAAATAATCCTATGAAAGATTTTGTATATTTCATAGATTATATTAATTGATTTTACAATATATAGTATCAACCTTTTCTATTTCAATTTAGATCATAAGAAGTTACGTTTAAACTTACTTATAATTATATATGACTAGCGTATGATATCGATTATGGTCACCAAGTCGACACAATTTTCCTTGGATAGAAGAAACTCGTATTATCGGTTGGCGAGATCGTTAAGAACAGGTCTACGACACGAAAGAAGAAGAAGAAGAAGAAGAAGAAGAAGAAGAAGAAGAAAAAGCAAACGTAAAGAGGCTAATCGAGAGACGTGGAAAGGCCGGATTATTTGAACCGGAATCCTTTATATATATCCTTACACACTTACACATACGTAAATATATATTATATACTTACTCGATATAAGTTTAACACATACACCATACAGATGGCACGTGCGAAACGTATCTAGCGTTTTCCTGTCATTCCACGTCCTATCGGGTTTATAACTTAAAGCAAAAGATCGACGATAAGACTCGCACCTGTCAAACCGTCATTAAAACGATAACAGCATCCTTTTCTGGAGTATGTCATTGCTGGGAAACGCTAGATGTGATGCGGCTTCTTTATATTAGAACTTACCGCTCTCCTATCTTCCAAGATAACGTTCAACCAGCCACGTAATTCAACGTCCAAGACGACGTGATTTTTTCTCTGATTAAAACGAGATTATCAGCATCCTAATGCTATTTGAAAATGTCGCTAAACCTGTCTTCGCAATATACTCGGTCATTAAGCTTACTTCAATTGCAATCTTCGATCAATCATCTTTGATATTATTACAATAATTTTACTCAAATCAAGGTATAATATTAATATTAAATATCGTTCATAACATTTCCTATCTCTCAATATTTCTAATAGCATTGAAGGAAAGAAAAATAAACTCGGAGCAACATTTTCAATCTTAAAAATAAATATTACAAAAGAAAACAAATAAATAACATTTACCATAAGATTGTTCATAATTAAATAAAAAAATTACATTCGAAAGGAAAGTTATTTTAACAAGCTCGAACAAGCAATGTAATACCGATTCAGCAATCGAAGTAGGATCCAACGGAGGGTGGCAGGGGGGAAGGGGGAGGAGAAAGGAAAAGAGGACGAGTCAATAATCGGTAGGAAGAAATCGGCATATCGGTCGGCGTATCGAACGAGCCAGCCCTTGGTTGGTTGGTCCGTGCCAACGAAAAGGGGGATAGGAAATTAATAGTGTCTATGTGCGCGGGAACAGGACGCGAGGTAGAAGCATTATCATTCCTCGTTTGGGCATTGGGAGCGTGTAAAGGCATGATGCAGAGCCTAAGAGCGGCACGGTCCAGTTCAAAGCGACGATCCACGCCACCATTGCCGGACACGCCAGGGGCGCAACAGCTTGATACATCGTTACACGCTGTTCCTTCCATGTGCCCTTTCCACGCACCGTCTCCCCCACACTCCATCCCTTTCTCTCCCTCTCTCTCTCTCTCACGATCGCTTGGTTCGATCCCAAAGCTCGAGGTTCGACCGTTCGTCGTTCCCTTTTCAAGTCCTTACGATCGACCTAAGCCAAACCGTGTGCTGGCCGACCGTTCGACGTAATTATTTTCTGTCCATCGAGAATGATCGCTTGCTCGCACCTATCTATACCCAAACTCTCTCTCTTCTTAACTCTCTTACTTCCAATCTTTTCTTTGTTTATCGTTCTCTTTTCTTTTTTTTTTATTATATTATATATTATATTTTTGTTTTCGAAGGATTTTTTGTGCGTGGGTAAATTGATAGGAAAAATTTGTGATCTTGACCAAATATCGACGATTTATTTTCATATATTTTTGCAAATATTTACTGTTAAGGTGAAACCAAAAGTTCGTGCGTTTTTTCTTTCCTTCTTAAATTTTACAAAAATAATCACGTTATGCAGTTTCAATATAAAGTTTCAACACGATAAACTCGTTAATTTTTGGTAAACCGTAATATTTCAACATCGTATTTTTATAAATTCAAACACAACAAATTACAATAAACGCGATTATCGTCAATGAGTAGATAAATCATCGGAATATATTATTTTTTTTGTAAAATTTCGTCGATACAATTCGTGAGAGAAGGCAACACGCGCAAACACCGTTTTTATCCCGTTTTCCCGTCAAAGATCAGGAGTTCTTTTCGCGTGTTTTATTATCTCGAAGATCACAAGTCGAAGCTGTTAATAACTCGAACAGAGGGACATTGTGTCTCCGGGTTTCTTTGGCAGCAAACACAGAGGATGGTTGGGTACTCGAACGATTTAAAGACCGGGTGGATCAGCGTGGGCGAGTTGCACACGCCTGACTCCACACAGTGTAAAATCGAGTTTTACGGCATGAGCAATGCCGTCTATCGTGAGATCGTATTAGACCTCGGCGCCTGCCTTCCTTCTCTTCCCTTCCCTTCACATCCCTTTTTAGTTCTTTTTCCCGCGCTTTTAGACCGAGCTCGTAAGTACGCGAACCCGAAAGGTAGAGAGATATGGGTATAACAGGGATATTATGAGAAAGGATACTTTTCTCATAAATATTTTTCTACCTTATGCCATCCTACCACCCACTTCCTCTCCCCCTACCAACGAATCCTTCTATCATTCAAGCCTTTTTTTATCGCTTTTTACACACACACACACACACACACATTTATTTTATTTTATTATATTATTTTTATTTTTTCATTACCATCTCTCATCATGAATTACAAGATTAATTCAGTAGAGATAATTTCTATCCTTTGATTACTTGTTTACTTTCATTCAAGTATCATATTTGAATGAGTATTTTTAATCGACTACTTTTTCTTTCTTCTTTTTTACCTCTATTAAGATCAACTCATAATTTTTCCTCCCATCGTCGCTTATTTCGTATCAAGTAATATACCATCTACGTACATTGTATAAGATAGCGCATTTAAAAGGCGGTATTGAAAAGTCTTAAAAGAAGGATGATTTATGTTTGATAATAGCCGACGATAAATCATGGGGAAGATCGAAAGGAAATAAAAGGGATTGGGCCAAGCATCAAAGATTGTACGTAACTCCGAGAGTGGTGAATTTTGAAATTACCGTGTATTTCGACTCCGATGTTCGGCTTCCAAAGCGTAATACTGTAACAGGTAAAGAGAGAAATAAAAAAAAAAAAGAAAAAGAAAATGAAAAAATAAAAAGAATAAAAAGGAAAGAAAGAAAGAAAGAAAAAGATAGTAAAGGAGAAATTACAGGAATACGTGGTTACTACGGTCAAACGGTCTCAGGGACATCGAGAAGTCGACTTTCCGCGCATCGTTTTATGGAGGCATCAATTACTTTAATATCCGTGCTTGGAATATCGACGCGAGTACGCCTCTTCTTCTTCTTCTTCTTCTTCCTCTTCTTCTACTTCATCTTTTTCGTCGTCTTCGTCTTCTTCTTTTTCTTTTTCTTCTTCTTCTTCTTCTTATCTTCTTTCTGCTCTGGGTTCGTGCACGTTGATCGGTTGGTAGGTGTCGGTGCTCGTAAAGAGTTCGGTCCGTGCCCTTTGTGGCGTAATCGGCACGGCCATGGGGAACACCAACCACCACGCTCGGATTATAATAATGTTTGCTATGCGACTATGACTCCGCGCGTACGTTTAATGGCGCTATAAAGAATCGATGCATCGTGTTTGACCACGACAGAGAGAAAGAGAGAGGGGGGGAAAATACGTGGTATGGTATATACGAATGAATAGAGAGAAAGGGAGGAAAGAAAATCATGCGCTAAAAGTATACATACATATATATATACACGTTCTTATGTGACTATATAAAAGGGTCACGAGAGATGCACGAACTATTAAAGAATATAAACCGCATTCCGATAAATGCGTTTTTATTTTATATACGTTTTACGAAATTAAACGTATGCGTTTTCTGGGAAGACGAGCGCTGTATCGACGGTCGCTATGTTCGACTAATTAAACCTAAGCTCGTAATCAAGCTCGCGAATTTATGGCAAGACTAAGCGAGTTACTTCGAGTAACTCGATTAACAACGCTCGATAACTTAATGATATTTCTCTCTCTCTTACTCTCTCTCTCTCTCTCTCTTTCTCTCTCCTTCTTTATTTCTTTCGTTCTTTCGATCTTGAGCATAAACGTGCCTTTGTCATTGTAAATAATGAGAATAGTGCAATAAATAACATCGTTGCGTCTCCGGACAATTTAAACGTCGATGTTCTTTACGACTTATCTCGTGTCTCTCTCAATCTCGCGTTATTCCACTTTCTATGGGCTACCTAAGTAGCTCGTTACGTTTAGCTTTTAATAATCATTTACATTTTATATAGGTCTTACTTAAACTTGGTTTCCCATAGATATATATATATATATATGTGTGTGTATTTTGTATATACAGATATACTCACGTTTAAACAAGGAATTTTCTTAATTTTAAACGAAGCAGGAAGTATAAGTATGTTTACTCGATTTCTACGATTAAAGAGTTTCTACGAAATTATCGACTTTCGAAACGGTCGTACCTCCAACCGAGGTTTCTCCGCGTTTCCATTGTATTCGATAATAATAAAAAAAAAAAAAAGAAAAAAAAAGAAAAATAACGAAAAGAAAGAAAAATACTATAGGAGATAGTCGCAGGTTCGAGATTGAAAATATAGCCTTCGGGTTGTAATTTCTCTCGGATCGTAATGAAATTGACTCTTCGAAATGGTCGATTGTGGTGGGGGGAGGAGGGGGTGTGGATGTGCAACTTTATCTCAATATACTTATATTACATAAATAATATATATCAAAATATATTACATAAATGTTGGTAGTGGATCGAATAAGAGACATCGTTCGTTTATCTTCGAGAAGACTCTCTTAAAAGGTAATTCGTGAAAGGAAACATGAGAAAAGTTCGTTGTAACCGTTTATTACCGGCGCCGAACGTAAGAGGAATGTTTTTAAACGGCGTTGCCTTGAGGGGACACGATTATGAGTTACAATGTAATGGCGATTTATAGCATAGTAATGTCAAAGTAACCTTCTCTTTTCTCGGCTACGCAATACGTTGCCGTGGAAACATTTTATATTTCACGAGGTAATATGTCATTTTCGTATAATCAAAGAATTTGATTAGAATTTCAGAATTAATCATATTGATTTTCATTGTAATATGTATTATTGTAATAATTATTATTTATTATTATATCGTAAAGGATCTTAATTTTAATTTCGTAAATTTTTTCTTTTTCTTAATTAATAATTCAATTCTCCAATTGTATATTTTGTTCGATATTAATATACCAAAGTAATTATTATTTTATTAAATGTTATTTTATTTGGTCAGAATATTTTTCGAAATTTTTTAATACTAAAAATTTATTGATACGTACTAAACATTTATATTTCAAATAAACAATACTAATATTAGTAAATAATTATATATATATTTTAATTTTTCTGATTCTCTTACATTGGCCAAAATTTTATGCTGAAGATTAGGGAAAATCTTTTTTATTTTTTTTTTTGTTAGTTTTTCTTTATCACACGTCATCGAATAACGATATATAAAGAGAATATTCGTAAAAGAAACGACCGTTGAAAGGACTCGATGAGAGAGGGAATCATCACGCCACGTCAGAAGGAGAGCATAACGAAGAATAAATAATTAGCGTGCGGCTTCGGGACTGCGGTTTAGTTGCGCACGCGCGCCTTGTCGTGCGCACGTCGACGACTGACGTCCTGTCCTTTAATAACATCCTGAGGGCTGCGGCCTTCCAATCCTCGTTCTATTTCTTTTCTTTTTCTTCTTCTTCTTCTTCTTCTCCTTCTTTCCTCGCCTTCCCTTTTGTTTCTTTTTTTTCGGCTTCTTCCGTTTGCCACATCGAATTACCTGTATGTGGTATAGAAAGAATTCAATTCTTTCGCGACGCTTTAAATATGAAATTCTTCAAATAAGTTACTTCATAAAATTATTTGTTTTTCTCATACGTATAAATGATGCATTTTGAGTAGATTCAAAAGGACAACAATTTTTTTTTTTTTTTTTTTTTTAATATATAAGATGCATAAAAAAGAAAAATCATTTACACAATCTTGATCATACCAAATTACAATATTTCTATATAAAAATCTTTAAGTTGATTATTTCAAATAATTTTTCCTTTGAAATATTAAATTCTATTACGACGATGATCAATTTTGCTAGAAATTTATATATAAAAAAAAAAAAAAAAAACAAAAGAAAAAAAATTGTCTGATAAATGACTCTCGTCGTTCTCCATTTGTTCCCTAGTTCGAACGCGAGCAATGAAAGCATCATTTTCTCTCTTCTCTATGCTCGATGACGATAAAATGATCGTCTATCGGACGTGGGGGAATAGTGAAAAAAATTGAAATAAAAAAAAAAAAAAAAAAAGCTCGCACACACACACACACACACACACGTACACACATCATACGTTTTGCGTCGCGCGGACAGCGATCCAAATGAAAATGTGGGGGACGGTCGGCGGCAAAGCGTGATGCGAATAAATGCGCGCCATTAATAATTCATGCTTCACAAAGTGACACACGCGGTGCGAGAAAGAGAGAGAGAGAGAGAGAGAGTGTGAGAGAGAGAATCGCTCGTGATTACGCGAGATATCGAGAGTCAACCGGCATATACGCCGTCCGTATTTGTGTATGCATATGGGAAATACACATAAGCGAGGGCATTATAAAAGCCACAAGTGTTACTACAGTGCACATCGTTCCTACGTTTCTACCTACCGATCGTCGCGTGTCATTGAAATTCCCTGCTTTTCACGCTAATAAAAACACTCTTTTTTTTCTTTTTCTTTTTTTATAATACGCCACAGCGAGGATAAATCTCGCAGCCTTGTGTGCCATCATTTTTTTTCTTTCTTCAAACCATAGAATTTGACGAGTCGTTGATAGAAGTAAAAAAAAAAACAACTCGACGAGTATAATACGCGAAAGATCGTATTCGCGATAATTCGCGACAGGGTGGGGAGGGGAGGGTACTTAAAAGAATATTTACATAAATAATAAATAATATAAAATGTGATTTATTTTTTAATCAACGAATGAAACTTCTTCCTAACGAGTGTAACGAAATATTTTAAGAGATAAAATCACGTAAATAATATACATAATAACTTTTCTTCTTCAAAGAATCAGTTTTTTTTTATCATATCGAAAAGACTCTGATCGTTAAGGATCGAAAAAATAGTCTGCTTTGTGTGATCGTGTGTTTGATTATGATGAAAAGCGTGGCGTGTGAGTGGGACCAATCGAATAGGCAGTTCTCATTTTCTCAACTGTGGCTACGAGACGAATCGAATCGTTCGGGGCCCGACATACCCTCCAGCACTGGGTCCCATATACTCGTGCCATGTGCTGCCGTAGGTCTGCCACTCGATCGAACGAACGCCCTTCAGGTAGAAAAACGCATCGGTCGGCTAATACACGCATCTGGCGAGCGGAACCACCCCACTACTATAATATTTCCACCCCTTTTTTCTCTCCCCCTTCGCCACCATTCTTTCTCTTTCTTTCAACGCGATGCTATTTGTAAATCGTCACGGTTTTATACTTAATATGCCCTATAAATGACAGGTTTTATTATTTAGTACACAAGCTAATAACTGACTGCCTATTATCGTTTCAACGTATAGCTAAAAGAGAGGGTAGAATCTATAAAAAAAAAAAAAAGAAAACAACACGAAAACAAATAAAACATTTTACAATTAGTATCCGATAAATGATCGAAATCGAACGAAATTAAAAGAATACTCCTTTGATACGTTCTCATCAATATTATTCCCTTGCTTGATAAAAACATAAGATAAAATAAAATAATTCGATAAAAAATTATTATTGAACAACCAATACGACAAAAGTACTATTAACTGGTGTACAAAATCCTAAAACGTTTCGGGAAGTTACTGGTAGTTGTTAGCGCAGGTGTGCCATTTTTTTGCTAAGCACACAGAAATTTATAGACTCCTTCGCGCCTTGGTACCGATACTCCCAAGTATCGGCGACAAACTAAAGCAAAGGGAAGATAAAAAAGAGAGTAGAAATCGAAGTTAAAGGGAAAATCTTCCCAAAGGGAAGAATCGGCTTCGATTCAATGCCCTTATTCGTTCTGGATATACGTTACTTGCTAAGTGTTATCTCGATACAGGTGCGTACGTCCGTGCACGGAAGATGAACGATCGTTAGAAAGAAGAAACACTATGCAGATGAGAGTATACACCGACTTCTCTAGTAGTATACTATTTCTCTCTCTCTCTCTCTCTCTCTCTCTGTCTCTATCTCTTTTTCTTTCCCTTTCTATCCTTCTATATTTACTTTTCGACGATATACATACATTCCAAACGCTCGAGAGAACGTCGATGGCTCCCGCGCGATTCTAAAGACTCGCCTCTAACACCTACCAACACGCGAGAGTCCACTTCTTTTGGAATAGAATCCACAAGATATCGAGAGAATCTCGTGAAGGAAAGAAAAAAAAAAGAAAGAGTTCGTCGAATATAGCTCGTATATCTTTCGTCGTTAAAACGGAAAGTGGAACGAGCTCTCCCTTTTATTTTGCCGATCTTCAACCTCCAAGTTTAACCAATGTGTAACGTGTAACTAACTATGGTTGTACTCTTTATATATAATTTTAAAAAATATATATATATAACATACGCATGTATGCAATTTTTCTTTCTTTTCTTTTTTTGTATAATAAATAATTAACTTTAAATTGATCATAAATTGTATCCCGATTGAATCGTTGAAAAATACAAAATGGAATTTATTATTATCGAAATTTATTATTAATAAAAATGATTAAACGCGAAGAGATTGTTTGAACAAACAGATGATACGTAATAGCGTAACGTCGCCACAAGAAGCAAGCTCGTAAATTGAAAAGAACTCGAGTGACCGCTAAAGAAGCCATCGATCTCGTTTCATCGATAATCCGATGTCGGTGGTATCGACAAGGTCTACCGCGTATCTCTTTAGCGTTCCCTTCGTCAAGGTGCCGGGTCCTTCCCGGAGGGCCGAAACCGACGCACGATGCTAGTAATCACCGTAATTTCGCGCACAGCGTCGTAATTTTTCAACGGATCGGTCATGGCAACAACAGTTTCATTTGATTTCACTTAATGCCAACGTTTATAATATAAACACTTTCAAAACTGATCCTCCTTTTATTTTATATTATACTTATTTATATTTAGAAACCAAAATCAGAACAATTACAGGTACATAAAAAAAATATATATATATATAACATAGACAAAAAATTGAAAAACAACGGAAAGAAAAAAGAAAAATGTGCAACGTGCTGTCCGACGAAATGTTACTACTCTCTACTCTACGCCATTGATTAGCGTGAACTGAATTAATAAGATTAATGAACGCGATACAGCACGCTTTTACGAGACAGCTAGTTTCACTTCCGTATAGACGGCTCTGCGAAAATGCTCGAGTTACGTCAAGAAGTATAATGGATAATAAGCGAAAACGAGCGCATTAACCTTCCCTTCCCTCCCTCCCTCTACCCCTCCCTCGCCGACTTTCGATCATACACTTTTTCGATTGAAGAATGATCCCAATCTACTTGGATCATCGAGTTTCTTGGGAACCATATTTTTTTTCCATCGTAACTTTAATTCCATCCAAGTTCACGTTATTCCTATCTTCTTTTCTTCTTTTAGTTTTAATTATACGATTGATAATTATTAGTAATATTACGTTGGTAGAATTTAACTAGGTTTTCTTAATGATAAAATGAAAATGAAATTTGTTGTAAAAAGTGAAAATCAAACTTACTGGTATCGATGGTTGCAAGCCACGAAGAGAGGCCGTTATATTGCTCCATTTTCGTTGTTGCCTGTTCTGATATTGTCCGGTGGTCCTATAGATGCTATTATTTTGATGATTAACACCGTAAGGAACGCGTTGTGGTACGGACGTCGGTCTGAAGGGTGGAAAGGATAAGGATGGATAAGTTGATGCCTTAGCTCGATGATAATCGTCAAAGCATTGCTGCTGCTGTTGCTGCTGCTGTTGCTGTTGCTGTTGCTGTTGCTGCTGTTGTTGCTGCTGCTGCTGCTGTTGCTGATGTTGCTGTTGCTGTTGTTGTTGTTGCTGTTGTTGTTGCTGTTGATGGTGATGATGGTGATGAGAGGGAGGAAGGGAAGATAGATGTTGAGGATGAGGAGGTCGATGATGATGATGATGATGATGATGATGATGATGATGATCACGAAGGTAGCCGTCGTTTGTGAGCGCAGAAACTGCCATCCTGTAAGCTGCGTGTCGATCGTGCGACGATCTTTCTCGATCGTGATGATCCTCGTGTTTAGGTTCGTCAGTTCGTCTACTTGAAAATGCATCCGTTAAACGTGGAGCTGGCGCACTCGTGGGTGGTCCATAAAAACGAGGAAACCCGAATGTCGAATTGGTTAAATCGGGACGTTGATATAATCCTCCTTCCCCTCTTCCTGTTGCTGTTGTTGTTCCTACTATTCCTTGACAGTTAACAGGATAATCGAGGCTTTCTATTTTTCCAAGAAAAGCTTCGGGTTTTCTTTCATAAACATAATCTAAATCCGGACGAGGATGAAAATCCTCTCCTTTCGGTTCAGGCTTTAATTCGTAACCTTCGGTAGGCTCCGGCATCTCCAACTTCACTTTCACTCTGCCGTTATCGAGCAACTCGCTGCTAATAGTTCTGTTGTCGCTCAAAGGCTCGCACTTCACCTGCGGAGACCTTGTGCACGGACTCCTCCGCTGATCCAAATCCCCGTCGCAGCCGCCCACGCTAGCTTGCTGCATTTTCTCGTCAACAATGTTCTTTCTATCGTTCTCGGTCTCTCTTTGTTCAGGTGTCAGGTAGACACTCCTTCTTCGATAATCTCATTGTTCTATTCACCCACACCTCAAGCTTTCAATAATATTTCCTGGAATCCGATTCGTGCGTCTAAATAGAATCTATAATAATTCATGCCTAAGGATAGAAATAGAAAAATCAAAATACACTGGAAGGAAAACCATAAGAAATGCGTATCAGTCGTCATCGTTTTTTATCATTAATGATTTCTTGAAAATTTCGACACAGAAGAAATTCAAGGAGTAACGAACGTGTCCTCATTTCGAGCATAAATCCTAATTAGTTAATACACATCTTTCGTATAGCACAACGTCCACACGTTCCTCGTTTTTCAGAAGCCCAACGACAGTGTAGGATAGTCACGATATGCATATAGGTGGTATGGTGGGAGTTGAAGAAGTGGAAGAGGTGGTGATGTCAGGGTGTAAAGAGGGGGGAAGACAAGGGCGGCGTGACAGTTTCCTCTGGTGTCACGTGTCCCCGTCCTTAAGCCCCGCCTACGTGAACGATTTTCCTGCGCCGTGTTTCTCGGGGCCTCACTTCGAGCGCATCCATCCCCTGTCATTCGTTGAAAATATTTTCCCGTAAATAATCTCAAAGTCAAATCTCAAACAAACTACAATCACTACTATTGTTTCTTCTTAAAAATAGGACCACTAATATATATTAGATAATATTCTAAAAAAATATTGGGAGGAGAAAAAAAGAGAACTGTCACTAGGTGGTAGATTTTTTTTCTTTGTCCCGGAGAGCGTTCGTCCGGGAGTCTCTCTCGCACGCACGCACAGCTTGTCCCACTCCCGTTATCCCCACCTTTCAAAAGCGGCGACAAATCAACGGGCTTGAGGCAGAGCACACGACACACACTAGGAGCGAACGCGGCACGGTCAGTGGACGGTCGGGCGTGCGCGCGCGCGCACGAGAACGACACGACACGACACGACACGATATTATACGATACGACGCGAGGAGGACGGAAGAGATACACCAACCCACGAGATGGAATAGAATTTGACGAGAGAAGAAGGGACTTAATACTCTGTTTCTCTCTCTCCTCCTGTCAAAAGCGTCTTCGTTTGTTGTCGCCGTTAATTTTCGAACTTTTTCAAAAAGTGGCGTATTAGTTCCTCGAACTAGAAGTATAATCCATCGCGCGTCATCTTCTTATCATCTTCTTTGTTAAGTTCCTTCTTTTCCTCTCGGAATCCTCGCGAAGAAGTAGGAGTTCTTAAAGCCGACGGTACGACGTTCGCGAGAGAACCTTGCGAAACGAGAAGCTCTCGTGGAAGTACCCGCCTTCGTTCGTTCGCTCGCTTGCTAGCTAGCTTGCTTGCTTGCTTGCTTGCTAGCTAGCTCGCTAGCTGGCCTGCTTGCTTGGTTGCTTGCTTGCCTGCTTGCTTGCCTGCTTGCTTGCTCGTTCGCTCTCACTCACCGGCTATTTTTCGATCGATCGGCACGCGCGCGCACATCGAGAGAACGACACGACTGGTCGTTCGTCTTCTCTCGTCTTCTCGTTCTTCGTTGGGACACACCGTGAGAAGTAGGTGGACAATAAGAGAGAGAGAGAGAGAGATACAGAGAAAGAGAGAGAAGGAAAGAGACAGGATGGAAGAGAGGAGAAGAGAGGGAAAGAGAGAATGCGTGCGACAGAGAGAGAGAGAGAGATTGAATGAGTGAAAGAGAAGATTAGAAAGAGAGAGAGAGAGAGAGATGGGAAGAGAGAGAGAGTGAGTGATAGCGAGAGAGAAAGGGAGAGAGAGAGCACATACGTAAGGAAGCCGGGCTCGGTGAGCTGATCGCGTACGAGTTTCGTTCCACGCAGCGTGAAACTTGGCGGAGGTGCGCGGCCACCACCAAGAGGCGGAAACTGACGAGTATTCACGAGAACGACCGAACCTCCAATCCATATAACCATCTCTCTTCAACTTCTCTTTCACTACGTTCTTTCCTTCTCTCACCAGCAACCAGTGTTCGTCTCTATCTCTCGTTCGTTCTCTCCGTTCAAACTCTCTCTCTCTTTCCTTCTTTACTACCCTACTCTACCTTCGTATTTTGCCGCCTCCCGCTTTCCGCGAACGCGTATCAACCGTACAGACCCACGAAGTGGGTTCACCTTTTGTCAGACCCCCCGCACGCACCCCGCCTATCCAACATACACATGCATATACATATATATATATAGATCGTGTACATGTAAGAGGGAATACTCAATGCATTACATACATACACATACATATATACACACAGATGCACACATTTGTAGCAATAAGTTTCTGTCGTAAGAGATGGACAGATCATTGAAGAGTCTTATGATTTTCGTTTAAACTTATTATTTATCATAATTAATAATCTGTGTCATTCAATGTCCCATTACAATACCGTAATATCAAACAATGAAGTATTGTCCTCAGAATTTCAATGAACTTTTTAAAAACTTAATAAACAAATGATTTCCAATTTAGAATCGATCGGAAGTACATCACCGGTCTAGTACCAAGGTTGAAAAAAACGTCTTGATGTTGAAGTTGCTGAGCGGAAAACAAAGGTAGACTTGGGTGAGTAAAACTCCAGATCGAACGTCTGGATCGGTAGTAGAACAAGAAGAAGAAGAAGAAGAAGAAGGAAGCGGTACTTTTTAACGGACTCTTTTTCTTTCTCGGGGCTGGTAGGTAAATCGTTGGAAACGTAGAACGTATACCAGTTCTACGGGGTGAAGTGAAACAAAAGGAGAAGAAGGTGGAAGAGAGGAGAAGGAGGATGAGGGGGAGGAGGAGAAGAAGAAAGAAGAAGAGGGAATAGTACCTCCGGCTCGCTTTTCGATCTCTCCGAGCACGTACATGTATATATGTATGTGTTTATACACAAGTAGTTGCATGGTATATATCGTACATGGCCGCAGCAGCCCCTGGACTCGCGAGAGAAACGCATCGAACACGGTGCGTTCGTGTATGCACTTTCGCAGCGGGATGACTGGTGAGAGAATTCAATTTCCGTCGTCGTTATCGTTGCCTCCATCAGACTCCTCGTCGTTCCTCGTCGGTTCGAATCTCTCGGTGAAACAATCGTTTCCATCCCCGAAGATGAGACGATCGAACGAAACTTTACATTGTGTTTTTTCTCTCTCTCTCTCTTTCTCTCTTCATTTCTATACCAGCTTCGAAGGGACGTCACGTTGAGTGTCTGCGATTGTACAAAATGTCCAGACTTACCTATTTATTCATATACATAAAACATATTCGTTGTTAGGAGATTGCAATTTAAAGAGAGGCAGGGTCGAGCCCTCGTCAACGTTGGCGATCCGGCCAACTAAGCGAATTACGTTTTACGACTCGGCAAATATAGTCCTCGTTACGCAATAGGTCTGCGCTTCCCAGCTGTTCGATCAGTGGTTTCGTAAGGAAGGCTACTAGGGTGTATATATGTTGGTAATAGTTTGTTCACAGGAAAAAGAAATATGAAGGTAAGAACATTTACTTCGAATCAATTTGAAGTACTCTTATCTTTTCACATATTTCAATATATAAAAACAAAAAGAAAACGAGATAAAACGAATGATCCATCAAATCAACAACTTCAGTGATGCTAGAGAAAAATAAAACAAATCAGATGGACGATTTAGGTAGAAAACTTGATAGAACACGACAGAATAAGAAAAGGAAACACGTTCTTCTTACACGATCATTTTATAGCTTGATCCTGAGTAGAAGAGGTAAAAGTAAAAAAAGAAGTAGAATAAGAATAAGAAGAAGAAGCAGAATAAGAAGAAGAAGAATCTTCAGGAAGAAGGATCCTGCGCCGTCTGGTTGTCGGCGAACGGTTGAAACGTCGGAGAGGGCGTGTGTCACCAGAGTGCCTGGGGACAGATCCAGCCAATGGGAAGTCGTGGAAGGCGTGGATGGTGGCCACAAACGGGGACAGTCGAGGAAAGACACAGGCAAGTAAGGCTCTCTCTCAGTCTGGTTGTGCGCGACACGAGTGGTCCCCCTTCTCTGTGGGTCGCTCGAAGCGAGGGACATCTCGGAACGTCGGTCGGTGGGGTTCAGTGGTGGGGAGAGCATTGGAGGGGTCGTAGGGGAAGGAGGCCGAAGAGTGGGGAAGCCGGACACGCCCACTAGGTCGTGGAGTGGGGCCAGAAAGAGGGGGAGCTCGACTGCCCCAACTCTTACTATCCTTTTCTCTTTCTCATTCTTTCTCTTTCTTCTTGCTGCTGCTGACAACGGCGCGCATGTGGCATCTGCTTCTCCACGGATACGTCGCACGGATGACACCGGAGATTGCTCCTACCCACCGTAAGTGAGAAAGAGAGAAACAGACCGAGAGAGAAATATATCTGCTTGCCTTCGTATTATACGTCTCCTCCGTGTGTAAGTACTTGTGTATATGTGGGCGAGTAACACGGTTTACTAAGAGAGATACGCTCCCTACTAGTAGTAGGCAGTTCGTACCTTCCCAGCCATGCACATAAATTTTCTTAGAGGGTCTCTACGTCACGGATCGTGACTACGAACCCACCGAGATCGTAGGAACCGCGATGACTGTTCTCTATCCTTCTCTTTCTTTCTACAGTTTCTTCTTATTGCTCTTCTTCTTCTTCTTCTTTTTCCTTTAACGTTATTGGAGATGCAAGAAACACGGACGACAAACACCTCGAGCGACGCATTCACGTTCCCTTTTCCTTCTCGGCCGACCGCTCGTTCACTTAAGTCCTGTCCCTTCCTACATCCCGATGCACTAAGATTATGACTGTTTGTGGTAGATATACATACTGGGAAATGGTAATGTATCTCTCAAGCCATTCCGAGATCCATGTAATTTGGTTGTTTCAGTAGATCGTGCGTGCCATTCGCTCGACGCTAATCGCACGATATTTCTCCTCGATCGTTTGTTCACCCGCGCAAAAACACATTTCGGTGACGACGAGAAAGCCTCATTGAAATGGGAAACGAAGAACGCCATTCTTTTTAAGAAACCCAATTTCATTCGGGGAAAGGAATTAGTTTACCGTGTGAGTTTACTCGTTCGAGTATGTTGGGATTCTTTTTCATGAAATGCATAGAGAAAGAAAGGATTCTGCGAATAAGGTTTATGCTTCATTTCGATCACGTCTACTGAAGAGTTATGTGAGTCAGTTACTTGACGAGACTTCACACGTATTTCATACGTTATGCATTAGAAGTATAATGCATTTCTCAGGTGTCTTTGTAGATTTTTGAATATTAGGTCGTCTCAAAAGTTTCTTGGTTTTTTTACGTGGTAAATTTTAACTGTGCACATAATTTTTTATTCCATTTGATTTGTTTTTTTATATACGATCGAAATAAGATAAAATAAAAATATTGTTCGTGTAACACTTAAATATTAACAAAATGCAAAAATCTTTTGCTACGAGCTAAAATTTCATATAATAATTGTATATTTAAACCACCCCTGACAATATAAATGTTTATGCAAGTTCTTTTCAAAAGACAACATCGTCGTATCTTGTGTGACTTTTAACGGGCAACATCGATTCGAGCGACGGGAGCTTTCCGAACGATTGACGTCTCTTAATTGCGGCTTTTCTCTTATCTACTGTCACCCTATTCCCCTAGTAGCGCGCTAAGTCGAAGGATTAGTTTCTCTATCAACGAGGACCCACGTCGGACGTTTAATCTTTTCTCCTCAACGATAGAGACTGGTCGTTCCGTGAGCTGACTAGTTCGAACATCGATCGGTCTCTCTTTTCGCAGCAGCAACACAACACACAGATACACACACACATACACTTTTCCCTAAATCACACTTAAATACAAAGATAGGATAAGAACGGCTAGTAGTAGATACACATATACCTACGCAACGTGCATTATACCTCTAGCAAAGTATTATCGCTATATTTCTAACGTTTTCTTCTTTTTGTTCTTAGTTGATCGTGTCTCGGCATAGTTTCTCGAGTTTCTTAAAATCCACTTAACCGTCAAACACGGTGGTAAGCGCATTATCGGACCACTCGTTAAAGTATACACGCGTACATGAATACATACACACATATTATATATACGATGTAACTATTAACTATCTAGAAGTATACCTTTAGTCAATGTTATACTATATGTTCGAGTTCACCGAGTTTCTTTTGACACTTGACATTAAAAGTCACGGTATTCGTGCAACTACGTCTCCGTCACGTCAGGTTGACGGATCGGCGCTGCGCACTCAGGAAATTAGGCAATTTCCGCTAGGCGCTCGCTCCTGTCTGCGTTTAATAGCAGCGCCAGGTTTACTTCACTCGGTTCGGCGGACTCGTGCTTAGGACGAGTATCGGTGTAAGCCGTCGTCGTCGTCGCCATCACCACTTTTCGTTTCTTTAACCTCTTTCGAGCATTACCTGTCCTTACCATCCCTCCTCTCCGATCGATTTTGGATAACCTCGGCCCTTCTCAACTCGAGGGACGACCTCAAAACTATTTTATCGATCGCGCTAAATTGAAACGAGCGGTATAATAAAGAAGAAAAGAAAAAATTGAATCGTTAAAGGAATCCTTAAGTAAAAAAATATTTTTAAAAATGTAGGTACATCAACACTGTTGTACGTTTCCATTGCTAGGAGGTATTCGAGGTAGAAAGAAAGATGATGAGTAGTATCTTGAAGATACTGTCGTCTTGTCCATCATTTGTGGACAGGTAAGGATCGTTAGAAAGCACGTGTAATGGGAACCTTCAGTGAACGTACGGTGGTCAGTGTTGATAGGCCTGTACGGTGAGAGCGAATCCTGGGGTCACCCTCGGGATCACTAATGACACACGCAGTCTCGTGCACGCACACACGTTCACGCGAGAGGCAAGTGGCTGCTGCTCGATCCCTCTCACTCTCTCTCTCTCTCTCTATCTATCTATCTCTTCCTCTTTCATTTTACAACAGTACTACAACCACCTACACGTTCGTACAAAATCGCATCGGTCCGTACGGTCTCGCTCGGTTGTTCATTCGTTGGTTCGTTCGTTGGTTCGTTGGTTCGTTCGTTCATTCCCTACGTAGGTACGTACGAAACGCAAACGCAAAAGCAAAAGCGAAACGCGAATTGGCCTCATCAAAGCGAGCAAACAATGCTGGATGCCGCCGATGGCTCAACAACGTGTGGTTAGCCAAATCACCGTACAGCACGTAGCACATAGCTTGGCTATGCGCATCGAACGGCCCGGACAATACAGCCCAACCTGATCGGCTTGGTTCGAGATGTGTGATCGGCCACTCTCGAATCATCCACCTACCTACCTACCTACCTACCTGCCTACCTACCCCACAGGACAACGCGGTACTTACAGCTTCCCCGCATTCGACGCGCATCTCTACGTGAGCGCTTGCTAACTCCATAACCGATAAGCCTTTGTTTGTCCTTCTTTATATCTCGATAAAGAGAGAAAGATCTTCTCAACTGATTTCATACCCCATTGCACTCGTCTCTCAATCTACGATTATTTATTTCTTCTCAATGATATCGTTGATATATATATAGGTATTTACGTACGTGTGTAACCTTTACAGAGACAAATTTTTCAATATATTTGATATATTATTTATTATTTATTATTACTTTTTTTCCGAAAAATTAGATAAATCTTTGCTCTTGAATATTTTTTTTAATTTTCTCTCCTCAAATAATAAATAAAAATAAATTATATAAATGTTATGGCGATTAAGATATTTTTAAGTGGAACAATATCAGACATTTTCATCGTTATCGAAGCAACGTGATCAATTTAATTTCTAAAACAAGAAGAATTTATTACACGCGCATCATTCTCGCGTGCACGCTTGCAGAGCAGCAAAATGAAGAACGACGACTACGACTACTACGACGACGACGACGACGACAACGACGAATAAAAAAGATAAGAAAATACCAAAAAAAAAAGAAAATAAAAAAAAAGTATAAGAAGAAGAGGAATAAGTAGAGGGAGAAGAAACCGTCTAATAAAAATGTTAATTGCACGGCTCGTTAGAAGGCCCCCCGCGAGGCGAGCTAGAGAAGTTCAGACGGGGTCGCCTCGCGGGGAGTCCCCGAGTATTTGCCTTTAAACGTTCTTCCCCTTTTGTGTGTATGTGTGTGTGTGAGTGTTTTTTTTTCTTAAATTTTATCTTTTTTTTAATTTTGTTTCCTCCTCTTCCTAACACCCCAACCCCCTCCCACGCTTCCTCCTTACCCCTATACTCTTTTCCATTTTTTTAATCTACTCGTTCGGTCGATTATTTATCGATGGACATTCTTCGTTCGTACGCGAATCTGGATTATAACGTTCTTTTCACTTCGCACGTAAGGCATCTATCTCTACCTACCTACTTGCGAATACATACTTCCTAGATCACTAAGGAGGAAGCAAAAGAAAGATGAAAATAGAGAAAGAGAGCAGGGAACGTGCTCTAGAAATTTGCTCTCGCACCGTTAATGAGGATCGCGTAACGCGTCTAACGCCGGTCTTTTGATGGATAATGTTACCGTTATAAAACCTAGACATAGAACGTTGCCTTCTCGCAAAAGGTCTCTTCTTCGTAAGAAGAAGAAGAAGAAAGAAAGAAAGAAGGAAAGAAAGAAAGAAAAACGAAAAAAAAGAAAAAAGAATTATATTTCCCTCTTTCTCCCATCCTTATCATCAACTCATCCGTTCATTCCATCTCATCGTATATACCTACTTCTTCGTGGAGTTAGTTCACAGTACGTCCCCCTTCTGTTTAAGTATATTTCTTCTCTCGAATAGTTTCCAAATGTATACCAAAAACGATGCTGGTATTTAACTCCTTTTCAAACTTGAAAACGCGAATTCCTGTTTACCTGTCCGGAACTTCTTTTTTGTGATACTTTCGAATCTACTTTTGCTAGCTAGCTAGCTAGCTTGCTTGCTTGCTTGCTTGGTAGTAGGTAAATTCGTGTCTGTCGTAATTACAAAAATCTGTCTGTATAAAGAAATGGTAACAGGATGAAGAACCGTAGATATCTGTTTTTTCGTTCGAGTTACCGAAGAATCCTCGACGTCTTTTTCTTCCTGAGTTGATACCGAGTTGTATATATGTGTAGATAGGTTTGAAGTCCTTCGAAAAAAGCGTCCACCAACTAGTAAGAACCAACCAACCAGTCCAGTCCAGTTCAGTCCAGTCCTAAAAGTGGAAGCTCGAACTCGTCGGATTCGATCGGCGGGTGCGTGCAGCCTCTTGTCTCCTTTCACTCACCCTCAATTCCCGTGGTGGTTGGTTACGCTCTTTCACATGAATTAACCTCGGCCGAGGAGGTGCCCTCGGATTGCAGCAGCACACATTTTGTATTTTTCGGGCGTATTCAGTCAGTCGGTATAGTACGTAACGTAGACGGCTACCGACTACCGTGGTTGGTTTCGACTTAGGCATGTACTAGAACTCCCACCGACACGATAGAGAAAAAGATAGAGAAAGAGGGTTGAAGGTATGGGCTAAAAAGGAAGAAAGAAAAAGAGATAGATAGATAGAGAGAGAGAGAGAGAGAGAGAGAGAGAAAGTCCATTCAGGCATTGAGGCAGTTGAACCCTCCAGCAACGTGGTGGTTGAGCAGCCCTTCCTTTTATACATGTTATATTCCCTGGGTTTTAGGCATAGAAAACTAAAAAGCTAATTTACTTTAAAAGTATCCGTGAGTGAGACTCGAAAGAGAGAAAAAGAGAGAGAGAAAGGGAGAGGAAGAGAGAAAAAGACTGAATGATAGAGAATGAGAGAATTTGAGTGAGAGAGATAGATTCATCAAACGAGACCTTTTCAAAAGGCAACCCCCTGGGCTTAATGCAGCCAGCGACAGATTGGCGGTAGCCGATTCTCTCTTTCCTTTTCTCTCTCTCTCTCTCTCTCTGTTTGCTAACACTCTCGATACGATGGCGAATAGTCATTTCGCTGATAGCTCAAACCGATAACGAAAATGTCCAAACCGTGTGTCCACATAAAGACGTTTCGCGTATTGCGGTAACTCGTGTTGTGAAATGCTTCGAAAGAGGGACTCTTTCTCTAACGAAAGAGAAAGAGAGAGAGAGAGAGAGAGAATAGGAAGAACAAGCATCAACCCCCGGCAAGCATTACGTTACGTTACGTTCAAACTTATCCTCGTTTCTAATTCGAAAATGTTCCTACGTTCGATTGCTCGTATTCACTAATCTTTTGGATCTTATCGTTTGAATATCGTACAAGCAAAATATATATATGAATAGAATGCTCTTATTTATCCAATGCTTGAACGAACTTTCTCTAACGCAACGAAATAGGAAGAACAAGCATCAACCCCCGGCAAGCATTACGTTACGTTACGTTCAAACTTATCCTCGTTTCTAATTCGAAAATGTTCCTACGTTCGATTGCTCGTATTCACTAAATCTTTTGGATCTTATCGTTTAGAATATCGTACAAGCAAAATATATATATATATATATGAATAGAATGCTCTTATTTCTAAAAGAGAGCAATATCCAATTGACTATGAACAAACTTTCATCCTAATGCAACGTTTAAATATTGTAGATAAGGATAGAAGAAATATACTAATGAAAAATACAAGATATAACATTTGAATGACTATCGTTAAGCGAATTGTTTTCGTTCTTTTATTTTCATGAAATTATCCATCGAACGTATGTACCTATGTGGAAAATAAAATCACGTGTGGGAGAAGGATGGGGAGGGGGAAGGGGGAAAAAACGAAAGGACGTTGTATATAAGAATTAACGCGGAACGATGAAGGCTTACGTTACGTTAGAACGATAATCATTTTTTTTCTTCTTCCCTTCCCTCCTCTTCTAACTTGGGGGAAGGGGAATCGTAGTTGTTGTTTGCGAGACGACACTATCTCTCTCTCTCTCTCTCTCTCTCTGGTTTTCTTGACGCTCTCACTGCAACAGTCACGGCCGTTACGTAGTCACCGCGTTAAATGCGCCATTATACTTGTAAATTCAGAACAATTAGCCGTAATCAAGCACAGGAAACCATCGCAAGTGGGTAAGCGCAATTATTTTTAAATAAGGATTCCACTACGCGACTCCTTTTCTTTCGTATAGGACTTGGAACACGGCCGTGATTATTAATCCGAGCTCGTGATCGTTAAGCGGATAACGATACACCGGACGTTCCTAGCAAGTCCTCGGCACCTGCCAACTACTTTGACATCGCCGTATAATATGCCTTTGAGATTCTTGTCTTCGAGGGAAGAAACCTTTTTCCTCTTTGCTACCTACGTTTTAATTCTTTGCTAAGTGTACTTTAATATAAATATATATATCTTTATATTTCTCTTTGTCTTTCTCATTTTATATTCTTTTCTTGTTTTATATTTAAGATAACCGAGTATATAATAAGTATTATCAAGTGTTAAGTACATCATTTTTCTTATGACACGTGTTATTATTTTTTCGAAGTATAATATTCAATCAACTCGTAGTAAATCGCGTAACTTTGACAATCACGCGTTTTAAGTATGATATATATGGTAGAAACTTCAGTTTCCAAATTAATGAGGAAGAGAAATAATTTACAATTTTTTTTTTAATAGTATAACAGTAATTTTTATCAGTTGTTTTTTGTCATTGCAATCATTTGGGATCTTGACGATAACAAACAGTGATCGAAACGAAGTATCATTTTTGTTATAAGAAAAAAGTAGAAGAAAATAAGAGGATAAGAGAATTTTGTTACCAGAGGGGTAATCTTGCTAACAGCTTAACACCAAGAAGATCGAGCGGAAAAAGCTGAACCTCGTCGCAAAAAGTCGTCGGGCAAAACTCTGTCACGTTTGTTTGCCAAGACAGCCAATGAACCTTTACAAAGGAAGCTTACAAAAGTTTTAATCGACGCTCGACGTTTCTTTGGCGTCGAGACAGACCCCTGCCCCCATAGAATTTCTTCTTCATTGACTTCTTTTCCGAATGACAAATGAAAGGGGAATCTTTTTTCTCTTCCTATGATTCATCCATGAGATAAATGAATGAAATGAAATATTTGTTTTTCATTTAGTTTTCTTTTTTTTTTCATAGTTTTATTATATAGTATGATAAGTAAATGAGAGATATCATGTATGTTAAAACATGTGTTCTCCTCTTTAACGCCGACGTTTCCCATGGACCGAAATATCGATCTTTCTAGCTAGGTACCCTGCCGTTCAGAATTACCCCTACGTTGAGGAGCGATGTGACGTCATATAGAACATACACCCTTCACTAGGTCACCGTGCCAATTTTCTTGCTAAAGTAAACCGAACCAAATTTATTCAAATATTTATTTTTTCTCAAATACTTTCGCTCCTCGATATAATATTTTTTCATTTAAACGTAAATATTATTACATAAATCTATACAAAAGAATAAATTTAAAATAACATAATTAAACAATCGTTTAAAATAAAAAAAAGAAAAGAAAAGAAATAAATCGTGCTCGTTAATCAATATTTCTCATAATATAAAAAAACAAACATTCACGTAAAAAGAAGCAGAATGAAATATTTTCGTTAAATAAATATATTAAAAAAAATACGTAAAATAAAATGAGATAATAGTTTAAAAAAAAGAAAATTAATTATATTTATTCACGATACATAAAAAGAAGAAAAAATAATAATACGTGGAATAAATGTAAAGACAAAGATAATAATTGTGTATCCATAACGAAGATAGACTTGAAAAGCCAGAGAGTGAACATTCCTTATCCCGGATATCGATTGCTCGCTTTTCCCGATAGGAACCCTCTAGTGGCGTCTGTAAGAAGGGTGCGACGATTCTAAGGGGTGAGAAGAAGGGTGTTCTTAGAAGGGGCGTTGCGTATAGCCGGAGCATTACTTTTATTCCGTGTCATTTGAGCCCACACTCGGGTACGAAACACGCTCGCCTCGGGCAACGATATACAAACGGATGCAATAGATTTCTCTTGAAAGTGGTTTCGTGGCCTTCCTTTCGAGCGTACTGCTTCTCTTCTATGTATGTATGTATATACACATATATATGCATCTATGTATATACAATGTATGTGCGTCGTGGCGATCTTGAGGTCCTTTGCCTCTTATCCCTTTCAAAGTGTACAGAAGTGTATATATATATATATAAACATAAAACACATATATAAAGAACAGAACGAATTCCTTTTGAAAGAGACAGTAGAAAGAGGCTGCTGTTAGGGTCGGGCAAACGAAACGAAAACTCTAAAACCTTGGAGTACTACGTATCGATCGAGAATACGAAGTACGAAGGTTTTTAGTCGTAATTCAAAAGTGAAAAATTACCCTCGTATATATATAATATATATACATATACATATACATTTATATATATATACCAAGAAGAGTGGCGACTTTCAACGAATCCGATATCTACTCCGTAGGACATAAAACGGCCACGGTGGTATATTTCTCTTGGCGTGTATAATCAGTAGGCTGAAGAATGATTTACACGAATTTTACTTGTATATAAGTAATTTACGTGTATACGACATGGTTGATGGTGTTAGAACTGGCTCGTAAAAATCCATCGTGCATACGCAAACATTATGAGGACGGGTAGATGGTCCCAGAACGGTGGCAAATCTCAAAGTAACGTGGTGTTTTCCATCCCTCTCTCTCTCTCTCTCTCTTTCTCTCTGGTATTCTCGTTTTCGTATCTCAGTGGATCTTTATCGTCGGCAATTACGCTCAGTTCCGGCATAGAAACTGGGAAATGGTGGATGGGACGGGGGTGAAAGAACGGGAGAGAAAATACACTCGTACGGTACTTACAGGGTGTATGGTATGACCGTGGAATTATATAAAGATGAAAAGTTAATGCGTTGCCGGGCCGCAGAGAGGTAAGCCCGTATCGGCTTTTGCCCTAACCCTCAATCACTGAGGGCTCTTATGACCACCCGCCACGATCCACCAGGGAAAATTCTGCCGATCATGGAGCATGCGACATCAAATATGCAGCTCAGTCGAATCTACGGTTATGTCGCTCGACCAAAAAGAACGGGGGGATACGTCGGGCCTGGAAAATGTCTGTTTATGGGACACGGTTTATCAAAAGAAGATCCTTTGCAACTGAAACTCTACCTCTTTCTATTTTCCTGTAAAAAAAGAAAGAAGCTAACCAGAGATATAAAAACTAAAACCCACGTTTGATTCGATACATGCAATGAAATGTATTTATTATCGAATTACATCTCGCCAAAATAGATATTTCATCATTTTGATTTCTAAGCACGTAGGTACCATAGGATACGGTCACCTCGATAAGTTTTCATTCGGTTCGTAATATAACATCCCCGATCTAGAAGTGAACGTATTAATTTTCAACGTGCTAGCCTAGCTTTGCCAGCTAGCGTATCAGAGTGTATCCTTGGTGCATTTTCTTGCTTTGAACAGTACTACCGGTAGTAGGTCGTACGACGTCAATTTGCTCGAACGTTTAATACGACGCGTGATGGCCGACGAACACGACTTCCAAGTACCAACCGTTACGACGTAACCTATCGGAGCACTGAATAATAAATGTACGGGACACGGGCGGTCACGCTACCTAGAAACACTGGCTTGTCACTCGAAATGTCAGACGAGACATCCATGATTGCAGACGATGGAGCCTATTAATTAATGAATCGTCGGCCATTGTTACTGACGATAATTGTTCGGAACATAATCTTCCATATACATATATATATCTTTTTATTCTTTCCAATAATTTTTCCACTCGCGTTCCCCTTTACGCTCAGATTTTCAACCGAACGAATTTCTCCACTTTCACGATTCTCGTATTATTATTATTATTATTATGAGAGAAGTTTACGATTAAGACTACAATAAGTTTATTAAATAAATCATTTACTTTTTTTTACCTTTTTTTTTTAATTCGAACGAAATAATAACGAAACAAATGTTTTCAACGGAATTCACTTGGAAACCGGTGAATCTCTCCTCGTAACGGACGTTCGCGACTGATCTGAAATTCCTCGCTATTACCGACAACATACCAAACCCTATCTAAGGTAAACGGCACCGGAAGTCGGACAGATCCTACAAATTCCAAACGGTCGGTCTTAGATGCTACAGTTAATACAGATTCTCGAGACCTATTCAATAGAGACCTTGGGACCGTCCTCAGTCTCTTCAAGTCAGCTTCCGTGAGAAAGATCTAGGACAAAGTGTTTGCACTTATAATACGAATAAGTCCAACAGATAAAAAGAGATGAAGAGATATAAAAGTAAGCAATAGACGAACTAGAAGAAGAAAAAGTAGAAGAAGAAGAAGAAGTAGAAGAAGAAGAAGAAGAACACTGGTAGACGTGTGAAAGAGAGTTGGATAGGTTTATAAAGAAAGAAAAATAAGAAAGAAAGAAAGAAAGAAAGATACGCATAGGTACTACTAACATATACACGAGTACATAACTTATGCAGATTACCATAGCAAGTACCATTATGTCTCTTTCGTGGTAACATGTGTGTACATCCTAGCCCACGACTCCTTTGATCTTTCTTCTTCAACTTCTCTCTTTTCATTCTCTTAAGAAAACTATTTCTATCTCTCCCTATCTATCTTTATCTTTCTCTCTTCTCCTTCTTCTTCTTCTTTAATTTCTTACTTACCAACACTCTTTATATAAATATAAATATGTATGTACATATATATATGTATCTATGTATGTACTTATGTATTTACACATATATTTACGCATACACTATACGCATACACTGACATCCATCCCCACGGAAAGCTTACCACGATGGCACGATAATTAGCGTTGATTACGCAATAATCACCGACGGCACCACTCACGGCGGCCATCTTCGGTCGAACGTTCGCTCACGTCGATGATGCGAGTCCGACACTCGGTGTGGACTCGAAGGGGTTAAAGGATCGCTTCCATGATGAGTAGGCCTTGAGAATGCCGCCATTGCTACCTTCGCTATCTTCTTCTACCTCGTACACTCACTCTCTATTTTCTCTTTTTTTTTCTTTTTATTTTACTTTACCTTTTATCCTATCCTCATCTTTCTTTTCCCTTTCGTAGTACTCTTTCTCCAATCATCTTCCCCCACCCTCCTTC
The DNA here is from genome assembly GCF_010416935.1 of Polistes fuscatus. NCBI lineage: Eukaryota > Metazoa > Arthropoda > Insecta > Hymenoptera > Vespidae > Polistes > Polistes fuscatus. The sequence continues at coordinate 9,787,307 of NW_025113140.1, read as the reverse complement.
CCACCCTTTTTACACGCAATTTTCATTCTATTCGCGTTTTATCTTATTACATTTTCTATATTATCGTACATTTTTGTCTCTATTCGTCATAATTTAACCGTTAATTTATAATTGCATCTATTTAACTAATTTATATTGGAACGTTTGAACGAATAATAGGTGATCACGAGTGTAAATTATTGTATGACGATTTAACACTAGTAATCATGTTTATTTTTTTATCGATTAACGCGTGCAATTATTCGATGAATTTTATCTTTTTAGTACTTAATCGCTCGTTCTTAAGCTTATTTGTCTTTCACATTTGAATGAACACGCTTTATAAACACTCGTGTCAATAATTACAAGTCGATTCAACGAACTTGTTTTTTTATTTTTTTTTTTTTCTTATCAATCGACAAATATAATTATTTCGTAAATATTTGTTCTTTTTAATCGTCATGCTTTAATTTGTCATCGTTATCAAAAGCGTCAGAGACGGGGTTTTAATTTCATTTTCATTATTGTAGAACAACATCGTCGGTTAGAAAAAGAAAAAAAGGAAAGATAGATAGAAGAAGTAAGAAGGGGATTAGAGAGATATAATGTCTCCCGTTTGTCAGATAGCTGTGGCCTGAAGGCGTTGGAGTAGTACCTTTAGCCGTGGGCTAGTTAAAGTTCGAGAAAGGGACTGACAAACAGGAGGAGGAGAAGGAGGAGGAGGCCAGGATCACCGCAAAAGGAGAACCATGGGAAGTCGCGAGGACAGAGATGGAATCTACCCAGCCGCAGATTACTTAGGTAATTGGTAAATACGAGGGTTACCTTACCAGTTTTCAGCAAGGGGTTTGCGATCGGGGAATATTTCCCCTCTCCCCCACATCCCTCTTCCCCGATCCTTCCCTCATCCTTTTTCCCCCATTCCACGTAGCAACTCCTTTTCTCTTTCTTCCTTTCCTCTTACGGTACTTTCTATATCAATCTCTCCTCGTAAGTTTCTCCCTTTTCTTTCTCCACGTGGGTGGAAGGATATTCGTTTTTAGGGGGGGAAATGAGCCTTAAAATTGTTTAAAGCGTTCGGAAGAAGGGTCAGAAAATCCCCTTAAACTTACACGAAGAATGTTACTAACTCTTAAGCTTTTTCCAAGGGAATGCTTTCTTTCGACGCGTTTTAACGGCGACGACAACGACGACAACGAGACGAGCTTTTCCTTTTCCTAGATTTTCGTTAATCTTTTTTATTTGTTTTAAAAATATATGTGAACAAATTTTGCGAGTGAATATTTCTTATTAACGCATGTACGTACGTATCACTTTCGTTAAAGAAAGAAAGGTTGTTCTTATTTTATGATAGCGACCGGAGAATGGAAAGAGAGTTGCGGCGAGGGAGTAAAGAGGAAAGGGGGAATAGAAAAGGAAGACGGCACCGCGAGTAATTTCGTTTTCCTCGTTGAAGCTTCCGCTTCGGCTTCCTAATGAATAGTGATTAATTGCTGGTGCTCTGAGACCGACTCACGGCCATTAAGCCCGTCAGAGCCGATTCCGTCGAAATAATTACCGGCACTCGGAGCACCAATACTAACGTATACACACTGGAATAAATGCGTACAACACTTTAGATTCAGTATGTTAGAGAGACCTGAGATGTTACTATTATTCTTTGGCTAATTTTTTAATTCTACTTAACGCTGATAAACGTATACACACTTGATAAAAAACGATTTGAGATTTTTCATATTTTAATATGCAAGTATTTTATTATCACTCTCTCTCTCTCTCTCTCTCTTTCTCTGTGTTCTTTTAAGTATTTTGATATTAGCTCACGTATAAATGCGTAACTTTATAATATTATATTTATTGTATTTAGAAAGGTGTGTATTATGTACGTGTAATGCCAATAGTTTTGCCAACGTTCACCATACTACATTGTGAAAGAGAGTAACGAAGCACAGAAGTTGCTCGTTTCCGCGTGCTATCGCACCGCGTAAATCACCGACCGTGCGGTTTGTCTAACGTTTTATACTACACGAGTTGGAATCGAGACCGGGACTAACTCACTTTCTCCGTTCCATAGTCGATTACCCATCTTGGAGAAGAATGGCAGAATTCTTTTTTTTTCTTTTTCTAGACACTCCGGATAATAAAAAAAAAAAAATAATTAAAATGTGAATCACAGTTTCAATCGGAAAGAAATAATTCTTATAAATGAAAACAATTTTCTAATTACAACCAACGCAAAGCGAATAAAAATAAAACTAACGTATACATTTTGTAACGTTTACTGGAAAAAAAAAAGAAAACATACATAAAACGATTATACGAGTTTGAAGATAAAATCGTTGGAAATCGAATGATATTTAAGCTCGTGGCATAAATCGTGGCTCATAAAAAGAAAAAAATAATCTTTACTTTGAAAGTAGATAATAACTCGATCAAAAAGCTCGAACTTTATTGCCACGGTAAAACTCAACCGAGACAAGACACAAGCATACAAGAAGACAGCTGTTGGGTGGACACGTACGCAAACGTATTCTTAGAACTAATTGCTATCGCGATGCCACTTGACCGAGCTGTTCTTAAGAGCACAGAGATTGATTCACCCGGGTGAGTCTAGGGGATCCAAAAGCGTGCGGATATTTCTACGCTCGAGTGGGTAGAACCGGAAGTAAACTCACGGAGCGTATTTTCTACGATTCAGCCAGCGAACGCACCACTCTCAATGAAACAAACATTCGCACGTGTCGTCGTTCTTTAACTAATCCGTGTGTGATCTTAACTTTGTATATTGAGAAATAGGTCCTATAATAATAATAGAAAAGAGGTTTGCATTTAATTTCGTTCTAATCTTATCTAATTATAAGAAAACATTTATTTTTTCAACTTATCCTTGCTAGAATTTCGATTACATTATTTTCAATAATAATTCATTGGTTGTATATATACGTTTATATATTCGTAACGGAGTTGTATTAATTTCTTTTTTGTAACTTAACACACTAAATTTAATGGGATCCGTCAATTTGTTGGGTTCGAACTTAACATGCATAATTACAAAAATTATTCCTATTATTTTAATCTTAAATTGCGTATGATGTATACGCGTATGTTCCTTTTTTCGTCAATCAGACCAGTATCCGTAGATACACTTATACAAAAATGTTTGTAAGCTTAGTGTTAAATGAAGAAAAACAAAGTGTTACAAATACGATTTCTGATAATTTAATGAGAAATTTTCTAGAATGGAAAGATAGACGCAAGGATTTAGACGAAAGTCCTTAGTAGAAAAACAAAAAAATGCACGTATGTCGTTACGGATAGATTCGAAGAAGTGCGCGCGCGAGGTTTCGCGAGAGCGGCAAACAGCGTTTGCTCGTAAATCGTGCGATAGCTACGGGACCAGGCCGCACGATCGAACGTTATTTTATTTACGAGATGCAGCAATGCCTGGGCTCTCATTCTTTCCCTGTATTTTTTCTTCTCTCTCGGTCTCTCTCTTTAACTCACTCTCACTCTCTCAGTCGATGATGCGGTCCGAGTACCGACGAGTATGGGTCGTTTTCCAGTTGAGCGATCGCCCAGCTGTACTATAACGCTCGCAAAAGGATCGTCTCTAAATAACGCGCCTGGTAATAAAAGGATAATGACCAAAGGAGAACGAACGAACGAACGAACGAACGAACGAACGAACGAACATACGAACGAACGAACGAGGAGTAGTAGTAGAAGAGAGTATGAAATCGCGTCAGAGTCCAAGTCCGAGTGAGTGAGTAAGTTCAAGCGAGTAGTACTCGTGTTCTATTCGTGAGTCCTCACGAGTCCTCAACGAGAGTCCTCCATGAAGTCCTCCATGAAAGTCCACCATGAACGCTTGTATATATGTGTATGTGTATGGTACACCATGAGACTTCACGAGGCACAAAGTCTTCACGATCATCGAGCGGCAGGCCTCGACAAATTTATATTACTTTGCTCGAGTCCGTGGCTTTAGCTAAAACTCTCATGTTTTATGATGGAATCCTACCGAAGTCGTTACTCTCTCTTTCTCTCTCTTTCTCTTTCTTTTGATTTTATTTCTTACCGAACATGGAATTACGTTAGACTTCGTCGTCACGAATCTTACAAGACGTTTCGACGTTAACTATTCTTTATAAATGTTTTTTTTTCTTTTTCTTTTTATTTTAATACAGAAATTGTAGTTCGAAACAATGTTTGATATAAGTGGTGAACTTTTGATAATAATTATACTACGTTGATCAGAATATATATATATATGAGGCAATTATGTAACATAATTCAACAGATTTTTACTATCGAATTATAATTTGTGTGTGAAATCAATTTATACGAAACGTTGCAATAATTTTACTTGTTTTTATTAACGATCACAGTCGAAATCGTGTTCGGATATTTAATCGTCTTATCAAAGAGTGCCGCGTCATCATCGAACGATGATCAACTCTCTACGACCTATAACCGAATTTTTCCGCGAAGTATTTTATTATTGCTTTTCGAAGCAATTATAAGTACGGTAGCTACGGACAGAATTGCATAGCGCACACACCGTCTTGGCAGCCTCTGTAATTGTTTCGACGATTCCTCTTCCTCCTTCTCTTCTTCTTCTTCTTCTTCTTTTTTTCTTTCATCCACCTCTTCTTCCTTCAACCTCTCTTCAGGCCGCGAACACAGCAATTGCACCTGCTTGAAGTTTGCTCGCTTTTTGTGGGAGGGGCAATCGCCTTATTCCCATCCATCTCCGTGACCTCAAGCACGCAACCTCGAGATCTGATTGATACGACCCCACCGCCGAATCGTTTCATCATCGACCCTGAATCCTCCACGATAATTTTTTGTTTTGTTTTTTTTCTCATTTTTTTTTTTCATATTTTCTTTAAGAGAGATGCCATCCTGCATTTCCAATCTCTCCATCATCTAAGAAACATATGCGTTGACGATAAATTGCATACCACCGAGACTTATCTCGTCATATTTTATCTAAAAAAGTACGTATTAGTTAATTATACTAAATTCCAATCAACATATTAATATATGTATAGTATATAAGAAGAAGTATATTGAATTTAATAACGCTTTACTCACAAATTTTCGTAACACAGTAAATTTTTTTAATTAATTTCCTATGCAAAATTTGCAATAATTTAAAAATTATTACATATTGCGTGTTACGTATATCTAACCTCTTGATCAATAGTTATATATTACCAAATTGCATGGGTACGATAAATTATATATTTACCGTTAATAAAAAAATTAAAATAATATCTATAATTAATGATGGGGGAAAAAAAACAGAAGTAGTTATGAAAAAGCTGTGGAACTTTGTTAAAATGTTTGGTATGTGAAGCAATGCGAAAAGATAGACACACATACGGTGGTGCGTCGGGACCCTTTACGTGTCTCATCCGGTCGATCCGGTGCCTCCTCACGCGGGTACCTCTGCGTTTCTTTTACAGTGGGCGCGGCTACTCTTGAGAGGCCGAGAGGTCGTCCTGAGCTGCTTGGGAACCGGCGATTGTCGCTTGTGCTTCGACGAGCACGCACTCTCCAGAGGCTGAGCCATCACTCTCTCATCTCTCTCTCTTTCTCTCTTTCTTTCTCTTTCTTTCTTTTTCTCTTTTTCTCCCTTTCTATCTGCAACCTGCGATTACCGAACGATTTTCAGATCGGTAGCGGCTCAACCCGGCGGAGTATTTTTTCACACGGTGCACGATCGTCTATGGACGTCCGTTCTTACATCGGGACACGTTCACGAACCCGGGAATAGAAAATTGCTTCGTGCAATCCACAGCGTCGATGTTGAGAAATTTTTTGTTGCTTTAAAGAGATAATTGTCATTATCCCTATACCGGCTGTCAAATTAATCGATCAACGTTATTACTTTTTTTTTTTTTTATTAGAACGCGTGCGATGTGTATTATTAACAGTTATCCTCATTAATACGTATACGTAATTTGATATTTTTAATCGTTGATAAATTTTCATGCCATTATCGAAATGATAAAGTTGATATTAAAGAAATGAGAACAAAAAGTAGAATTTCTCACGAAATGTAGGGATCAACTTTGTTGTTGTTGTTGTTTTTTTTTTTTTCAAAAAATCGATAATAAAAGTTGAAGAATCTTGGAAGACAAAACAAGCGAGAGTGTCCAGTTTCGTTCGTAACTTCTTCTTCTTTCATGGTAAGTCCTTGAAAAGGTTTCCTCGAGCAGTTTTCCAAGTGGCACGGATGAAGCCGAGGTACGTTGGACGGTCGGTCGTTTCGACTTTATTGCAAGGGCGTTCTCTTGTGAGATGAGGGAGACGGCGCGGTACTAATGCATCGTCAAGTGCTAATTACAGGCTACGTTGTGTTTCCCAGTAATAGTGCGGAATTTTATGGACCCCGTATTGCGTATCGCTTCGAACCTATATAAAGACCCTCTTCTATCTTTCTCTCTCTTCTTTTTCTTTCACCAAAGTATTCCCTTTACGCACTACGATCGATTCTTCGACTTCAATTAACTCCCACGCGTTTCATATTACACGAATGACATTCGACTCAGTATTCAACAAGAAAATTCTAATTTCAAGTTAATTTTATTTATCTGTCTATTGTTCAATTCATGATGATGTTTTTCATTCGATCTTATTGCAGCTAAAGAAATAATTGAAAATAATTTGTTAACAGAATATTGTAAACGTATCGATCTACCTCAATGCGAAATCATTTTCAAACAAAATAAGAAAACTAGAAATTGTTCGTACTATATATTTAAAAGTAATTAAAATAATTTGTTAATCAAATTTGTTGTTTTAAATACCGATATACAATATAAACGTTTATCCAATGTTAAATAATATTCAAAAGATGTTAAAGATTTAGTAACTAAATGAAAAGAAATAAAATCTTTCGTTCTCCTTAGCAGACAGAAAGTTAAAGTGGATTCTCGTTGTCATTGGAGAATAGCAGAAGAAGAGAGAAACAGAGAGAAAGAGAGAGAGAGAAGGATGTCAGTCTAGGAGCTTTTCTCAACGTTCGAGTAAAGGGGCAGACCGTACTGACCGTACTTCATTACCCAGGAGCCCTCGAGCCTCTACGGGTCATCCGTTATCATTTTTACAACTGCCGCCATTCAACAATGTCGAATAAACTCCGTTAGGTATTGCGGCTTGGTTGCCGTCCGCAGGGGGATCTAAGAGGAGCCCTGTGCTTTTAAAGGTATCGATCGCGAATCCTTCGCTTCTGTCTACCTAGCACTAGGTTAATAATTTATGGCGTTTCGTTTCACGACGTTGCTAACCATCCAACAACAACAACCAACTACGACGACGACGACGACGATGACTACGACGACTACGACGACTACGACGACGAAGCTCGTTGTCCTTTTGAGCCTTACGCTTTCATCTTCTTCACTAGACAATTTTTCATTCGTAGGGTTAGCCTTTTGTCAGGGTTCTTCGTATATCTATCTTTCGAAAGAAACTACTATCATCTTTTTTCTAACATTACTTATCACGAGAAACGTAAAAATTACTCTGATGAGTATTAACATTGTTAAAGTAGAGATCATTAAATGGACGTTAAGTATGAATCGCATGATAATTCAAGATTTATAGCCTTTGATCAACGTTCGACAGTTATACCTAATCATAAAAGAGAGAGAGAGAGAGAATATACTTTTCTTTTCATTATTTATCATCAAAATTAAAAACGACACTGATGAATATTAACATTCTTAAAGTAGGTATCATTAAATGGATGTTACATACGAATCGGCATAATAATTCAATATTTCCTATAGCTTTTGATCAATGTTTGACAGTTACTTCTACTGAAAAGATACTATTTGGGAATATTTTTCCATTAAATACTTATCACCACCAAAATGAACAAAAAAAAAAACAAACATATAACTACGAATATTAACGTCAATAAAGTAAAGATCATTAAATACAAGTTAGTATGAAATCGAATGATAATAATTCAAGATGTCCTAAGAAATTTAATTTCAGCATATAAATTATTAAAAAAAAAAAAAACAGGATTAGAAGTAACGTTAGAACTAACGCTAAAGATGTTTCCAACAACGGACAAATAAGTTTTCTCATATGCCTTTGTCTAAAAGCTCTTCGCGGAATTCCACACGTGATACCGTATGATTATACCATGGTCGTTCCGGATCAAGGCTGCATCGTGTTCGCCGTTAATCTCGTGGCAGCGATGAATCGTCGTTGCAGCCCCTTTTACCGAGTGCGCATCCGGCTCCGCATAGGTGTAAATACCGTGGTGGGTATCGATGTTGAATTCCAGTCGAGGTGAACGAGCATGGACGAACGAACGAAAGAGAAAGAGAAAGAGAAAGAGAAATACAAAGAGAATAAAAGATAGACAAAGAGAGAGGAAGAGAATGAGAGAGAGGGTAGGTAGGTAGGTAGGTAGGTAGGTAGGTAGGTAGGTAGAAGTAGATGGAAGCAAGTAGGGTGGTTTAGAAAAGAGGAGGAGTGCCGTGTACGATCCGCGTAGTCACTTAACAAGCCGAACTCATTACCATTCGTCAATTTGAGGTACGTTCGGTCGGAGTGACCAATGGTTCGCTATTCCGTGTAATGGGCTACGGTCCAACATCCGTCACCGTGGCACCCGTGCCAGGGCCGTTATAACTGGAGCACACCACATCCCTCTCCCTCCTCAACTCTCTTCCTCTTTACACCCTGGTTTGCCATACCAGAGGCAGGAGGCATTCTCTCTTCCAGCGACAGAAGGGAATCAACTGGTTAGGCCCAAAGTGCCGACTATTCTCTCTCTCTCTATCTCTCTCTTTCTCTTTCTCTTAGAGACGAGAGAAGATGAACTGGAAGAAAAGGGGAACGGGAATGGAAGAACGAACGGTCAACGTCCGTGGCATGGAACGTGGCCCCGAGGTTAAACGAGTTCCACTAACGAGTTGACAAATCGAGTCTCAGGGGGGTCGTGCCGAAGTAGACCTATAAAGCGAAGGTCGTGGGGGTTGGGGCCCACGTCCTACGTATCACCCGTTACTGCACTCCGACACGTTTATTGCTCTTGTTCGCGGCATTCTCCTAACGAATGACTACATGTCAGCTAGAAAGAGATATATATATAGAGAGAGAGAAAGAGAGAGAGTGAGTGCAAGCGAGAGAGCTGAAGGAAAAGGATGAACACGAGGATCCGTTGTTCTCGTTGCTAGTTGTTCTTACAGAAGGACTGACGAATTCTTCTCTTTCTTTAGGAACGATCAAGCTTATGTATATGTGTCGAAAAGAATTGGCAGCTAAGAAAGAGAAAGAGAAAGAGAGAGGGAGAGAGAGAGAGAGAACTATAGTTGGCGGCCATCAACGAGGATGACATAGAGATATCGAGTCACGTTTCCAATCTTTGAAGATGACGCTGATGGATACCGCTCATCAATTGCCAGCCATCAGTGTCGTCCTCGGAAGCGTGAGTCGGTGGTTATACATCCAGTTTGCTTTATGAGAAGAAGCTCGATTGTCTCGTACGATGTCTCCTTAAATCTTAGCTAATTCGTCCGCAAATTTGAAACTAATAGTTATAGGCATATAGAATATAAACATATTTGTTTCTAAGAAGACATTAACGGGTTGTTAGTATATCGTAAAACTGTCTAAAGTAAGTATATTGTTATTAGATCGTAAAACGATCTATCGGTAGCCATAGGAAACGATCGGATCTAACGCGTCTTCTCTTAGAAGACATAACATAGTTGTCGTTGATTAGAAAGATTTCCTAGGTAGGGGGTTTTAACGATACGTTCATCATACGAAGTATATATGATGTGTTCGCGAAAGGAAGAGTATTATTCGTGCTGGTATCTTTTTCGAAGGTTAAGGTATGTAAGTACCTTACGTTGGTATCTTAGGTGGGATGGGTTGTTGTTGGATCGTACACAGAGAGAAACTTCAAGAGAAAGAGAGAAGGCAATGCAGTGCTGTGCAGTGCAGTGCAGTGCAGTGCAGTGCAGTGTAGTGCAGTGTAGTGCAGTGCAGTGCAGTGCAGGTCGTTCCAGCCGGCGTCCCTACCTACCACCCTGTTATTTTCTGGAGGGCAAATTATCTCGGGGCCGCGGCCGTGCTGCTCTCGATGCACTTGCCGCGGTGGCCGGTCCCGAGCATTACCCCGGCTAGTTGCACAGAAGAAGTAGCAGCATCTTCGCGCACGTATCTCGAGCCACCACGGCGCATCAAGGCACGTCCTACTGGATTGCGGCTCGAACGATCTCTTCTCTTGCATCACGAGCCAAACCACTGCTACCTGCTCTACGTATAACCCTCTGATACTCTTCTAACTTCTTTTCTATCTTTCGCTCTATTTGTCTATCTATTTCTTTCTTTTCTTCTTCTTCTTCTTCTTCTTATTCTTCTTGTTCTTTTTCTTGTTCTTCTTCTTCTTTTTGTTGTTGTTCTTCTTCTTCTTGGGATCTGGGATATGCAGATAGAGATGATAGCTCGATACGTATGTATTTTGATTGGTACAACATATTGCAATATCGATTAGATGTATCCTATTAATTATTATTTCTTTTAATTCTATCTCATTGGTATCTGTAAATCGATTAATTCTAAGATTACATTATTAATTATTATTATCTTTTTACTGTATATCGTATGATATATTTTCTTATAGATTCGTAAATTGAATGGATAAAAAAGAAATAGAGATAAAAGTAATATTTTTTAAATTAACAATGTGTCTAGTCTGGTCTTATATATTAATCTTAAATTTCTATCTTTCCAGTTTTTCTTTTTAATTGTTCAATAAGTTTCAAATCAACGTAAAATAAATCGATTGAGTATATAATAGATTTTCTCTCGATTTTCAACGAATTTTCTATTTCTTTTTTTAAACTCGAATGGGACGTTCTTCGTTTCGTTTTACGTACGTAAAACGTTGACATTGAACGCTCGTGTATCCTCTCGATCACTCGTGGTTGTTTTAAATAGAGGAATCGTCGTCGTCGCGTCGAATACAACCGAAACTTGTTATTTCGTTTCGAAGCCGATGGGGTTTCTCATTCCCCATGCGGAAACGATCCGATCGACAACGTTGTAACGAAAGCACGTCTCTCTCGGCGTTTCGAAGAGAAATGACCGGATAATTTCGCGAAAACTGTAACCGAGACGCACCGGCGAGCATGTATTTGCTTGTTACGAGATATTTTTAGCTTTCGAGATAGATAGAGAGAGAGAGAGAGAGAGAGAGAGAAAGAGAGAAACGTATCGTGCAAGCTCGACGTCTGTAAGCTTTTACAGGGGACTAAGCGATTCCTGTCTAATCTCTTGTCGGTTTTCTTTGATGACGATCCACTAACAATTTTAATAAATCTTTAAAAGATCAACTATCTTGTATCTAACAACAAGTATAATAAATAATACTGGTATAATAATGTTGCTGTAATAATACTCATAATTACATATACAAGAAATATCTTGTTTTATATTTAAATGTAATAATTAATATTCATATTAATGTATCTATATATTCTACCTATGTATAATGAGTTATAACTCTTATAAAAATACAGCTACGTGGGTAGGTTGAAAATTTTTCACTCTAACATGAATACAATTACTTCTTTATTTTTTTTATTCGATCGAACTCAACGTCACTTTTCGACGTAGTATCAAAAACTATTCAACCCACTATCCTACAAAATTATACAAAAATTATTTAAAACAAAATTTGATATATTTAAATATAATAATTAAATAAAATAATTCACACACAATATATGTGTGTGTGTGTGTAAAAATTTCAACGCACTTATATCTCGTTGATTATAACTTTTAATTTTCGATCGACATACATATATACATATGCTAATAAAAAATAAATAAAATTCAAATAGAAATAAGAAGATCAAATAAGTTTCACGAATGTTGAAGGGATTTTTAAAACGTTATAATCCCGTCACTCGAGATTGACAGCTCTCGAGAATATATCAAGCAGAGAATAAGAATAAGCTTAGAATGGAAGAATAAAATAAGGCAACGTGTGTAGTAGGTATACCGAAGATAGAGGATAGTATTAGGGTGTCTTAAGGAGCAAAGCAACCAGAAGAGTGTTGTTCGTTGCTGACGCTGACGACGCCAATGCTGAAGCTGAAGCTGATACGAGCCAGAAGCCAACCGTGCCGAGCCGATGCTTACTTGGAAGCGCTTTATCATCTCGTCCTAATTCAGGAGTTTAAATATTTATACCGTCGCCAGGGTGACCTCACGACACGATATCTCTCTCTCTTTCTCGTTCCTTTCTTCGTCTCTCTTTCTCTCTCAATCTCTCTTGGTATGGAGAGCAAACCGAATCTATTTTTTCCACGAACACCACTCGCGTATACTACGCGACTGATTTATGTCTCGGCGTACTTTAAAAGTGCTCGAAACCATCCTAGCATGAGAGAGAGAGAGAGAGAGAGAGAGAGAGTAACCGAACTCATTCGCGGAAGACACCTTTTACGCGTTTCCGTCCTTAAACATATTACTTTTTCTATTTATCTCTCATTTTTTGATTATAAGATCTCCAAAGGTAATACATTTATATATATATATATTTATTTTATAAAAGAGTATAGAAAGTGTAGGTATCTCGTATATCTAAGAAATTTGTAGAGTTTACTCGAAAGATTTTATTTTTATCGTATCATATAAATATTCAATATATACACATTTTTTTTTTAGAATAATGATAGATTGTCAACAAAACTTTAAATTTATTAGCCGAAATATTTCACATAATATCAACGATAGTTTATATTATTTTATAAAGATATCGTAGCGTTTCGAATTAGTACCGTTATCGTAAATATTAACTTTATACGATTGCTATAATCATGCTATTCAAATTCCCTAATGCCTGATCTTAATTATTATTTTTTTGTTATTTAGATATAAAAGTACGTTTACCCTATATTTACAGTTGAGATCATCGAACGAGCTAAAAGATCTCCCTCGATCTGTGAAATTCCATGGAGCTTGGAAATCACCCGAGGAATAATACGAGAACATCGGCAACCCCCGTTTATCCTTATGTCGTTTGAACCCCTTTTTCGATTCCCGAAGGGTCAGGAACGTGCGATGAAATCAACAAGAACAACAAGCACCGTTGTACGATAGCAAAGGCACTTGGCCTGGAGTGACATTCGTCGGAAGGAAGGGTTAAGGAAGAAATATTTTCTATCTTTTTCTCTTACCTTAGCGAACTGTTCTTCCCTTCTTTGATTTGATTCTTCCAAAAGAGAAGAAAAGAGAAAACTAGGAAGAGAAAAATAAGGGTTCTTAACTATTGGACCTTAGGTTGTCCGATGGTACTGTTATTGCCTGTCAATTGTACGCATTCGAACGTTATTAAATTAATATTAGGGGTAAACTTAAGCCGTTCATTTAACAGAGAAAGGGTCACTCGTTGTCCAGTTTTCCTTTATTTGGGAAGAAATTTCCCATGAGGATTTTCCTACTCGTCGAAACGTTCCATTTTATTGTATATACCATTACATTATACATACCTTTCTATTTCTATTTCTGTGATGAAATTATCTTTGACGTGTACACGTTTGCTTCTTTATTATGTTTCTCTCTCTCTCTCTCTCTCTTTTTCTTATTCTTATTCTTTTCTTTGATGATATAAACAGCTGTTATTCGAGATGTTTGCCATATGGATACCGACAAAGAGCCTAATTTCTTCGATCTTAATTAATATTTGAATTTCTCATATATACATCTAAGCATACCAACCTATTAAATTATTAATAACGAGTACTGTTTCTTAACTCACTTGTTAGAAACTGTCACGAAGGATACCTTCCTACCTACTTACATAGCTCCAGGCTAAAACCTACGACTAAGGAGGGAGACACAAGCTTCCGTTGTCAAACGCATTTAGCTCCTACAAACGAGAACTTGAGATAAACCCTTCCGGCAATGTCGTCGAGTCTTGTCGGAGTTTAATTACTGGGTGTAAGGAGGAGACAGAACTGTCCTACCATCGAACAACTTACGTCACTTTATTCATTTATTGTAAAACATTTCTTACTATCTTAGGATCCAAATGAATACAATTTAAATAGAATTTATCACGAAAAATTGGTCACACAATGGGATGATTATATTAATAATATTCATATTTACATATGAATGAAACAGATCAATCAACAGGGGAGATGATTATGATAATAAAGTAGAAATATTTCATGATCTATCTTATAAATTTTTACTGAAAAATCAGACGATGATCATTTTAATTAGTTGAAATTATAAAATTATTAGAAACCCCTTTTATTAATATTGCGGTATATCAATGTTCGTACATACTGTGTTTTCTTTTTATTTTTCTTTTGAACAAATATTAGATCTCATAGGTCGATTCGAAGTTCGCGGTAAAAGTTTCAAAAACGTTTACGAGTTCTCATCGTTTATCCGCCGACGGCGATAATGACAAGTGATTCTTTCACGGGACTAACGTAATTGCACGTAATTGGTTAGAAAATATTTCAGAGAAATCGTTCGCCGAATGATTTCCGTGAGAGACAGGAGGAGGAAGAGGAGGAGGGGGGAGAAGATAAAGGGAAACAAAGAGAGAGAGAGAGAGAGAAAAAAAAAAGAAAGAAAGAATTGACAAGAAAACAATTGCATGGAACGATTATGACGATCGTGCGAAGACCCACGAAAGAAAAAGAGAAAAAGGTGGCGCCAGCCAGAGATAGTATATCCTAAGACGAAAAAGAACGAAAAACGAAATACCTAAAGATAGGTTAGGCGAGAGCGGTAGAAGTGGCTCGGTCTCTCTCCAGCCTCCCGCCCTCTCCCCCCCCCTCCCCCCCGCCCCCCCCCCCCCCCCCTCCCCCCCCCCCCCCCCCCCCCCCCCCTCCTCTCCCGCCTAGCCGCCGCTAGGCTGCAGAAATAACGAGAAAAAAATGAAAACGTATGAAAAAAAAGAGTTTATTTCTCTCTTCTCCCTCCTCAGTCGTCCGAAACGCGCCACGAAATCTCTTCCAGTTGCTGTCCGTCTTCTTTCAGGGGGTGGAGAAAAGAGGATGCCTCAAAGGTTCCAGCTCGTCCCTGAAATTCTCGTCTCCCCCCCCTGAAATTAATAGCGTCACATTTTTCTGTTTGAAAGCAAGAATGAGATCTATAGTAAAAAGGATAACACCTATCTAGGACATTTTTACAAGCAACCCAATCAACGCGAGTCATACGAAAATAGAATCACCAGTAACAACACAACTAATCATTTCATTTGAAGTAATTAAACTTATCATTGAGTTAATAGTCAAATTGTTTTTGGTTCATTAATCGAAGATAAATGTCAATGTTCTTAATTGGAAAAACGAAATAAAAGATCGACAGATATAAATTAAAGATAAAAGGAGAGAGAGAGAGAGAGAGATAGAGAATGAAGTAAAAGTCAGGACACCCGGCAAAAAGGAATTTACGAGACAGGCATGAACGTCTCATGTAATTTCAATAAAATATCTTCGCAATTAGCCACCACCCTAAATATTCTCACGGCGAAACTGTTCCTGATCTATAGGCTGCCGGTAAGAGCACACCACCCCGAGACTAAATTACTTTCGAGAGCCATTTTTCAAGCGGTACTGCAATTACTCCTGCGGTTACCGATTACCACCGGGTTAGTAGACATCATGGGAAAACTCTCTTGCCGATATTTTTCTTTTTTTTTTTTCTTTTTTGTCCGTCTTCTCCCTTTTCTTTCTTTTCTATTTTTTGTATTTTTTGTTCATTTCAGTTAATCAAATAAATAAAATATTCCTCATAACGAGTTAGATTGTCTTACGATTAAACAAACTTCTTTCTGACAGAGTCGACGAAATTTTCCACGAACTTTTTCACCAACTATGGGCGTCGTAAAGAATTTTATTCCATCGTAAGAAAACCAAAAGGAATACTTTCTCTCTCTCTCTCTCTCTCTCTCTCTTTCTCCCAGAAGACTTTGACTCGAGTACGAGACTCGCTAACTAGAGCCCTTCGCTCTAGCCCTAACTCGTTTTTCTAATTACGCTGCTACTTCTGTCGTTCGAGAGTCAAAAGAGAAAGAGAGTCAAGGGAAAGAAGAAGAAGAAGAAGAAGAAAAAGGAAAAATTTTCTTTCCTCGATAAACTTAGGTGTCGGACGTGCGAGACTCGGACTCGAGTTGGTGTGTAGAAGTGTGGAAGATTGTGTTAGTAGACCCTTTGCTAGATCAAAGCGCCCCCAAAGATCAATACCCTTCTGAGACGCAGGAGTTGCTGTCCGATAGCGAGAGAAAGAACGAGTGAAATAGAAAGAGAAAAAGAGAGAGAGAGAGAAGTATAGGAAAAGAATAGAGAGAATGGAAGCTTGCGATAGCTTGATCGAGGGCACAAGGCATTAGTGGTCCACTTCACTTTCCCCCTCTCCTCGCTCCCTTTTTCTACTCACCCCCTATGACCCTTTTATAAACATGTCACGTACTTCTTTTTGGCCGAACGGAAGCAAAGGGGCATAAATAGGCGCAATTAAGGGTCCTAGATAAGAGAACATTGACTGCAACATTTATTGAACCTTCTTTCACCGTATAACTTATTCTTAGAGAATTGTTGGAAAACAACTCAAAGGTATATACCTACTATGTATTTGAATAATAGAAATAATCCAAGTGATAATGTTTCATAGTATAAGATTGATTGATTAAATCGAGTTTTATTTTTTGATATTAGAGATTTAATATTAGAAGTGAATTAATTTGTTGTAATAAAATAATAGAAAAGATATATTGAAAATATCACGTTTTCGTCAAAGTTTTAATTGAAAAGTATTATAATTTTACGAATTTATGCGATATTTTATTTATTTATTATTACAAGTAATTTTATATTTATATATTATATAATATGCAAAATAAAGTATAATGATTTTAAAATGAGATTTGAAAAAAAAAATAAATGATTTTACTGTACGATATCAATTTGAAGGGTATTGGTAATACAGTTTGATAAACTGTACGGAAGCCGCAAATATTGTGCAGGGCTCTTTGAACGAGTCAAATAAATCACAGGGAAATCGTGGTTCAAATGATGTCATCTCTCGTAACCGCAACCGTACCGTGGGCTCGCGCACACGAAGCCCTAGATATTTGGTTAAATATTAACGATGTCGTTAAAACAACGCATTTGCGGTTCGTTAAAGCGGAGGGCCGCGTTTAACGGCGGCCCGTTAAGGTTCGAGCTCTACGAGCAGTTAAGGCCAAAGTACTTGGCCGATAGGGAACGATACGAGGAGCAATGTTTTCTCCCGTAATTTTTTTTTCTTCTCTTTTTTTCTTTTCTACTACGAAAAAATGATCACGGCGATACAACCATTTCTTTAAAATGTTTTTTTCATTCGGATAAAATTTTACAAATCAATTACGAATAAAAAATAATACCGTTCGATGAGAAACTTGACACTTTCGATAAGAGTTGCAATAATTAAATATTTAAATATGAATAGTAAAAAAAAGTTGCGTATCGTGTCGTTTAATTAAAAATAGTATCCAATCGTAGTGAATTGAAAACGACACGAGAAAGTGTTCGTTATATGGATAGCAAAGAAAAGAAATCCTAGCAATAAATCTTAAGAGAGGATTAATCGAGGATAGGATAGAAGCGTGCACTCGTTGATGCGTCCTGGCTATCTCAGAATGTTGAACTTTTATCCAACCTTAGGAAAAACTAGTTTCCAAGCAAATGAAGAGTTATCGTTACGGGAGGAAGTAAGCTTTTTCGAAAGGGACGCTTCGGAGGAGAAAGATAGAAAGAAAGAAAGAAAGAAAGAAAGAGAGAAAGAAGAAAAAGAAGGGAATAGTGACTTTTGATTTGCATCTATGGCTTGGCGGGTAACTCGGCACGCTCGTAAATCCATCTAACCGAAGCTTCTGACCCACTATCCTTACTTGTACTATTATTCTAAGAGCTCGGATAGAAAAGAGAGTTTCCAGAGAGCTAGAGTAAAAGAAGAGTAGCACCGATCCCGTTGGATAACGAGAGAGCCAAGCGATAAAACTGTTCACTGGTATGTAAATTGCAGTCTTTTACATATCCGCCAGGTTGAGCGGCTGGAAAGAAAGGCCAAAGGCCTGTTTGGGTGGGATACATATACATATATACATATATATATATATGTTTGAGTATCGATGATGGTGTTCTTCTTGGTAGAAGAAATACGGAGGACGACGGCGTGAGAGTTTCGAGCCGAGATAAAACTGTACGTCGAGAGTTTAACGAAAGAAAAAGAAAGAGATAGGTGATATTTTAAGGGTGGCCCGCCCCCTTAGACGCAACTCACCGCAGACTTTCTTCCTAGCTTGGTGAGTAAGTAAGTGGGTGGACTAGTTAGGATCTGGCGTAGGGACAACGAGCATAAATTCTCAAACGAGACGAGGGATGACCAGGCTGCACGCGAAGTCCCACGATTCTATTCTCCATCCTTATCTTCCTTTTTATATTATTCTTTCTTTCTTTCTTTCTTTCTTTCTTACCTTATATTCTTTCTCGACCTTCTCATCCTCTTTCTCCCAGAAAGAGTCCGAAGCTTTCGTTCTGTCCCCTCCTTCTCAACCTACAACCATACTTTTCGTCGCACGTCAAAGTTGCGCTAGATTAATCTTAGATTTCTCCTGAAAGTTACTACCCTCTTACCACGAAATCGAACGTTTACTTCTCTTATCTAGAAATAAAAAAAAAGGTGGTTGTATGGTTGTATCTTTAAAGAAACGAAAAAAGAAGAACAATCGAATCAAAGCCAGCGATTCCTTTCGAATGTCCCGAATACCTTTCTCAAGACTAATTCCTTGCCAAAGTTAAACCGAAGAATCTGTACGTTTGGAAACTTCAGCTAGGGTCGTGATAACGTCTCTTGGAAGGATACTTTGGCACGCAGTGGTTGACAGCTCGGTGCCACGCTAAAACGTCACCTGGTCGACGTACCAAAACACATTGCGATCAAGTCCGAAATACCTAACTTGATCTCTCGGACGGGTTGTTTCCGTTTCGAACATATTTCACATTCCGAGATAGGGACCCTCTAAGAGTCATCTCGACGTTCTAACAAAGTACGAAGTGACCCGACGAGTTTTGATCGATGTCTCGTTCAATATTGTTTAAAATGATTAATGAATAACAAAAGCGATGGAATTCGTTTATGTTGGCTGTTTTTATTTGAATTTGAATATTTTTTTTATTTACTCTTCCACCCTCAACAAAAGTACGTTCGAGCTTAGACTTCATTTTTTTTCTTTTTGATAGAGTCAATCAAACAAAAAAATTGATCGGTTAATTAAAGAGCTGGGAAAAATGCGAGCACGACTTACGTGACTAACTTAAAACGAATTACTCGCGTCATAGGATTAAATGGAAAAGTTGCATAAAACGCTACCTATAGCAAAACTTGGCGTGTCACCAACCAGCGTAGAAATGTCTGTACGAAGCTAGTCGACTCGCCAGCAGCAGCAGCAGCAGCAGCAGCAGCAGCAGTGTTGATCGATGGCCACCCGTCAGTTGGCACCACTTTTAATTAAACCGCCCTCAAGATTAGCCCGGCCCCTTCTTCTTCCAGGCTTTCTGTTCCTTGTAATTGTTTTAAATCTCACCCCCGTACCGAGCGGCGGGCGCTCACCCTCGGCAGTTTAGCCGAGAGAAAAAAAAGCCGCAAGCCGTCAGGGTGACAGATTCAGCGGCTTTACTGACATTTATAAGATCTTAACAAAAAAAGGGTTACTTTTCTCTTACATCATCCACTTGGCTCGTTCCATCTTCTTGAAGAAACACAATTTTTTTTTTTTTTTGATCTTTTTAAGAATTAATTTCTTTTCTTTTTTTCGAGGAAGAGGAGGAGGAGCAGGAAAATTAATTGCAACGATTAATCATATTACTTCGTCATGGGAAAATAAAAGAGTAGTTATACCGATTGTAAATATAATTTGATTGAAGTAACTACACTTGAAATATCCAACATCGAATATGTTTCACAGGGTAGGGGCTGGACTACCGACGCTTAAAGTTGGGATATCCATCCATAAGGGCAGTCCAAATGTTGTAATGGCGCTACCGAGTTAACGGCACCGAGATGTACGGTAATTGTACGGTGGCTAACTTACAGACTCCGAATTGCTCCAGGGCTTCAAGTACCTTTCGGTGGTATCACTGACTCTCAACATCCACCTGCAGAAGCATCGGTTAAGATAGATGGAGAGATAGAGAGAGAGAAAATAAGAGAGAGAGAGAGAGAGAGAGAGTAAGAGAGAGATATAGAACTCGGCTAGGAAAACTATCCGAGTTTAACATCGACCCTCTTTGCCATAGCTGAACGCAAGGGAGACGTCCAACGAACTTCAACCGTCTGCTTTCGAGACCTTTCCTGATTATGTGTAGTAGCATCGTGGAAAGTAAATTCTTGATTTCCTACTACCGATCGATATTTAACTTACTCTCGAATGCAAATCTATCAAATCCTTGAAACCTCGTAATCGTTCAAATTATTCGTGTTGTTTCTATTTTTAACAAAATATTACGATTATTTCGTAGAGAAAAAGAAGCGTGTGAGACAATTCTTTTTTTTTAAAGAAATATAAATCACATATAAATGTTTGGCTTTGGACGTAAGAAAAATAAAAGAAGATGAAGAAGAAGAAGAAGAAGAAGAAGAAGAAGAAGAAGAAGAAGAAGAAGATTGGTGGTATTATCTCGGTCAAAGGACCGCAAAGAGATCTTTGATCGAAATTGGTAGACGATTTTAGCTCGTGGAAGAACCAAAAGGATTTTCGAAGATCAAAGAAGGTGCAAGATAGTAAGAGATTTTTTTTTTCTCTTGTTTTTTTTTTCTTTTGTCAGTAGTAGAGCTTTTGAGTGTGAGTTTATCGGTCAGGACATTGCCCAGATGGCGGCGGCTTGTCTATTTTCGTTTGTACACCGCACCAACACTCGATTGGCTCGATCTACCTGTCCACTTAAACCAACTTTTCGTCTTTCTCTAAACGCGAACAATAGAAATGTTCTTGGTGAATTTGCGCGAACTTTCGAGCAGAGTTCGACTGATATTACTGAAAAGTGGTTTGCGGGTAAAAGAGAGAAAGAGAGAGAGAGAGAAATCCCAAGGTAATACTTACGTGAATACCAAAGTGCATCTTGAAGTTCTAAGTCCAACTGCACAATTGTTAGTTGTGCAGTTGGAATCCAGTTTCCTAAGAACAACGAGATAACTGTGTTAAATTAAAAAGGTAACGATAACTGATTTTGTTTTATGTTATCAAATATCTTTTTTTCTTTTTCTCTAATCATTAAATTATTAATTTTATAATAGTTTTAAATATTCCTATATGGTTGCGATGTAGTATAAAATATTACGATCAGGGAGGTGGCAAACTTGAGAGTATAAAAATCAATTGCACCCTCGCGTAGCAAAATAAATTTTTATTTTATTCATTTTAGTCAATGCATCGTGCAATTTGTTTTGAATATATTTTTAAGTGTCAATCGATAACAGTTTGCATCCGGCACGTTCCTGATTGTTATCAACATAAGCACAGATTTTCATATTTCAAAAAATATTGATCAAACACGACAATATATTAGAATTAATTTATGAGAATATATTACCGAAAGATATTTTCTCTTTATCTCTCTCTCTCTCTCTCTCTTTCTTGTGAGATCCCGGAAATGTTAAGCCAAGAGTATTTTACTTTGTCATCTCCGGTTCATCCCGACTGTCAACGAGTCTGTATTATGAATGCGAGCCAATTTAAAATTCATTACAAGGTGCAGAGTCTTCGTTCCGGCAACCCCCTTGGCTGTCACTCGACGAGTTCCTTTTCGCGTAGAGGGGATAATTGTTCGTCACTGAAACGATCTAAAGCAGTTGAAGGAAGGAGGGGGAAGAAAGACAGAGATAGAGTGAAAGAGAACAACGACGATCCTCAGCCAATCTCCTCGTCCCCCTCTCTCTCCTCCTACCACCTCTCCCACATCCTTATTTATTTAAATAATGCACGGGGGTTTCGCTTGAAAATGGATGACTACAAAGCTTCAAAATCCGCTTCGTGGAAACTGCTAGCTACGTTATAGAGAGGGGTAGGAAAGTAAAGGAGAGGAAGAAAGTGGGGATGACTCGTATGACAACGGAGGGGATCCAGCTGCCAAGCCGTAGAACATTAGCTGCCACTTTTCTGAATACTTCCTACAGCTTTTCGAGCCCTTTCTTCCTTCTGTTTCTTCTTCTTATTCCTTTCGAATTCCCTAAGATTGAAAACGAGCACCCTTTCTTTACCCTAGAACAACTTTCTTCGTCGCGACGCATAAGATCCGCTTGACAAGCTCTCAAATACTCTCAGTCTTGTGTTTCTTTCAGAAAATACCATCTTTTACATAAATGTTTCCAAATATATAAAATTCATTAGGCTGAACCAAGTAGAACTCTGTCTTCTTAAAATGAAAACAAAATTGATTGACTAATTGTCAAGTAAAAATAAAATTCATTATTTTGATTGAATACAAATTCTTTAACTAAATTTTGTTTGATCTATTATTTAAATTATTAAATTATTATTTACTTTCTAATAAATATTCTATTAATAAAATAAATATTTAAATGAAAGAGTACTTCGAGAATGTTGGGAAAGAAAAAAATGAATTGAAAAATAAATCACTTGCTAACAAGAATGAGAAAAAAAAAGAATCCATGGGAGACGGGCGAA
The DNA here is from genome assembly GCF_010416935.1 of Polistes fuscatus. Taxonomy (NCBI): domain Eukaryota; kingdom Metazoa; phylum Arthropoda; class Insecta; order Hymenoptera; family Vespidae; genus Polistes; species Polistes fuscatus. The sequence goes on along the minus strand of NW_025113140.1, from coordinate 9,764,593 downwards.
TCGTCGATATGCAAAAGGCCGTCGAACATGAAAGTAAACTCGTTTCAAGGGTGAAGAATATGGGGTTGAGGATAGAGGGATGGGGTGGGGATAGGGAGGGTTAAAAAGAGGGAGCGGATCAATCGCACCTTCCGTCCGACGTAGTCTCTTCTTTATAAATGAGAGAAGCGAAGGGGGTGGATTACAGGGATGGGGGTGGGGGGTAGGAGAGTTCGAAGGCAGTTCAGATATTCACCGGTTGATTACCGGTCCCGGCTGGGCCAGGATAAACCGAGGGAAGGGGAATCCCCCAGAGGACGCTAACTCGACAACTGACAAATTAGCCCGGCGCAACGACGACACTTGCAAAATGGGTCGACAAGAAGTTGGCCGGTTTCGGTTTAAATTCCTGATCCACCAACCGGTGCAGTCTCGGACCGATGAGATTCGAAACGACTCGTTCGAATTACTTGCACCTGCACTCCTAAATTGAGAGTTTCGAAAATCCGTTCTAATCGATCACTCTTATTATTAATACTCTGTTGACGTTAATAACATGTCATTGAAAATTCACTTAAATTCTAATATTATTCATTGTCTCGTATTTGAAATTGTAGATAAACAATATTATCAGTTGGTCGTATGAGAACAATTTTCCTAATAAATAAAGAATTGATTAAAACAACGAGAACAAGTTGAAATGGTAATGTAAGAATAAAATATACGGAAACTGTTCGTAAAAAAAAAAAGAAGTCGCAAGAGTAATACTTTTTTAAAGGAGAAAATAGAGAAAATGGTATGAGGATTGTTATTCCTGCGGCGTAGAAGGTTTGGTGTCGCTTTCACTAGAGTCGGTTACTGATAAACGAGCGGTTTCACCCCCACGCGTTAGCCCCTGAATGTAAACTCACCCTTCTTCCTCGACACGTTTTAAGCTCTCTTACCGAGTCTCGTCCTTTTACTACTGTTGCTGTTGCTGTTGCTGTTGCCGTTGCTTTTGCTACTGCTGCTATTGCTGCTGCTGCTGCTGCTGCTGCTGCTGCTGCTGCTGCTAAGCGAGCAAAAGCCGCTCCGTGTAAATCGTTTTCCGACTTAAACGATTGTCGACGACAGACCCGGAATTAATCGTCGTGATTCCGCACGTCGACTTTCTCGACGTCGAGCGAGAAAGAAGCGCTTAATCATCCTAAAACCTTGTAACGAATTATACGAACGAGTTGGTTCGATCATTTTTATTTTTTTCCTTTTTCTTTTTTCCTTACTTCTTCTTCCTATTTTGTTTTTTTTTTTTCGTCAGTTGATATTTATTCGATCAGTACCATATATTAAATAAATAGAACAATATTATTATATGTGTATAATCAAATATATATTTTGAATTAGTCGTGTGCGTGTTTAAAAAATTTATTATCCATAATATTCGTGAATTAATAAATTTCTTCATACTACTCTTGGCACATTTGTCATCATTTTATTGCACTCTGTTCGATTATTAAAATTTGTACAACTACGATCGTCCCTTTTTAATTCAACATTATAAAATAAAATAACGATGTACTTTTATAAATGAGGAAAGAGAGGTAGGGGAGAAAAGTACTACAATCTCCTGATGTTTCCTAACTCATCTTTAGCGATAGCAAATCCAGAAAGATTTTGACGACCATTCGTCAAGATGAAAAAGGAAAAGAGCGAGAGAGAAGATTTAGGAGAGATAAAGACTTAGAAAGTAGATGTGGTACGCGACGAGTCGTACGACAAGAGGATGCTTTCTTTGGTGTACGTGAGTGGCCAAAGGTGGAACGTCACGTTTCTTTGGGTCGTATCCCATGGGAACGATGTCTCAAACGAACACGGGGGACCCATGTCGAGGCACCTGCACCAAAATTCCACGAGAGAAAGATGAGTACGAAGAGTAGGAGGGGGAGTAGGAAAAGAAGAAGAAGAAAATATTGGCTCGCGTGATAACCTTTGCAACCATTTGGACAAAACTTTTCCAACCGGTACGGTAAAGCCAAGCTCTCGTGATAACTTTGTCATAGCCAATTTATACAATTGGCATGGCACTACGCTATTTGGCACTGGGGACTCACGAATTTATGGCTAATGTCCTATGTGCTCTGTTCGGATGCTGCCCGAGAAATAACGGGCAAAGCCGAGAAAAAAAAAAGAAAAAAGAATAAGGGGACTGTGATCACGTATTTCCTAACGCTTTCGAAGACTTTTCTTGGTTTTCTCACGATACCGGTGGATGAGAAATTGATCGTATATCAAAATTCTACTACTACTACTACTACAACGTTATATATACTTTTAAGATAGAAAATTAAGATATTCTCAATGTGCCTATAGAATATCTAATATCTTATAATTAATTGATATGTAAAATAGATACTTCATATTACCATAATAATTTTTCTCATGATAAATGAATTTTATTTTCGAAATTGATATCTTCGAAGAGAAAAAAAAAACAAGAAACTTCTATACAACGATATAAGTATGTGTCTGATTAGCATTGGATTTGAATAAAATTATGACAGATATTAATTAACAATATATGGCTAATTATACACTTGGAAACTTGAAAGAGGATTCATCATAGTATAGAAATAATTAATATTGATCCTGAACAGAGAGAGAGAGAGAGAGAGTAGTAAAGTGATATGGGATCGCGAGGATGCTTTGCTTTGATTATGCGAAGGGTAACAAGGCTAAGAGATAGAAAGTTATATATATATATAACTTACCCTTATGCGTAACATCGCCCCTTCGATTGTCTCTACATCGTGGTAGCCAATTGGTATTCAAGCTAGGAATCCCCTCAGAACGATGTAACAGCATCGAGGACATGTGTCACCGAGAACGATTTCTACTTGCTACTAACCGGAAATAGCTGTTTAAAATTGCATCGAGGGTCTCCCGTTAAAGGCACGTGCGCTTTTTTTAATGTCCCGACGAACGCTCACGATAATGTCCTTTAAGCTTTTATTAACGTTCGTCCATGTACGTGGGACGAATCGCCATTGCCATTCTTTTGCAACATAACCTATAATCCTTACCAATTTTTCTTCTATCTTCGATTTACTTTTATCCGATTCTTGTAAATATAATTCTAATTCTTCTTCTTCTTCAAAAAAAAAAAAAAAAGTAATTGTATTAAAAGTAAATTTGTAATATTGCGTTAAATTTTTATTTCTTTTTTATTAAAAATATTATTTCCATTAAAGAATTAATTTATTTTATAAAAAGGTAGGATAACAATTTTATATTCGAATGTACTTTGTTTGTTTTTATAGAATTACGTTTATATGTTTAATATGCTCTTTTGTTGTTATTTTTTTTTTGGATTGAACCCTATTGGAATGTATGACACATATGGATAGTAGTTGAAACTCGTAGATGTAACTTTTAATGTCCTTGGTTACGAATCGATAAGAAATGCGTCGAACGAAAAGCGAAGTGTCCATTATGGCATTAACTCTGGCAGAGGGTTCGTACTTTTCCCGAGGGAGAAAAAGTTTTGGCAATGATTAACCGAACTCAGCTTCTCGCCTCTTCTTCCATCAATCGATAGAAGTGGTTTGGCTTGATTTGTTGATCATAATTATCGCGAAAGTTTCTTCTTTTCTTCTTGAAATATAGCTACGTATACTTGCACGTATATATTTTTTCTTTTATTATCTACCGACACCGATATATTTGTCTTATATTATTTTTAACGATATTTTTTTTTAAATATATGAAACAGTATTGAAGCAATTTATTTATTTCATTTTATTTGATTTCATTTATCGGCAAATATAGGATCAGTTTGTCACTTTGAAAAGTGAAAATAATCAGGAAAGAAAAAGAAAAAGAAAAATATAATATTTCTGGAAAGCGTGTTTTCGCTCGATTCAACAAACGAAAGTAGCAACGAACAAAACAGTACGGAATGACGTAAAGGAAAATCTAATGAACTTCTCGACACGATTTCTTTTTTTTTTTTTTTAAGAAAGTCATCGGTAAACGAAATTAAATTTCGATGAATTTCGACTCAACATCAAAATTGTACCAGTATAGTTAATAATAAAACAATGTGTGCGTTTTTATCATCAACAAGAAGTACCATGCTTCTTCGACGTCACAAACTTCCAACAGGATTTTCAGAAAATTTATTGGGATCCTCTTTTGAAAAAAGCTTTTCGACAAGTTAGTTATACCAAATAAGATCTAAATTTGTTTTCTATATAAACTACATTATTTCTTATTTCTTTTTTTTTATACAGCTTCTATTCGAGATGCGGATGATAATAGTTCAGATAAAAAATCTGGTTTTCTATCTAAATTAAAAAATATCTTTAACAAATCAGGTGAGATATCTTATATTCGATATATTTTAATAAATATTTAATAATTAGTAATGATATTTCATAGAAAGAAAATTATAATTTCTTACGATAAGATTAACGATAGAAGTTCAGTTCTAACCTAAAAATTTCTAGACAACATCAGCCACGAAGTTCACGACAAGACTGCTAATCGTCAATCGATACTAGCACGATCAACATATTTAAAAAATAAACATTCCAAAGAATTCAAAAATGCTATTGGACAGAAGATGAGCAACTCGTGGAAAAACAAATTGTACAATTTTTATAATTTGAAGAAATATGATAATTATATTAACGAATCTCTATTTAATTTTGATCCATGTAATCATTTTCCAATGCGAACAAAATATTTCATTTGTTATAATAAATTTCCTCGAAATGTTAACAATCACGTTGAAGTAAAAAACGAGACAAGTTTCGTGCCACAAACTACAAGACCACCTATAAGAGAACCTAATATGCCTGAGAAACAAGAGAAGAAGGACGAGAAAAAGAAAAAGGAAAAGAAGAAACCTGTCGTTAATACGCACGATCATTTTGTCAATAGGACTGGACATTTTCTTAAAATTAATATTGGACAAAGTACGCAATACGTAAACAATCTCGCAATGACACGAAATGCAACAAATTACAGTTCAAATATGCCTATCCACAGAAGATACGTGTTTTCTGGAATGAACAATTTATTGTTCAAAGAGACAACTGATTCAAACCTTTCCTGCAATTTCAACAAAACAGATCAAAATATTCCACAATCTGAAATTCTTTCCGACAATTCAATGTTATCATTTGATAAGAATTATCTAAAATCTGATAACAAAGTTGATGATTTAAACACGATTAAAGCTGAACTGGCAAAGGATGATGCAAATGCAATAGAAGAACCATATTGGACTTCGGATACTGAAATATCAGCATGGCGAACTTTGGTCGATAAATCAAAGCCACCACCTGAAAAGAAAGTTGAACAAGAATTGGTAGAATTACAATTGGACAAGGTATCCATTCGTCCGGAACCACCGATACCCAAGTTGGACATTGAAATGGTGAAACCTTTGAATAATGAAATCAGAAACGAGGAGGAACTGGAAGATTCTGTAAGTTCTAATCGCAAATCAATGAAAAGTACGGATAATATTCGAGTTGGTAGTATGATCGAAACACAAAAGTATGACAACAGAGAGTATCACACGTTGTTGTCTAATAAAAAAGAGGATATTTTAGAAAAAATCTTAATTAGTAAAAACTTCAGTAGATCTCATTCGAATTCTAACACGGATTCAGAAAGTACTCAACGATCTAACACTCAAAACCAACAAGTTTCTAAAACTAAAGTGCAATCCGATCAGAAAGCTTTTGCTAGATCGTCCGCTAGGGAGTCGGAAAATACTGACGAAGGTACTTCGAATGAAAGCAAACGATCCTCGTTATCCACTGACTTTCAATCGGGAATGAGCAAACATGAGGAGAAAAAATCGAGTGCTAATTTCACACAAACTTTTGACGCAGTAGACGGTGAACAAGTGATTTCTCTTAATCATTCGAATCAGGGTGATGCACGTTTGCCACTATCGGTGACCATTTCTTCGCGACCTAAACAAGAAGAATCCAATGTTGAAACATTGGACGATGAAATGATGCATACGAAAAATTATATAAATGACGATTATCCTTATACCTGTTTCAATGAATCATATTTTGAGGAAACCAAATACGCTGATTCGAAACATGAATTAAATCAAACTGACAATTCAACTGCAGAAGAACAAGAAACAATGAGAGAATCAAACTTGAAAGAATTAGAGGAAGAAGATGACAACAAAATGGAGATAGAAGTCCATGGGAATGATGGGTTTATTCGAATACCGGGTGACCCATATCCGTATAGTCGAGAACACTTCAACAAATGGCGACTACCACGTAAGAAAACGTTCGAGGATACGATATTAAAAACTTTGCAAAGTGGTCAAAGTCGAAAAAAGATTTCGGAAGATGTTTCGGAAGCTCAGAGTTCAACGATCATTGGTTCTTCTGGTACTCATAATTCAGAGGATTCTAAAACTTCTTCTACTCAGAAAGAAAAACAACCAATCAGAAAGATTTCTCACAATTCCCATGTTAACGATCAATTTTATCAAGCAACCATGCTTGGTGATAATATCGAAGATCGTAACCGTACGAAAAAGGTTAAGAAAATTTATCAGCCTAGAAGATCGAACGAGAGGAAATTTTCTGTGTCATCGTTGGATCATAAGATCATTCCTGAATGTCTTCGGCGCGGTATCGATGATGTGTCTCGTCGAGAATTTCATCAATGGATTCATTTCGACTTCCGGTGAGTATTTACCCCGGGTCTTTGCACGTACATTTAATTTTTCTTTAATTTAACAATTAATTTTTCTTTTTTTTTATTACAATCAATCCTTTATTACCTTCGCACTCATTTTATCTGCAATCATCTTAATTTGTTTATTTAACAGAACCCGGTGTAAATAATTGCCGGAACGTAAATATTTCGAGACAACAAAATATCCCGGGCTAGAAGAACTAAAAATAATTATTTTATTTCGTAAAATAAGAATGCAACGCATTGATAAAAATCTTTAAATATAACAAACCATTCTTTTTTTCATTTGTTCGCAGACTCCCAGAATCAGAAAGGGTCGGAGGAAGGGTCTGAAATGTCAAAAAATAAAAAAACCTATGTCCAATCGTTAAACAGAAATAAAAAAAATGATCAATTAGTCAAGGTAGAAAATATTTTAGATACTCCAGAAAAAGATACACCAGGGTCTGAAGAAACGGACCATCATGACAGTCAATCGCAATCCGTTTTCAATAAAACAAAACTTAAAGAAGATGTTCCAAAGTACAGTAAGTCGTTTGATTAGTTTGATTTTTATTTTATTTTTTTTCCTTGGTCATGCCAGTACCTTAATCTAAGCCAACGAAATAAATCAATCTTGTGTTAGAGATTAGCAAGCTGGTACAGGAGCATCAGTTTAAGACAGCTACATCTGTGAAGAAAGAAAAAGAACTACAAACAGTCACGCGACTAGAAACCGAACCATGTGACTATTTATATTCATACGTAAATTGTTGTTCATTTGATTTCGATTAATTTTCGAAAATAGAATGTGTGTATTAAAACAAAATTTTTAAATTAAAAAATATTTTGATATATTTACTAACGCATTAAAAATTGTTTTTTTTTTTACTTCGAATGAATATTACAAAAACAAAGATCGTTCAACTAAATTTAAATTATATTTTTAACTTTTATTTTAGCTATGACTACAGAAGAATTTAAAAGAATTTACGAGATGAAAAACTATTCTTATCTTAAAACCGAAGAGATCAAAGACACGCGACCAATTAAAATGAAAGAACGAAAACCTGAAATTGAAGGACTCGTTTCCGTTGACAATGATAATGAAAATACTTAATTACAATTAATTTCATATTATATCAATAATTTTTTATAAACAAATACTTTTGATTGTATCACGTCAGCTGTTCATATCCCCCAATATATAAATCATTGATAACAAAATGTTGGATCAAAATTTAACGATTTAATTAAAATCGTTCTGCGGATAATTTATCGTAGAAAAAAATTATCAAATTTATCAAAAAATTATCAAATCTGAATTAAAAAATCTGAATGGAGTCAGCTCGATGTTTCCACCTATTCATTTGTTTTTTTTTTTTACGATGACAGTAACTTTAGTATCTTACAGCCTGATACCGATCTGGCTACGCGAATATATCGATCAAAAAAAATCCCGACAACGTAATCGAAATCGGAAATTTGATCACCAACGTTAAAAAAGAACAAAAAAATACAAATTAATCGAACAATTAATTAAATCAACACTCAACCAACCAATTGGTCTGCGATCACGAACCAACTTTTCATCATTGAATATAGGTTAGGTTCTTGAAAAATCTTCTCTTCTTTGGTAAGTACTTATCGAATACTTAAAAAATAAAAAGACAAAACCAAAGAAAAAAAAAAGGGTTAAAATCATGGGAGTTCGTTTTAAGGAAAAAGAATATAACAACCCCGTGAAATCATCCTCGTTCATTGGCACGATTGCCTTGGCACGTACGATTAAAACCAGATCGAAGGGTTCGATTCTCTCGCAGCAACCAAATTGCCGTATATACGTTGGCTGGTTCGGGTGCATCTTAAAAAAGTCTTTTCTTATTTTTTTTTCTTTCTTCCTTATAAGAGATAAAGAGAGAAGGAAGATTCGCATTAATCCCGATCCGGCACACCTGTCGAGTAGAAGAGTCACGCTTACTCGCTAAATCTTCCCTTCTTCCTTGACCAGACACGTGTACTTATGGTTCTTCTTATTATTTCTTTTTTTTTTGGTTCTAACTATTAACGAAACCTTCTTATCCTTTTTTTTTTCTTTTTTTCTATTCCACTTGCTATTTATTTCGAATCTCTCATAATTCGAACGAACGAACGAACGAGCTTTATCGTAGTTAAATGTCGGATGCGTGTTGCTGTTTTTAACGGTCACGAAACTGAACTCAACGTAATCAACAGCCACTCGTAGAGTCTGTTATTTAAAGGCAAGGTGAATCTCCGAATTCAAAGACCTATCTAATCATACAAATCGCGGGCGTCCTGCCAGTCTAATCGGCCCTTGTATGAGCACGCCCAAAAGTTTCTTCGGTAGCTTTTACGATGCTTTCTAGTCCCAAGATTTCGCTACGGTAATAAAAGAATGGTTGATTGTAAAGCCAGACGCAGACATTGCGGTAGTTCCGATCGTTTACTTTTTATTTTCATTAAATTGATTGAAAGAATAAAAGATATTAAAGGTAAGACTTTACAGCCGATCAAAAATTAAATTATTAATTATTCTAATAGTATTATTTATTTCTTCTTTAACTATAAAAACCTAATCGTTGTCTTTAATTCGTGAATAAGAAAACAAATCTCGCAAAATACTCAAAAACATAACGAATTTGATATTAACACTAAACCAACCGACACTTCATCTATGTTAGCGATCAAATGATCACTTTAATAAAAAAAAAAACCATATCTAAATACAGAATGATATTTTAGCCAATCGAATAATGAAAAATATAACTATCCTTTATATATTTATAAATAAATAATGTAGAATTTTATGCGTCTCCGTCAAATTTCTTAGAAAAATTACAGAACCCAATCATTTGATCGCGCATGATCGTTAAATTTAGTTTGAAGAAAAAAGATTGTACCTTTTGAAAAAGGTAATTACGTACTTAGGGTGATATTGTAAGTTAGTTTAGTCGATTGGTCGTTGGTAGCAAATACGCTTTTATTTACGACTAGAATCGTTGACTGGTCCGAGTTCGCTCCTCCTTGACCCTCTCTCACTCTCTCTCTCTCTCTCTCCTCTCTTCTCTCTCGTTCTCTCGGTGGGGTTAGAACGATCCTATCTCGACGTAGCCGCGGATCATTCCCTACGGAGTCCCTTGCACCATAAAAGATCGCCCTATGGTTGTATATTACTCACGCCAGCGTGTTTTCACTTGGCGCGGCGATCGGTGCCGATATCATAACTCCTTGTCGTACCGCCGTTCGAGCAGCAAATCTACCCAACCTCCTCCCCTCCTCTTCTCTCCCTTTACCGCCAAACCTCTTTACTCTTACTCTTACTCTCTCTCTTTCTCTTTCTCTTGGTAGCGATAGCAATTCCGATATAATAGCGACTCATCGTGAGACGAGAAGAAGACGCTCATCGCGATTAGATAAAATTCTTCTTTCGAGAATCCCTTTTCTTCTTCTTCTTCTTCTTTTCTTATTCTTATTTTTTGTTCTTCTACCTCGAATTATCAAACCTGATTTCTTCGAATCCTACTCTGGTTTTCTTTCTGAATAATCTTTCAACAGAATTTCAAATTGTTAAATGATCGTTTGATCTACGGAAGAGAAATATTAAATTATGATAATTAATTATTTAGGATAATAAATCATAATTAGGAATTTAAGATCATTCGGGTGTCTTTGTTGAAAAGGATTTTTAATTCGTTAAGAATTATATTTTATACAAATTTCAATCACAATTGATAGAAGATAATAATTTCTATTTAAAGTGTTTCATAATTAGTTTAAATTTTCCAACGAGTGTATTATTTCGTGATTCTCTTTCATTCGTAATTTGCGATCGACTATGAAAATATTTTTGGCGTTTTCGTTTAAATATTTCATACCTACCGTATTTTGATTTGATATTTTTCCGTTAGAAAGTTCGTAATCAATTAGGAAATAGTTTTGTACAAATTGGTCATGACTGGTAGATGGGTTAGTGTTGCTTACTAAGATTTCTCTGGAACGTAACTCACGTGATTCAAGTTCTTAAGATTTCTAAGCTATCCCATATGGTTTTAGATCGACCTTCGTTGGTAGGCAAAGGAAAGACTACACTTCGGTAGCACTAAAGTCTTTTGGTACTCTTATAACGAACGATAATCCAAGACGGTGGTCGACCATTCCTGGCACGGGACACCAAAATAGATGGTTTACAGCTTCCCTTAAATACGTCAACGTTTATGCCTGAATTCTCGAAAGTAAATCGACGAAGAATGTTTTCCTACGACGGCGGCCCGTCACGAGACCAAGCCAACTTAAACGCTGAAAGGCCTACGTGCTACGAGAATCGCCCTGGTTATTATTAATATCGCATGGAATAGTGAAAGAGAGAGAGAGAAAGCGCGAGAGAGTGAGAGAGAGAGAGGAAAAGGGGAAAAATAGAGCTTTGTTTACGATGTCGCGGCCTTTTAGACGTAGCAACCTTTTAAAGGGTTCGATACAGACGATTATTTCTTCTCTTCTTTTGTTCTTTCTCTTTTTTTTTTTTCAATTTTTGATTTACTCGTATATCCGATGATTTTTTGTGTTTATATTCGTAAGAATTTAGACAAATGTTTGTTTATATTAAAAGAAAGTATAATATGTGTTCTATGCTTAGAATTATTACGCTAACTAAATTTATTTTAAATTGAACATTTTTAAATATTTTTTCTGCTTAAAAAACGAGAAATTTAAATTTTAATTATTGATATTTTTACGTGATTTTTCGCATTAACTAATTTTTATCTGTACACAGAACTAGTTTTGAATCGATACATTATTATTACTGATTTTATTATATGACTTTAAATTACGCGTGTTGAATAATTTTTATTTTTATAAAAGTTTGATTTTTATTCTCACTTGAAATATTTTTCAATCGTAGTTTACAAATTGTATGGAAGAACAAGTTATTATTCTATAATATATATGATAAATATATAAGTTATTAAACTATTAAAAGTTTATGATATTAATGAGAGAAAGGGAATCTCAATGTATCGATGAAATGCGAATGTTTAACAAGCATGCCATCAGTGAGGCACAGGATATCGTTTTCCAAACATTGCTATTACGCACGGCGGTAGAAACAGAGTTGTCAATTATCCAACCCGTGTATTGTTACAATTACAAACAAATATTATTACGTGTGGTATAAAACGAGCATTATACCAACTAATCATTTTCCAATAATGCCGTTACATAACAACAGAAACAGAGGATAAACAGAATATAATCTCAAATCCGTTTATTGAAACTGTAATAAACGGATGAACTCGTCCTTTTCTGATCGAACTTGTCTCAATTAAATCGAAGTATCATTGCATTCGATAAAAACGAATCTTTCAGTTTGAATACTCTCTCTCTCTCTCTCTTTCCTTCTCTCCGTCGGAATATAATAAAATGCACAATTATTATATTCATAAATTTGATACGTAAATATAAAAACCACTATTCAACGATCTGTAATGAAATATCCAAGAAAATCATTCAATTTAATTAATCAAAATAAACTTGTAAAATAAACATATTATAACAAAAATTAAAAACAACATTGATATCCTTTTATCGGTTATAGAAAAATCCGTGTTCACGAATAATTATTCACAAAATTGTATCCTAATTGCGTTTATCCAAATAATTTCAACAAATATCTGACAAAATTAACCTACACCTATAATCATCGATACATGATTTTAGTTAAAACAGAAATTCGATTACGGTTTAACGAAAGGAACGGAATAAAAAAATGGAAATAAAAAATACGTCATCGGGGAAAGAGAATCGAGAGATCGGGGTTGGCTGGTGATGCAAGTCACCCTTCGATCGTTGCCCGCAAACGTGTCATCTCGTCCTTTTCGTCGTCATCGTTGTCCTTTGGTGACGTCAGAAAAAATCACGTTGCCGCTTTCCGACCGGATATCTTTCAATTATCCGTTAATATGATAGGCGGTGGCTCGTAGTTGCAAGTCAGCTCAACGTCGTTCTTCGCACGCGCAGGAAACTCACATGGAAGCAAACACGAAAACACATACACGTACACGTACACATACCATACATGCATGCATGAATATTTGTTGGTTGGGAATATATGCATGTGTGTATAAAGAGAGAGAGAGAGAGAGACACGTGTTCGCGAGCCACGAATGATTAATCGACGTCAACCGCAGACCTCGGTGTATAACCTCAGCTGGAATATCGTCGAATTCGTTGACACGTCGATCTGCGGTTTACCGAAACTCGTTGCGCTCGTGTATCTATTTCGAGTGCACGAATTCGATCGGATTTAACGGACCGAGAGTACCCGACGTTAACGGGTAAACGAGTTTCCCCAACTTCAAGATGAAACGATTCGTCTCTTTATACTCGACTTGTATATGTCCGAACAATTTTTTTTTATCCATTCGGAAACCGAATGAAAAATATTATTGATCGTATCGACAAACGATACTATTATATGTTTCAAATATATTATATATACTTTAAAAAATAAATCAAAGAGTATTTATTCAAATGTTATCACATTTTGTTCAACTGTTGTCTCCTAATGTTGTCGGAACTGTTAGTCGGAAAAATTAGTATTATATACAGAGAAATGTTTTTAATTTATAATTTAAAAAAATGTCTAAAAATAATGATGTATATATTCTTTGGTTTATTTTTATCTAAATTTAATGTAATAATTTAATGAAATTATTTGTAATTCTCGAGTTAATGTAACAGCATTTAAATGAATATTTTATTCCTAAATGTTAAACTTGACTGTTCGTAAATTTTGTATTTCACAAAAATATCCATTGCCATCTTTATTACATCGATAATCGAGAATGTTGGGGAAGACGTCTCTCACGCGTGGCATACACGCATGGCGGCAAATGCAAAAGAGTTAAATTGCCTATTTCAAGAATCATCGTCTAGCCTCGGTGGCACGTTCCTGCAATTTCGTTTTAAAGCGTCTGTGATCTCCTCCGTGGAAAATATGTAATCTTCCTTTCCTCTCAAACTAAATTGATCCCCTATCTTTACGCTAACTTCATATTTCTTTTCTTTTCTTCTCTTCTTATCCTGCATTAAAATTACGTTTAAATAATGTGTCAAACTATAATATTTCTATCTAATCGACGATATAAATTTCTTCTAAACAAATTTATTCAAATGATCGTGTCAACAAAATTTGAATCAAATTTGATCAAATATAAAACAAATTATACACACACATTTTTATATTATACGAAATACCCAAAAATCATATTTTTATTTTATTTTATATATATATATGAAACATCGCGAAAAATTATTAGAAAGAAAAAATATTCGAATTGTTCCTAAATCTTTTTTCGAAGTTCGTAATAATATAACACGGAAAAAAGATCCATCGTCATCCTAAGTTGGGTTGTTCGGCCGTAAGTCTTTGGGTTCCGAAATCGTTTTCTCGTTATTGAAAAAGAAAGAGAAGAACGATATCAAAGTACGATTCTCGAAGATATTAATTGTAACCCGTGACGAAAGAACAACGTTCTTCGATCGTTCGCGAATGTAATCAGAAAGGTCGGGATGATCGAACGATTCGACTTTGATTAAGCCGGAAGGCGACGTTCATTTCAACGGGGAGGCGTTAATCATTTTCCTCGAATAAAAGAAACCAAGAGGGGTAAAAATGAAAATCTATATTTCTAATGGAATCCAGAAATCTTGATGTTCGAGTTTACGCTTAAGAAAACTTATATAATTTAAAATACATTAATATAAAAGAGAAGTATCAAATTAAAATAAATTCAAATTAACCAATTTAAATTTAATAGTGATAGAATTACATAATTTTTTAACTTTTTATTTAGCAAAAGAAAAAATATGAGCCCGTAGAATAATTCTGACATGATACAATTATTAAAATTGAATTATAGTTTCATTTGAGATATTTGCAAAAAATATTTACAAATGTTCAATAGTACTATAATTCTCGTTGTTAAATAAGCTATTAAAACAATATAATAAAATATACCAAATAGAAATATATAATTACTCTTTTTAAAATTAAAATACAATTAAATTTACACGATCTCAATTAATTGTGATTTTCTAATCTTCCCTATAATTCGATTTAAAAACGTGCTATCTTATTTCAATACAAAATTAAAGGGATAAAAATATAATTACTATTATTAATTTATAAAAGCAACTGTTAACGTAGAACGAGTGACAATTTGTGCACGATAAGCCTGAACTTTGCGTAGCATTAAGCGAAGCTTCTCTTAGGTCGACTCTGAACGAGAACCAAACAGACGTTCGCCTAACGCGTAATGGCATAATTTGCCTAAGGGCTTAATCACATCGTTGTTACTTAGTCATCCAACGGACTGGAATAAGCTGATCGTGTCTCAGACATCCCTTTCGCTGTACTACTTAACGTCCGCCAGTCTAACCATACTCTGTTAAATCGTAAAATCATTTTGGAAACTAACCGAACTGTTGAACATTGACTTGTATTCTTGATCCGTAGTATCTATTTCTTCTCTCTTGAATAAAAATAAATTTAAGAAAATTGAACAATTTAAATTAATAATACAGAACCGTGGATAGATTAAAAAAAATTTAAACGTACT
Organism: Polistes fuscatus; assembly: GCF_010416935.1. Lineage (NCBI taxonomy): Eukaryota > Metazoa > Arthropoda > Insecta > Hymenoptera > Vespidae > Polistes > Polistes fuscatus. The sequence goes on along the minus strand of NW_025113140.1, from coordinate 9,749,276 downwards.
GAAATGATTTTTATTTTATTATTATTGCACATATGTAATCGAATAAACGAAACTTATCAAAATAATCATTTTCAAGTTGAAAATACAAATTATTATATTTAAGATAACATTAAAGTATTATATTACGAATAGTTTACTGTACAAATTTCCAAGAAAATTGGAAATAAAAAATTGAACAACTGTACCCACGTGTGTAGTAATACGTTTATGCATAGGAACGTTTCAATCTTCCACGAGTGTTTGGCAAAAGCCTTTAGGGTATAGAACACATATATAACATACGACAAAACTAACTTTTCCTTTTATCTTTCAACGAAAGCCTCCCTGTAAACAAATTGTTCTCCAAACTGTGCACGCTAGCAAAGGCGTTTTCTACGAATGGATAGCCGTTTCGTCGTCTCCTTCTACTTCTCTTTCACAGTTAGAAAGGAAAAAGAAAAAAAGAAACGAGAAATGAAAAAGAAAAAAGCAAAAAAAAAAAGAAAAAGAGGAAGCCTTGAAAGCGATTCCGTGTCTCGTGTACCTATAAACAAATGCCGTGTTAACATCGAAATATCTGGCAGCCTGGAACAGCTGTTGGCAACGGGCCTCTGTTGACATAACTTTGACAAAGTCGTTGACAAAGTTCCCGTTCTGAGCTTTTTACGCCTTCTGGACCATTAAAAGCTGATAAATCTTTCGGTCCCTACTTTCGTACCGACCACAAATAAAACAGAGACGGACATATTGCGAGAAAGAGAAGAAAAACAAAAAAAGAAAGAGAAAGGGACGAGATAGTGAGACATATTAAAAGAGAGAGGGGAAGAAATAAAATGAAAGAAAAATATAAAAAAGAGAAAGAAGGAAAGATAGGAAGTGTGAAAGATTGAATGTGAGAGAGAAAGAGAGTGCCCGACTATTTTCATCATTCACGTTGACGACGTAGTTGTCGTTGAATCCAACGATGCGGACCCCGAACGATGGCAGCTTGTGAAAATATCGAAAACGTGTGTCTCCTTTTATCCAATTCCTTTTTCTCATCTCTCCTCGACCGGATTTACGGGACGTTTGTCAACCCGCTAACCACACTGGAAGCAAACAAACATTTCTCAGCAGCCCAGCCGTTAGGCGACACATTACTCGTGCTCAAACACGCACGCGCGCGCGCCCGCGCGCACCTATTACACAGCCTTATTAATAGCACGAGTAATGAAATCTTTCTTTCGCGTGTACGGTAATGGATGCTCGACTGACTCAAAACGACCGATATTGAAAAATTCGTCCGGATTCTTAATCTCTGACTTAAGATATTTTCATTTATTTATATGTTATCCTTCTTTTTTTTTTATATTCTGTAATTTTAATATTCTTGCACATTTTAATTTCATATATATATTTTGTATTAATTTTGTTTTATTATTTTTGTATATGATTGTGTTCCGAGGTTCTTGCAATCCACGTAATTAGCTTAAATTATTTTTAAATGCTGTTATTAGTATTATTATTATATATATTTATATATGTATAAAATATGAATATTAATTTTTTTGTTTTAATATTGGAATTAATTTTATTCATACGTTTAAGATTATTGTCAAGATTAGATTTCCACCGGTTAATTTATTTCTTATTTAATCGCAATGCGATAATAATATTTTCAAACAACGACGATCGTTCCCTTTGATAATCGAGATAATATCGTAAGCGTGAAATTTTCCTTAGCGACGAATTTCCCAACCCGTCAAATCCGTCAAGCATTTGTCATCTTCTCCGATGGACGACGTCTGACAAAGAAACGATTTGTCTCTACGTCTGGACTAACAAGTCAACTCGTTTGGACACGGATTATTAATAGCACTAGCAACGAATTACCTCACCCAATGAACGGACTGATGTAACGACGTCTCGTCTTTGTGAATCTCGTAAGAAAATCTTTGTCTTTTGACTTCTGTTCTCGTCGATGATGCAACGAGAAGACTGATACGAATTAACAAAATGAAAAAAAGGAAAGAAAGAAAGAATAAGAAAAAGATGATACATCCTTAAATAAATAAAAACTCGACTAAAAATTCGGAGAGAAAATATATATACACGCCCGTGGGTTTCCACGGGGCGATCGATCTTATTACTACGTCACTGCGAGTTGCTCCAAAACCGGAGGAGTCTCGCTAAGCAGACCCTGGCGCCCAAAACATATGTATATCACTAGGAAAAGTGGCTTTTGCTCGTACATCATGCGAAAGTAGATGACGAGCACTCGTTCCTACTAAAAAAGAAGGAAAAGAACAAGAAAAAAAATCAAACAAAAATGAGTAAAAAAATGGAGTACACTAACTTCGACCTAAAATAGAACCGCAGACCGTGATGAACGAGAGATTGTACACTTGAGCTTACATACCTATAAGTATATCTTGAACAAAACAAAAAAGTCAAATAAATGAAAGAAAAAATAACAATTCTTTTATACATTATTTCCTCATTCATTTTATATAATAAATACAAAACAAAATGAGAAATTTTAAAACAAACTATTTCAAAAATATTTCTATCCGACGATCCACTTTTAAATCAGGACTTCTCAAACTTTTCCTCTTGCTGACTGACCCCCTTTGCTAGAGCAAATATTTTTGCAACTTTAGGAATAATAGACTCTACACTATTTTCTCTCTCACTATAATAAACAAACACGGACGTATCACACGTGTAATGTAGCCAAACTGATTTTCAATTAAATGTTTGATTTTTGCGCGTTCAGGAATTTGTTAATTTTTGTTAAAATTTGCTTTAAATCATTTATAACTAATTAAAAGGAAATTAACTAAAATTTCTAAATATTTTTCAGAAAATGTCGTACGGTGATCAACAACAATATCAAACTGTCTCCGAATCGCCAAGGAGTTTGGCTAAAAAGATCGAGAGTTGTATCGTCAGGTAAAATATTATCGAGAAAACGAGTGATTATTATAAAAAATAAAAAACATACGAACACACATAAACAATGAACAATCTATCGAAAAGAAAATGATATCATAAGATAAACGTTAAAAGCATTTCGTGATAGACGGAATCTGAGTGAAAGAGAGACAGAGAGAGAGAGAGATTGGATATCGAGAGAAATATTGAAAGATAGGTGGAAAGGGGTGGAGAGGTGGGAAGTAGTCGAAAGGTTGAGAAACGTTGACCATCCTCGATGCCTAAGGGCATCCGTTGATTACCGGTTGAGGAGAGGTCCGCGGGATTTTAATTAGTGGCGTTTGCTCTTCGCAAACACGAGCCAATCTGCCCCCGTGATAGGAGAGCCCCCATGTGCAACCTCCCCGGGCAGATTTCAAGGTAAAAAAAAAAAAGAAATAAAAAAAAATAAAAGGAAAAGGAAAAGGGGGAGGGGAGAGAAAAAAAAAAGAAATCGCGAGTCCTTGCCCGGGACGACGACGAATCGTTGCAAACCTCACCTCCCTTTTTCAATTTACTAATACTTTTTTTTTCTTTTTCTTTTTTTTTTTTACCCGATGAAAAGATACATATATTTTTACTTTGACTCGCGATTCTTTTAATCTTATTGGATGGATTTTTTTATTGATTCGAAATTAACTTCAATTTCGATTTGAAAATCGTGATGTATTAATATTTAAAGATTGTTGGCCCCCTAGTTTTGAAATAAAATTACCCGAGTGCAACATCGATCGCCGATAGATAGGCGTCAAAAATAAATAAATAAATAAATGAATAAATAAATAAATAAAATAGAAAAATGTAAGCAAGTTACATAGACAAAAAATGATTAGAATTTTGTGTAGCGAACGTACGTTAGATCGATAGCTATATTTGATGGTTGAACGTGACCCACATACTATAGTCATCCCATTTAACGATGGAATTCGAAGGACTCTAGGTATTTTTAAATCGAATGAAATAGAACTGCCACGCGTTTCTTCTTCTTCTCCCATAGAATCGTCTTTCATTCTTCGCATATGTGGACATATATTTTTTCCTACTTCAAAAATAATAATAATAATAATAATAATAATAATAATTAAAAAAAGCTCGTTCGTCGACATGAGGATCCTCTCGTTACGAGTAGATTTCACGTAGTCGTCCCAATGTGGTGACGAAAAAAAAGAATTAAGGAAAAAAAAAAAAGGTTCTCCACGGTTGGTATTTCAGTATGGTTGTAAAATATAGCAGAACCTTTCGTGTGTCACTCGTTGCTCGTGTCACCATAGAGTGACAAATGAGACGTTGTCCTACGTTTCGTTCAAATTACTACTAGCATTCCGTCTATACGAGCTTGCTTTCCTTGCTCCTATCTTTCTCCCGCTTTAACTCTAACACTCGTTCTATCTATCTATCTCTTTCCTTCCTGCACTACCGAGATGCCGCCGCTACCGGGCTTTGAAATATTACTCTAGCCGGTTGTAACCATTTCCTTGACGCGAGTTTCGTACACCCAATGAGACTTCACAAAACCATTCGGAATACGTATCGGGCATTCGATATTGAAACTCGTATTTAGTGAAAAGCAACGTTCTCCTCGTTCGATCTCAAAGTTCAATTCTATGATTTATACGATTTCTATATAATTAGATATCGATTAGGTTTCTATTATATATAAAAAAAAATAGAAGAAAAAGTAATAAAAGTGAGTTGATACAAATTGACAAATAATATGATAGTCTATTTAACATGTTGATAATTCAATATTCAAATTGTGTTATAGACGTTATTATCGTTTATTATCGTTAATAATGATACACGTTCATTATCGTTTACGTCGACTTGCAATTTGTAAAAGAAAACTTTAAGATAACTTACTTTTTTTTTTTAACGTTATGGTGGTATGGGAGTAAGGGATAATGGTTAGGGGGGAGAGGAGGGGAGGAAAGGATAGGAAAAAGGAACTTACCGCTTAGGGACACGTTTCTTTTTTTTTTTTGTAAGTGAGACAAAAAAAGGCATAGATTATATCGTGACACGACATCGAAAGTCATCGTGTAATGATCGAGTCTCTTGTCAGCGACAAGTAATTCGGAATCAATTACAGACACGCAACCCTAAAGAACTCTCGAGTAAGTATGAGAGTAAAAGAGTAAAAGAGAGTGAGAGAAAGAAAGAGAGAGAGAGAGAGAGAGAACAGACTGATAGACAGAAAAGGGAGAAAGGTCTCTTTCGATGGCGGCATTCATTAATCACTTGCTTTTTAACTCGAAATTCCCTCGCGCCTAGTTTACAAAACGACCGTCCAAACTAAATTGCTACGTCATCGAGGACAAGGGTGTATGTATTGCTTTTTGTATTTTCTCGGATCTAACAAACGACGGAAAAGTGTCTGACAATGTTATTGTTAAATCGGTTTGATTTTATAAATCATATCTATACGGATATTTTTCTCTTTTGTAATACGAAAATTCCCTTTTGAAAAATCTAACATGAAAAATATATACGTATTTTATTTCTTATCGGGATTTTTATTAATATAATAAAATAAATTATCAACGTTGAGAGAAAAATATCGTATTCATTATGAACAACAATGAAATTATATTATTGACATATTATTATATTATATGTATAAAAATGTATATTCAAATATATTAACAGTTGTATTATTAATCGGTTTATTAACGACAAACTTAAATCGTATCCTAATTTGTAATGAACAAAAAAAATATCGATCATAAGAATTGACCACAACCCCTCCCCCCCTACCCGTATAAAATGCAAAATAAAATAAGTGTATAATTTTGTCTTTTAATTCTAATTATATAACACGATATATCTACGAAACGTTATTAGCAAGATCGAAGACCGTTTCCAAGCAATAAGAAAGATAAAGAAAACAGGGTTAAGTTATTTTCCTCTAACAGTAGACAGTAATGTCATGCAACTGACGATGAACTCCAACGAGAGAGGAGAAGATCGGTTTACACGAATTGAAAAGGTCGCCTTATAGCTTGCTAGTGTCTAACTGTCAGGGATAAGGACTGAAATAACAGAGACGCATTAGCGACGCGAGGATCAAAGTGCGAAGTGCATCGTCGGGAAGAAAAGGAATAAAAGAGAAGGATGACTAGGAGGAGGAGGAGGGGGAGGAGGAGGAAGAGGAGGAGGAGGAGAAGAATGAAGGGACGAAAAGAAAGAAAATGAGATGAAAAAAAGGACAAAAATAGGGAAGCCACCCAAGCTGTCGTGCCGTGAGTTTAACGCGTGCGTTAATGCCTGTCGGCCAACCTGGACCTCGTCCTCTATAATTAGCCTATATTGTGTTACTCACGAGCGGATTATTGCGCTCATAAACCGATCATAAACTTTTTCGTTCACGTCGAACACGACTATGAAGTTTACTCTCTCTCCTTCTCTCTCTCTCTCTCTCTCTATTTTACTCTACGAGATAAGGTGATACCAAATATTCTGACTTTTCTATCATTTCCAATGACACTTTAATCCTATTCATATTTTTTGTTGTTAAAAGTTTTATCCAGATTAATATATATTATATGAAAACTGTGCGAGCGTACGTCAATAATAATAATAATAATAATAATATAATAATAATAATAATAATAATAATAATAATATTTAAAATATTTTTCTTTTTAAATGATAGTTCAATTATTTGTCTAAAATTAAGATATAAATGTAATTGATAATAGAAACGATTAAACGGAGACGATATTGATCGACGTATTTCTAGAAAAAGAAAAAGATAATAAGAAAAGAAAGGTTCTAATGTACGAAGGAAAAAGAAATGAAGGTTGAGAGAATTGGAAATAAGAGGACCCGGTCTTTTCGTTCGTAAGCTCGTTAAGGTTTCCAGCGATTGTAAGAGTAACAACGTGTAGATGTCTAGGTTCACGTCGTCTTGGTCGTTGTCGTCCCACAGTGGGATTTAAGGAAGCGTGTGTTCGCGGGTAATAAAGTCGCTCGATCCCGGTCAGAGAAAAACTCGTGGGTTTTGTCCTGTACCGATAATGGCCACACTTCATCAAGAAGGAACCACACCATTGGCCCTCTCTTTCCTACGGGACACGAACTCCTCTCTTTGCGGCTCGTTTCACCCTCCTCGTCCATCTCGTATTTTCCAAGGCCATCTGTTTCGTCATTACCGACGGGTAGTAAAGCACCCCCTTCCTTTTCTTCTTTTCTTCTTCTTTCTTTCTTTTTTCCTTGCAACCCCTACTCCTCGTCCCACGGGTGATACATCGTGTTTCCTTATTTGCTACGAACGTGCTACGAGAAAATCGTCCGAGAAAATCGAGTGATTTGTCCGGGAGGTGTTAATGGCCAAGCTTATGTTGCGCACATACCCATCCGAACCATCTTTTCTCTTCTATTCTCTTCTCTTTCGTTTGAACCTTCTCCTGTCATCCACGTTACACTCCTTCATCTTCTCAACTTTCTCCTCTTCTGCTTACTATACTTCGTAATACGTCCGTAGGGTAAACGTTAACGGAAATACAAAATCTCACGAAGAAGATAACAATCGTCTAGCAAGAAAACTTGACGATTTATCTTCCAACATTTCTTCTCTTTCCGATCATTTTATTTTATTTGCATTAACATTACGACGAAACGACGAAACGATGTGATTAAAACTACAATATATATCAATATATATTCAACACGAGATAACAGAAATTATTTTTAATCTGTCTAAAGTAATCACATTTGAAAGATTTATCAAACACTCGTTCATATGTATGTATCCACAGATATATCACATACATATACCAATTTCTAAGCTTATTTATGAATCTTCGGTATAGCGTTGAAATCTTACACGAGAATTCCAGCCGGTAGTCCGAACGAAAGAAATTTCCGGCCCTCTTATACTTCACGAAATAAGAAACAGAAGAAACGGAAAGGGAAAGAGAGAAAGAAAGATAAAGATAGAGAAAGACAGGAAGAGAGAGAGAGAGAGAAAAACGATATGGCGAGGATACGATAGGGGTATATTTTCGGGAGCCGTGAAGCTGTCAATAAGGTGGATTCCAAACCGCTTCTTCGGTAGTGAAGCGAGGATACTTTAAAAGAACTGCCGCTTGCATACGGCCGTTAGAGAAAAGAGATATAGAAAGATAGAAAAAGAAAAAAAATCAGAGAGAGAGAGAGAGAGAGAGAGAAACAAGTGTGGATGTTCTTCGTTCAGCTCAGAGTTCAGAAGCTTCTTTCTTTCTCTCTCTCTCTCTCTATCTTTTTCTATCTCATTCTTATACACTTGGTTTAGCCCTGTGTAGCGTGACTTGCAACACAATTTCTGGTCCACGAGACTGACGGATACCCACTCTTTCTCTCAAGGTCTTTCTTTGAATGCCGTATCGGCCCGAAGATGCCTGTGCTAGTCATTAGTCCGTATCGTGTGAGAGATCGTTAAGAAGGAACCTCCTTTAAAAGGAACACCTTGATATAGTATCTATACTTGTATGTGGATTCTATGTTAATATGCATACGTAAGTGTGTATATATGTGTATGCATATACATCTTAGATTGTTCACGTTTTAAACTTTACATTTTAGTTGGTATATATGTATGTTACATCGATCTTATGTAATCATCCACTTGGAAAAGGTGTCTTCTATATCTGATAGCAGAGAAAACACTTCATCTACGTAACTGATCTTAGGCTCGTGAGAAAGTAATTCTACGAATATACTTCATTTTTCTTTGATATCTTCTATCTTTCATGAAAATGAAACCTTTTCTTTGAAAATGTAATATTTGCAATTGTGTCGATATTCAATTTGATGCGCATTCAATTTTTTATCTAATATTTTGTAGGATAGATGAAAACTATATTTAATATTATGGAAATTTAATTGAATTTAATTAGAAAAATCAACAGTTGGATGATAAAAATGAAGGATATTTTATATAATTTTTCTTACATACACTTACTCTTTAATTTATTATATTAAAATAAATTCAAATGAAAAGTACCCGGTCGTATCATCAAAAATCTCAGCCAGAACGTCGTCAGGAATGAAGAATAATTAGTCATGCCGTATCTTTTTTCTTTTTTATTCTACTTCATCGTCATTAAGATTTTCCTGTTTGGACAATACGAATAGAAGTTTTGTAAGACACGAATTTGGATGTTAGGAATTCGACTAATCTTTTCGATTCACGCGATGCAAGGACGTATAACTGCTTCTGAAAAGGGATTCTCGATGACTACCAAAAGGACTATTACCGTTGCCACCACATTTACAATCGTTAGGTTCTCTCGAAGCAAGCTAAGAAATCGTTTAACGTAATTACGGCTCTTGTGTCACGAGTTCATTCTTTACCTTGGCCCGAATCTCACTCGACAAATGCAGCCTGTTGATTTGATTTTCTTTTTTTTTTTTATTTTTCGTAAGCGTCAAAAGGGATCTCAGGTTGTAGTCCTTTGGTGCAAACTTGATGGATACCACCTCGATGACTGTCTGACACATTCCTACAGGACCAGTTCGTGTGTGACCATATGTAACAAATATTCCCCGTTCTTTTCTCCCTCTTCTTTCAACGCTCAGAGTCAGTCGAAGAAGATTTCGATATTATATTTAAATCTCTCACGACGAAAGATTGATAATAAAATGTATAATGATATTTATATGGAGGAAGGTAATCTTGCGCGTTAAATCAGTATCTGAATTATTCGCAGAACTTACAGCCCGCCGTTCTAATCGTTCGATCAATTTACCCGTAGCAATTTCGTTCGAATCATCACAACGATGTGGTTTGATAAAAAATATGTTTAATGATAGACGAACGACGATGGATAAGTTCGTCGAAATTCGAAGAATTTATTGATGAACTAACGTAAAAAAAAAGAAAAAGAAAAATAAGAAGAGAAAAGAAATAGCGATAGATGGAAAAGGAAAAAAAAACGAATGGAAAATATTTTTCGATGTAAGATAAAAAACAGCAACGTGACTGCAACCAGTACCGTCTTTATGGAAGAGCTTCATTAGCAGACTTTAATTATACGACGAGCAAGATCGTTGTCGCACACTGGATAATATCCGGACGAATAGATCTCCACATGGTTCAGACCTTCTGCCCTGATACCGGAGCGGATCGTTCATCATCCTCCTAGCAATTATCGTAATTAATATCGCCGTGGTGTGCCGTATACGGATAAACATATATATGTATATATATGTATGTATGTTTATATATACATAGGTACACGACTCACCCCATGACTCGCATAGATTTTTAACACGATTCACCGGATATCGTTCCTAGTCGTTTGAGAAACGACGATGCATAATCGTTTGATTCAATGAATCCTGTCGTCGATTTAATCATCTCGTACGAACAATCTGACATATTTATTTATTAAATCTTACCCGTTTCTTTCTCCGGGATAAAACAACTTTCTATTTAACAATTCTTCAATTATTTTCTTTTCTTTTTTTCTAGAATTTTCAATTAATATTCGTAATTAAACGCACGATAATCAAAGTTGTTGTTGGTCTTGTTGAATAATTACTGTAAAAAAGAAATAAAAATGAATAAAAAATAAGAAAAGCAATGAAGTGAAAGCAAAAGTAAATGGGAACCGATTAAACGTTACCATTTTACTATCTCTTCCTTTCATTCTCTTTCCCTCTCTTCGAATTAGACCAAAGTATCTCTCTCTCTCTCTCTCTCTCTTTTAGCAGTTAGAAGCTCGAACACCTTATCTACGCAAAATATCAACTAAGGCGCACGTTTCTAAGGCTTCTAATCAAGACGTATCCTCTTCGTGACTAGCTAGCTAGCTAGCTAGTTCGAGAGTTTAGACGATATCCAAGGAACGTCATTACCGTTCAAGAGCTGAGAGCAACTCGTAGTGATCGTTAAGCTCGCTTTGTCCACGAGTTCAGGGGAATTGGTAAAGCAATAACATTAATCCAGGACATTGGTATGGTGCTAGAAAGAGAAAAACCTATCCAGTTGGCAAGAAATAGAGAAAGACAGTGAAAGAGAAAGAGAAAGAGAGTGAGAGAGAGAGAGAGAGAAATGTGTTCAGTTTCCTCTCTCTCGTGGTCGACATAGCTCTCTCTCGTCCTCCTCGTGCAGACCTCGAAGAGTAATCCCTGGTGGTCGAGATCCTGGATGTCCGTATAAAGCAGTCCCGTGGAATGGACTTGGAACTTGCTAACCTCCTTCACCTCTTCTCCTCTCGTTCTCTTGGTCACGAGCTGTCTCGGTTCTGTCGCGGTTGCTCCCTAGACGGGATGCGGTCTGGACTCTCTCTCTCTCTCTCTCTCTCTCTTCTCTCTTCTCTCTTTCTGGGTAGACCCTTGTACCGGACCGTCTGTAATTTTAATAAGCCGTATTACGAGCTTCTACCTACGGAAACAACTTCCTTTCCCTGTATAACGGACAAGTATTTGCCGAGGTGGTGACCCACCCTCTCTCTTTCGCTAGATAATTCTATATCTCTCTATCTTTAGTTCTGTGTTGATCAACCACAACACTGGACAATTTTATACGTACTTATTATTCTATTTGATATTTAATAATTTCGTACTCGTTGAGATCGTTATTCAAATTTAATTGTATATATTCGATTTAATTATATTTTCAATCAAATTTGATAATAAACGAGATATGGAAGAATATTTGTTGTTTTCAAAGTTCACCGAGAGAGTGGGATTCATTTAAAACGATATGCTGCTACTTCGAAGAAATGAATTTTCTCGTAGATCAGTAGACGTCATCTTGGTTATCTTTCGGGTGAATGAGAAAGAGAGAAGTTATGCGAAGATTAAACGGAGGGCAATCTGCTGCGGTGTTCTCTCTCTTTTTTTTCTTTCTTTCTTTCTTCTTTCTTTTTTTTTTTTCTTGCTTTTTCTTTTCCATTTCTTTCTTTCCTTTTCTCCCAAACGACCAGATTTTTATGCCTAATTAATCGCCATAAATCCGAGGGAAAGCCGCCCGCCGGATTACGGTGAAATTTGCGCGAACCGTCTCACTCTCGTGAGGGGTGATTCAATGATTTGTAGATGCACAGGGTGAGATCCTTCGCTCCTCGTAATTCGCCTTAAGCGTACACGATCTTCCACGTTGATTGAACGCATTAAAAGCCATCACTTTCGGTTAATCTTCAAAAACAACAAAACTACCGTATACAAATACAAATACGAATACGAAGAAAAAAAAAAGAAAACATTATAAAATTTTATTCTGCGATGATAACACGAACGATCTCCTCGGAATATATTATCCTATAATTTTTCTGTAAAATTTATCGAATATTCTCATCGGTAGTTGATATTATTTAAAAAAAAAAAAAAGAAGAAGAGAAAAAAATCATTTCTCCCGTTCTCGATCAAAAGTACCTCCTACGCATTCTACTTTTTCCATTAGCATTTATCCAAACTAAAGCTCGAGCCCTTGGAAATAGGAAAAAGCTGGCAGAGGATGAAAAGTAGAAGTAGTAGTACTAGTAGTAGCAGCAGAAGCAGCAGCAGCAGCAGCACTACGGGCAGAAACAAAATGCAGAAGCTCAAAGTTATCCGCGAAGTTTCGAGTGCAGAGCCAGTTGATTTATCGGGCTCATTACTGCCAGGAAAGAGGGAGGACTACAGGAATGGAACCACCCCAGCGGCGTGTTTTACAAGACGGCATTAATTGCTCGAATTAAATATGCACCTCACTCCGCGCTGTAATTTATTTCGGTTTCCTTAAGCACTTTAAGTCATCGGGAACTCGGCCTTAGTATACGCCGCCCATCGCCAAAGCTTTCCACTAACGTTAATAATGAGTATGCGGGATATTAATTGACGTTACTCCGAGAAACGGTTCTTTAGACCTGTTGTAACCTGGTTAAAACGATTTTACGTTTTATCCTATCCATAGTATACATGAATCAAATGTTATACGTACGTGGTTTAGACTTGACATGAACGATCATTCTAATTAACACCTTCCCGATTGACTTATTAATACGTTCTCCGCGTATCAACAACGTCTATTTGCTTCATTTTACTTTCATATTCTTTTCAAAAATAAACATTTTATAACATTTGATATAATGGCTAGGTACAGGAGTCGATTACCCAGTCGAAAACTTAGTGTTTACCGCACGCTTCTGTATTTTATGATATATATAGAACAAATTTAATGTTTATTATTATAAGTAATTCCTCTGCTCTGAACTAATGATTGTTTAATTTTGTTCTTTCTTTCTTCTTTTTTGCTTACCCATCTAATATAAAAAGAGGAAATTATTTATATTATTTTTTAAGATTACGTCATTGTTTGTTTTCTTTGTTTACAGGAACGCTTTTGACGAAGAATGTCGCGCACAGAAAGCTCTCAACCTATTGAAAGCTCGAGATCGTCGTATAGCTTATCTTGAAAAAAGAGTCATTGAATTGGAAGAAACAGCTATTAGTATGCATGCGATGAGTTTGCGAGCATCCTCGACACTTTCCAATTTAGTTGATCTACCGAACGACAAGGATGCATTTTACAATATTTCTCAAAGCGAATGTACTATGAAACACTGCGACGATTATAAAAATTCGAACGCGTTGAACAAAGATGATCGTCAAGTTTACGAACAAAGAAAATCTTTAAGCAATCAGACCAAAGTACCTAATTTGATATTGTCGTCAAATAATTCGTGCACCGATAAAGAAATTTTCACGACGTCGAGTTTGAATTGGACGAATCGAAAAAATTCGAATTATTTGTACGTTGACAATTCTAATTCGTGTACGAATGTTAAATTAAAAGAGATTAATGGTAGAACTACGAAGGATATAATTCGCGACGATACCGTTAACGAAAAGTGTCTGCCAGAAGATAACAAATCGACGTTAATTTTAACCGACGTAGATAAAGGATCATCGAAAAAAAACGAAGTTAAGTTTTTGGGTGGGAATAAGAAGGAGAATAAGCACGTGCTATCGAAAAGTAGAAACTATTATACGGAGTTTCCCAGCATAAGAGTGTCTTCGAGCGTGGCTTGGTTACGAACCAAACGGAACTTCCGCAAGAAGAAGATTCGACCCTTCGTCGTTAGGGCGAGGAGACAGCAAAAAGACGATCATCTGCCGGAGAAAATCGACGTCTCGTCGTTTCGGTGAGTACGTTGAAATCTTTTTTTCCTATCAAACAAATTGAATCAACAAAAAAATAATCAATTTTAGATAAAAAAGGAAAAAAAACGATCGACACTATCGTTCAATTATTAAAATCATTAAAATTCGTCTTAAGTAAAAAAAACGCAGAGAAGTAATTATTTATTAAATAATATTATTCAAATTGTCAAAAACAAAACAACGAAAAGAAGAATAATTCTTAGAAAAATCTTAAAAGATACCGCCGCGTTTAAACATTAACTTGTCAAAATATAAAAGCCAGACGAGTTACGATCTCGATTAACAATCTATCATTCTTAGCGAGAATAACCGATATTTTTCTTCTAATAAACTACATATATTATATATACATATATATCTCGAAACGATGGTGTTCCGCGTTCATCATCTCGGTGCACGTCAAAATGGCGATCGTTTAACCGGTAAAGTAGTGGATGCCGAGTAGAATATCAGGTCCATTGGCACGTAACAGTTGGATTTTTCCAAGTTCGGCGAGCAGCGTAACGCTTGGTGCTTGCGGTTCGACGTGAAAATGCATGTAATTAGCTGAAATTGATGTTGAACGCGAGCACGGCCGCAATTTTAATCGGCTGTCGTATGATAATTACGCGTGGCAGGCACCCCCCGACCCGTGCCGGATAAATCATTTCTCGCTCCTGCTTCGCCCGTAGCTTCGCATCACGAAGCCAGAGAACTAAAGAGAGAAAGAGAGAGAGCGAGAGAGAGAGAGAGAGAGGTTCCCAGGTATTCATTTACTTCGTATTAATCAATGTGTGAAATTGATTACGCCTAGTCTCACCGTAACGAGGGTTGTTGCTTCTCCTAGTATAGGGGAAGGGGAAGAACACACCAATGAACTACCAATCCTTTGACGTCACGTGCCTGTTTTCTCACTACTTTCACATTGATTCCATATCTAGGTATTACATTTTTCTATCTTGCAATAAATTCCGTCGATTGTTTCCACATACAAACTAAATCTTTTTCTTTCTTACAACAGAGAAAAAAAGAAAGATCTTTTAATAGTTACAAATTAATCTTAATTAAAAACGGGTCAATTTTTGTTATTATTATTATTATTATTGTTTTTAATTACACACCAATTTAAATCTAAATGATACAATTTTAATTATGTTATAATTTTAAATAATAAATTTAATCGAATAGAGACACGTTTAACGTGTATATAATTTTGTTCGATACTGTATATATATATATATCGTACGATTCTATGTTCGTATTAAATAAATTAGTATCTTCTCTCATCGTGATACTATGTCACAAAAGGAACAGATTACCTGTCTCTCTCTCTCTTTCTCCCTTTTATGCCGGTAGTCGTTCAACGATAGAAATAAAGTCTTCCTTCGTGATTTAGAATTTTTTTTCTTAAGGATGACAGTCTCCTATATCGTATCGGTCGATAGGTCGAAGCACGACCGAGAAAATTGCATTTCTATTTATTTCTGTCCGTCACGGCACCGTTTTCTGTCGTAAGACAGAACGAGTCGAGTACGATCGGATTATCATTGTCACGACTACTCTTTCTCTCTTGAAGAAGAAGGAAAGGAAGAAGAAGAAGAAGGTGGTGAAGGAAGAGGTGGGGGTGGGGGAGGCAGCAGGGGGGACAGGATTCTTCGTAGAATCGTAGAACCTGTCTCGCGACCTCATTCATAGTAGGGAACGAACGCAGAAAGTTGACAGACGCGCCACGCCAGTTTGCAAAATTGCTTGCTTGGCAAAGAACGGTGACGAAACGATTCGACGATTAACCAGATCGTCCAACGGACAATAGGATATCTCGACCTTTGATCCCTTACTGGTTCGGTCCCATTGTGTATCGCGAAAAGAAATAGACCAACTATCCTAGACGTCGAGAGCATCATTCTTACTCTGACATTTCACAATTATTTCGTGCATTAATTTTAACAAATAACATATTAACGATTGTCGTCTTGATTATTGACAATCTATAAATGTGTGATCGTTACGATATATTGAAATCTAAAATCTAAATTGTAAAGTTGCCAAAAATAATTTCTTCTACGATTTTTTTATAATTTTAATATTAAAACATCTAGAAATTGAATGCATTAAATATCCCCGTATACACGTTTCGAGAAAATGTATTACTTGTGATAACGTATACGTAGAAAATATTTCAATTAATACAATTAAAAAATATTGAGCGAACAAGTAAACTAAATTTTTGGGCGTAACAAACATAAATTGTGCTAGGATGAATATAATCAGACGTTTAATTATTAATAAAATCGTTAGTTTCAATATTTCAAGTAAAACAGTATCAATGTAAAAAGGACAAAGAATTTATGTTAGCTTTAAGAGGGAAAAAAAAGGATAATGATTGAAGAGTAATTCTGTTGAACGAGCGATTTATCAGGATCGGAGTATCGAAAACGACTAGGATCGAACTCCGATCAGTGACCTTCGACCTCGCGTCGATCTTCTTCCCCTTCCAACTCCCCCCACCCCCTCTTTTTCTCTTTCTCTTTCTCTCTCGTTTAGAATTATTGCGATCGAGCGTGGATGTGCTCTTTGACACGCATAGTTAGACGAATCGATGCGATGCGTTTCAAACTTCGAAGAGAGAAGAACATTTCGCTCGTACTCTCTCGCGCGAGAGCAGAGAAATACGCCGCTAATGGAATCAATTAGGTGTGGATTAATATTGACAGATTTATTGACTTGCCTTTTGTGCTCGTCACAGCAGCCAGATTACACAGCTCGGTCCGATTTATAACCGAAAACCATGTTTGCTACCGCAAGCATGTTAACGTAATGTCGATCCGTGAATACACACAGACACACACACACACTTACGTATATACAAAACAAAATTGACTAGCCTATATATATGCCAGTAATTATGACACTGGACTAAATACCAAAAAATTGCAGAATCGTTCGTTCACAGTAATTCATTTTATGATATAAATAATTATAATATTATTTTATTTTTATATTATAAGAATAAATATATAATTGCAATTTTTTATAATATTAATAATAAATATTATTATGTGTGTTATAGTTTATATTGGATCATTTTATGAATTATAAATAATTGTAACGTTACTTTTTAGTAATATATTATGAAAATAAATAATTACAATATATTATAATAATAATAATAATAATAATAAACTATTATACGAATTTTTGCAATTTTTTTTTTCACTTAGTTCCCTGTCATAATTATCATCATGCATATGTAAACTCATATTTTACTAACAACCACTATATCCCATTATCATCAAGAGACTAAAGTAATCGATCTACATATTATACAATACATAAAGATTGAAAATGTCGATATCCAGATCCTTGGTATAAGACTAAGATATGTTTCAACTGAGAAGGACGAGCGTTTACGTAGGTAATCTCGGACAAAAATAATAAAAATGGGACGTTGAAGGTTCGTTACGACAAGAGTCCGCTATAAAAGTAACCAATGTCCGAACCAATGTGTTCGCCGCTTTTCTATAGAGAATTAACCTCCTATATATATGTACACGGGCAGCATCGTTTGCGTAATTCGTAATTGCGTACGCGAAACTGTCGGTTTATGAAATTAACGAGGGGAACCATTAAATTTAACGATCGTTGACTCGGTGTCCACCGTGTGCAGAAGTAGTGGAACGGCATACTACGATCCTGTTAGTTGCTACCATGACTTTCTCTCTCTCTCTCTCTTTCTTACACACTCTCTTTCACCCTGTTTCATTGTTACTGTCTCTCTCTTTTATCCTGGTTTACTGTTTCTCTCTCACTCCTTCATTCTTTCATTCTCTCTCTCTCTCTCTCTCTTTCCATTACTCTGACGTTCCCTATTTTACTTCGGCTTTTTTTTTTGGGTAGGGGTATTTAATTCTTTGATCCCTTTTCTCTCCGTTCCCTTTTTTATTTTTCGTGAATGCGAATTCATCCCGTCCAATTAGCAAGATCACGGTGACACCATGGCGGACATTAAAAGAGAGAGGAACGCGACAGACTTGGACAGAGAGTGACGAAGCTAACGGGGCATTCGCGCGAGAGGCACGTCCGGCATCTTCAAGGTAAAGAGAGTAACCTATCTCTCTCTCTCTCTCTCTCTCATTCTTTATTTATTTATTTTTTTTTTTCTTTCTTTACTCTCTCTCGTCCAAGAAGAGTTCGACACGGTGACCATGCTTGAAATCGGATCGTCAGACCCTCCAATTAAAGTCCGACGACAAACTCCTGAATGTATTCGTGCTCGAAGTATTATATATATTGCTCGATAACCCACGTGGGCGGCCCTTTTTTTCAACAAATGCAAATCCTTACGGTCCAAGTAATTCCCTTTCTTTTTATTTTTTTTTAATTGTTTTCTCTCTTTTTAAACTTATGTCCAAGTGTTACGATTAAACGTCGAAAACGAAACGAAGGAAAATAATTTCTTTATTTTATTCTATTTAACCCTTTGACTGCTATGAACGCATATACTTGTTTGTTAATTTAAATGTAAAATCATTTAATGTTGGTTTTCGTATTGTTTTAAATCTCGTGTCGCGTGAAAATCATATATATATATATATAAGAAAGAAAAATTTTAATTATTAAATATAATTACAATACAATGAACGAAAACAGTCATACTAATAATAAACTATTTCGTTCCTAGAAAAACACTTCAGTCAAAAATATTCAACACTCAAAATATGAATTAATTCTAAAATGAAACAAAACCAAAATTAAAAATACATACATTATCATAATATGATATTACATTAAACGTAGTCATAAGAATGTTTAAACGAGAGAATTATTCATTATACTGTCACGAACACTGCTTCACATGTGCGTTCGCTAAAATATCCTTCCCAAAAAAGATCTAGTTTTCTAAAAAAGAAAAGAAATTAGCCAAACATCAAAAGAAAACCTACAAAAACACTTCAGCCAAAAGTATTCAATACTCAAAATATGAATTAATTCTAAAATGAAACAAAACCAAAATTAAAAATACATACATTATCATAAATATATATTAAACGTAGTCATAAAAATGTTTAAACGAAAGAGTTATTCATTATACTGTCACGAACACTGCTTCACATGTGCGTTCGCTAAAATATCCTTCCCAAAAAAGATCTAGTTTTCTAAAAAAGAAAAGAAATTAGCCAAACATCAAAAGAAAACCTACAAAAACACTTCAGCCAAAAGTATTCAATACTCAAAATATGAATTAATTCTAAAATGAAACAAAACCAAAATTAAAAATACATACATTATCATAATATAATATATTAAATGTAGTCATAAAAAAATGTTGAAACCAAAGAATTATTCATTATACTGTCACGAACACTGCTTCACATGTGATCTGTGCTTCCCAAAAAAGATCTAGTTTTCTAAAAGAGAAAAGAAATTAGCCAAAAATGAAAAGAAAAAAGGGTAGAGAGAGAAAAAAAAAGAAATTGTTGATATTACAAAGTAGTACCGAGATCGGGATCTAACGCATGGTCGAATAAAATCATCGTCGAAGTTCGCGATCTTTCGAAAGGTCGTCGAACGCCGGAAGCCGCCGACTTTAGCAGCAAAAGGGAGGACTGGGTCGTTATCTCGCCGAACGAGAGAGAAGATCTTTCGTTGATATTTCTTTTCGTTGCGACCGACGACCGACGACCACCAAAGGCTACCTGCGGTCCACCAAACGGAGTAACAAAAAAAAATAAGGGAAAAAGAAAAGGGACAGAGAAAGAAGAGAGAAAGAGAACGAAAATGAGCTGCGAGAGCGTTTCCCTTTATCGCGACGTCGACGTTGCACGACGATTTGCATAACCGTCCGGCAAAGACGTCGTTACGCTTCCTTCCTCCTTCGTTTTCGAAGAGAACCAACTCGCCAACTTCTATCTCTTTTTCTTATACATATATCTGTGTGTGTACATACACTTTTCTCTATCTATCTTTCTCTCTCTCTCTCTTTCTCTCTTCTTTGCGCATGCTGCAAAACGAGACAAGCATAACGTATACGCGACCTCGATCGTGATTCTTCGATCGATCTTTCCGATATCCCATACGTATACGTGTGTATTCACATAAATATATATATATGTATGTATGTATTTGTATACTAGGTGTTTCATTTTTTTTTTCAAATTGTCCACCATATTAGAATAAAATTCCACGCTCGCGTTTATACTCTATTATAATATATTATAATTAGATTATCTAAATTCTATTGAAATTATATTTAAATATCGTTAATACAATCTTTTTTACATAATTCATTGTCATTATAATTTTACGCGCAAAATTAATGATCCTCGTTACGAAGTTCTGATAAGACATTTATAAGACTACTTTTGTATAAACATTTTTTAATTAATATTTTTATTACATACTTACTGCAAAATAAAATTGAAACATCCTGTACTTATATATATATATATATCTTTTTCTTTCCATGTTCCTTACTTCTTCCTTATATAAATATATATGCGTGTATAAACATAAATAATAAATATATGTGCATATGTATATTTCTATCTTTTTCTTATGTACATAAATATATTTTTTCTCTCTCTCTCTCTCTCTTTTTCTTTCAATCGTCTCCTTTCTCCTTCCTCCTTTAACTCATACCGCTTTCTTTCTCTCCTTAATTCGCAATCGGTGAGTTAACGAGAACGATGCCGGCGGCGCAGAAAACAAGTAAATTACGTGAGTGTTCTACCAAGATCTCCGCTCAAGGTCCGCTAACGGCCGACCGTTAGCATCGGAATCGACCGAGAGTCGAAGGACGCGACATTGGAGGACGAAGGACAGCTTTTCCGAAAGTTAATCGATCCTTTATTTTCTATCATACCCGTATACACCTACGTCAATTAATTATTTCTAAATTTTTCTTTAATCAATTTCTAATCGACACAGATATAAGTAATATTTATTTTTATTACTATAACTGGTTACGTAATTTACCAAATACCGATAGGTAAAAAAAATTTAATAATAATAATAATAATAATACCAACTAACGAATAAATTTCTATTAACAAAGAGATTTACGAGCAACTTACAACGCTTTCACTTTTGCACGCTCGAAAATTCGGGAAAAGAAAAGAAAAGAAAAGAGAGAAGGAAAGATAATGAAATCTTAAGTTGATACATATTTTTCTTAGGACAAGAGATTTTAATGAACGAACAGAGCGTGTCTAACCATTCGTAACAAAATGCAAAATTCTTCTAATATACATACAGTCGAGTAATAATCTTGAAACCTATTCTACGTTGGTGGGCCACTGGCCAATAATAATCAGGATAAACGTTCTAGCAATGCACATTTATGCGAGTATATTACACGCTCACAATTATATCAAATATATATATATATATACATTTGTAATTATTTGTACGCAAGCGTGTGCCGTTCACTCGTAAATCATTTTTACTTTCCTCGGTGCAAAAGAACGAATAAAAATATAAATAAATAGAGAAAAAAAAGGAATAAAAAGAGTAAGAGATATAAAAAACGGGACAAAATAGACCGTGGATAGGTCCTCACTCCCATTTGCGCCGCGTGATCCAGGAAGAAGAGGTCAAAGAGTGAACCGCGCGACGTTCAACGACGATGCATCCTGTTCGAGTAAGAAAGACAGAGAAAGAGAACCTGTTCGCTCGTCCGACTCGCTGATTTGCACAAGTAGCGGATATACGGGACCGTGCAACGGACAAAGACATATACAGGGTGCTTCTTATTTACTTACACCAACATTCAAACATTTATATTTGTAATACAATAATAAAAAGAAAAACTTAGAACATCAAACGCTTGCATATGCGATGAAAGAGAGAGAGAGAGAGAGTGCATTTTTGAAGTAAATCGCTACTTCCAACGTTCAAATATTTATTTATATATATTGAAAAAAAGAAAACTAAAAGAAGTAACATCGAACACGTGCATCAGTGTATCAGATAGTAATCTTGAGATTGTAATATTTGCGTTAAGTAATCACAATTTATAATAAAAGAAAGAAATATATTTTCATGATAGATAATTATTATATTAATTATAATAATCGTTCTAAGAGAAAAGATAATTAAAATGAATTCTTATAAAATATATAATTATTGCATTACTAAATAATTATTTCGAGATAAAATGACACAAGCCAAATTAGAAATCTTTATTACTTGTTCTGCGAATTGTATTAATTTGAAGGACTATAAAAAAAAAAATTACTAGCAGATGTAATAATTACTATGTTAATTAATATATTCACGTGTTTTGTATAGAATTTTTGTAATTCAATTTTTGTTCTCATTAAAAATTATTGAACGTTAAAATATTAAGGAAACACCTTGTACATGTGCGTGCATATATGTATATATATATGAGACACATAAAGAGAAAGGGAAAGAGAAAATCAAAAAGGGAAGTAAAGCCAGGACGTAGCGGAAAACGTTGAACGAAGACGTCCCGCGGAGACGACAACTAGCGGGAGAACTAATCGCGGTAGTGCATGACATCCTTAGTTCATTGCAAGGTTTCCCCCTTCTAAACTGTACACACACACATATACCGATACTTACATACACAGATATAAGTGAAGTGCACAGCTAGATCTGGAACTAATCCAATGCACGGTGTCCTTTACTAGCAAATTTAACACGCTTGGCTTACGGTACACGTTTCTTCCTCGTGTAAATAAATCTATTAATAAATCTCCTTTAATAAATCTCTTTTTCCAAACAGATATCAAATTTCAAACTATAATTTTTTTAACATTTCAAATAATCTCTATTCCAATTAACGAATAAATACTATTTTAAGATAAATAATATTTCCAATAAATATAATATACATAGATATTTTCCAATAAATATATATAAATAAAATAATATAAATAATAAATAATAAATAATATTTATAATATAATATATAATATAATATTTCCTAAATCTATAATAGATTCAAAACATGTTTTTTTTTATTTCTTATTTTACATCTATCTTCGACTAAATAATTTATTTCCACCTATCGATGTATAACACTAAAATTCAACTGAACTTATTTATTAATTCCCTCTTACTACCCTTTCCCTTTCTTTCGCTCTCTCTCTCTCTCTCTCTCTCGTTCGTTTACTCTTTCTATCTCTTTCTTTCTCTCTTTCCTTTTCCCGCTACGTGACCCTGATCGTGGAAGAGTAGCCGAGCAAACTCTATGCTAATTACACTTTCACTTCGTACACTTTACCCATTATCCCTCTATTGTTCTCCACGTTTCAGTTACGGTATGGATATATATTTTTTGTTCCTTTCTTTCTCTTTCCTACTATCTATCTTTCTTTCATTCTTTCTTTCTTTCATTCTTTCTTTCTCAATCTCACAATCAGTCAGAAGCTCGAACACGTATTAGACGTGTCAGGCAATTAATTTCTTACCATTTTCATTTCAAACAGTTTCGCGGCACGATCTAAACGCTTATAATGACTAATGAATATGTATTAGTGTTATTGAGTGTTTCATGAATTCGCGATTTAACAAACACCGGAAGATAGGTGTTATAATAACTATAAACGAAAAACTTATACGAATGAATAAGTGTAACCTGAAGATATTTATTCTTTGTTACGTAAAATACATTATCGATCAAAAGTTTGATAACGTTTGTTTGATTTCCGTTGAAAGTTAGAAACTATTTATAGGTTTTATATCAAACATTAACGAGTCGAATTATGTTATTAAAGATTTCAGCATATATTTACGTATGAGAAATATTCGAAATATTAATTGCCAGAATGCTCTGCTTAATTGTTAGGCTGTCAAAAATTGACAATCTTAAAAGAATACTAATTCTTCCGTGAAAAAAATAATATAAATTTTATAACATATATACACTCAACTGGTAGATTTTTCTTGTCGACAAATAAAATCTATCTGAATAACTTCAAATCCCCCCTTAAAATATTAACTTTCATTAAATTTTGCGTAAGTAACTTCAAACTTTTGATTGGTAGTGTATACACGTGTATACCTCTACTCATACAGGTACACAAACCTTTATAGGTGAATAATATCGAATCGTTCGCGGATTAATCGTGGTGCAGATCACAGCGTGCACTGTACGAAATTATAAAACGATCCGTCTCGAGTGCATACGGTGCACATCGACGTCGTCATCCGGCGATCCGATAGGATACACTCCTCTGCTTTCACGATAACGAGCCGGAGTCGATAAATCAAATTTATTACAGACGATCGTTTCCTTGACAGCCCCAAGAAGCAAAACCCGCAGGGAAGAATTTTTCCTTAGGTGAAACTCACTGCAGGGTTAGGAATATTTTTATTATACGCATGCCGCCTATCCTATCCCAATCGACAATTAATTAAAACGTTACCATTCGTTTCAACGACTTTTCAAAATCGTACTTTTGTTCAAGCGATCTAACGTGTCGAATGACGATCGACAAAATTATAAAAACCCATATCCGATTAAATATTTTTTAAAAGAACGACTCGCATATGAAAAGAAAATTGTTGAACGTTTAAATTCGTCAAAAAATAAAATCTAAGTAAAGAAGAAAAGTTAGATTGACGATACGTGAACGTATCGGACAAACATTTACGAATAACACTTTTTTACTACTTGTCGAACAAAATTCATAATTGAAAAAGCGTGTGTCGAGTGACACTGATTATAAGTCTTTTGATAAAAAAAAAAAAACAAAATTAAATTGTTAAAGGATGATTGAAAAGAAAATTATCGAGTCGGTGAAATTCTTCGTCTGGATTCTCGTCAGAGATGAAATAAATAGTCAAAGAAAGAAAGGATAGAGATACGTGGACGTGCGTGAAAGGTGATCGTCCAGCTGCTCTGAAGAACTCTCTCGCGTGGACGTTAACGTGTTTGAGAAAGTTACAGTTCAGTTGTGGCTATTTGCGAAGCGTCCTTTTGCTTGCACAGACACATACGCATACACACATGCGTATACATCATCATCATCATCATCATCATCATCATCATCATCATCATCATCATCATCGTTGTCGTCGTTGTACATAGAATTGGCAAACGAATCTCTTGCAACAGTTAAGAAGAAAAATAAGAGAAGGGGGATGTAAGGGGGGAATGTAAATAGATGGAAGTTACTTAAAAAATCTAGGAATGAAGTCGTAAAATATTATGGGGCAGTTGTTACAGATTCCTTCCTTTTTCGTTCAATATCACCTCGTTCATTTAATATCTTAACGAATTGTCAGACAATATTTTTATTTGTATAATACGATAATATTGTAAGGAAATGAGAAGATTAAATTAACGTCATTTATATCGGCTGCTACTGTGTGTATCTAATAATATGATAATATCTAGGAGTAATGTATGTTGTTCATGGAAATAAAAGGTGTTGAAACGTTTTAGAGAAATTAAAACGATTAAAATGATGACGTTTATATTAAATGATAGAAATGATGATAGGAAACAGATTTTAGAAAGATAAATGTCACGAGATTAATGGGGATTAAATGTGTTAGACTTCGTCCGGGTGTTTGATTTATTTGATTATATATATATCTGATATCTAAACAATATTTCTCAACTTATAAGGAAGTATTAAATTTTTCATGGTTGGCTAAATAATATATGGTATTTCTGTCAAAGATAGGAAAGTAATTGATTTGTTAAATATTTCTAGAAACACCTGAAATATTTTTATAAATAATACGATAACGCAAACCTATAAATAATTTAATTAAGATTCATTGATTCCCATCAAGAAAAGATTTCTCAATAATTTCATATTATACAAATTTAGATTAATCTCCAATTGATATCGCGTGAAAAAATAAATAAATGTTTTATTCGTCTTATTTTGTTGTTGTTGAAGTAATATAAATTTATAGACAAATTTTTGAACGAAAAAGTACACGTTTCGTCTAGGATACCAAAGATTATCGATATTGTTCGATTTTCACAACGACCAATGGGAAGAAGCAAGATGAAAAGGGCGTTACAAGACGTGGCTTCACAACGTAGCACGATTAATCAAGCGAGGAGAGTTGAAGAGGCAAGAAACGAGAGAGAGATGACTCGCGCAATACAATGTCGACGTATACTAGAAACAAATCGATCGAGATCCACGAACGCTGTGTGCAACCTATATACTCTTCTTGCTATTCGAGTTTGAACGTATACCACGGTTAAAGAAAAAGAGAAAGAGAGATAGAGAAAAAGTAAGAGAAAGATAAAGATAAAGAAGAGAAAGATAAATAGAAAAAAGAAAAAGAGAGAGAAAGAGAAAGGGAAAGAGAAAGATCGCGATCGCTAGAAACAACTTCTCTCGGCTCTACGCCAATGACTGATCTCTACTCAAAGAATCAAGATGCATGCCGATGCAACGACATTATTTCGATGATAAGCTCGAACGAACGGTTGCTCAACAAGCTTCACGCTCTTACATCTAATATGGAATATTTCCAAAAAAATACATAACGAGGATAGTTGATAATATTTTTTTAATACGAGTAACACGTTCGACAAATGATTCTTCAAATTATTCTGATCAACTCACTGACTTTGTCTTCTAAAAATCAATCATAATTTATTCAATCGATGTGAATTATAAATAATTTAATATCAATTTATATTATAAAATTTCACTTATTCGAAATTAATAATAAAATTCATATCAAATCCAGAATAATTGATATACGAAAGTAAAATGATTTTCTATTAAATCAAACGCAAGAAAACACCATACAAAAATATATTCTAAATTAATCAATTAAAATATTTGAGATGGAAAGGATCGATTAATTGTTTAACAAAAAAAAAAAAGAAACAAAATAAAAGAAGAAAAAATATTCGATCGAGTGAGTGCGTAGCACTCGCAAAACTCGTCAAGGCATCGATCAAATCCGAGCTCAGGAAAGAAACCGTTTGATCGACGCCGGCCGAGGAGCACTCATGCAGAGAGAAAGAGAGAGAAAGAGAGAGAGAGAGAGAGGGAGAATGATCGGTAAAGGCGTAAGTTCTCTCTCATCTCTTGAAGACTTGGACGTTGACTCCCGACAGAAAATTCGTCCTGAGACAGGCGTCGCCATCCTTAAAAGGCGTATCGCTCCTTGACCCGCGTTCTCGCTCATTCGTCACGCATGTCGTACCACGACATATAACTATGAAAGTTCCTCGCGTGTAAAGTACTTTCGCGACCTCGACGATATTATATTTGCGATTATAACCAAGATTCTTCCCTTTATTCCAATATCAAAATTTTATTTTCCCTTTTTTTATTTCATCAAAATAAGAGATTCATTACTAATTCGTATTGAGTAAATATTATTAAACATTATTAATCGATATATATATGATGTGTATTATATAAATATTACAAGTGTTTTCATTATATTGAAAATGAATAATTATATATAATATAATAAGATTTATTTTTATTTATAATATAATATATCGTTTCATATTTTATTGATCAAGAATAGGATAGATAACGTTAGAAGAATTTCATTTATTTTCTAACAATAAGGTATTAATTATAATATTATTTTTTCCCAATTAAAATGAAGAAATAATAAAAATATAATCATTAGAATGAAATGGTAGATTAATGAATCCTAACGATAATGATTATAATCGATGGATTGTCACGCATGTTCTTTATATTATATTCTATCAATGATTTGTTAATCTTTTGAAAATAGTATGGATTATTATATTCGAGCGTATAAATGTATACAATAATAATAATGTCATCTAGTGACAGGTTAGCAATTTTCCATTAAGCGTCATCATTATTGTCTTGGTCGTCCTGTAAAAGTAGTTGTCTTTAACATCGGCGAGTTACAACACGCTGGCCGCGAGTAATTGATTCGGCGCGTTTAATTTAACGAAAATTGCACTCGGGGATGGACACTCACGGTGGACGATCGCGCGCAGGCGAAAGCAAGTACTCGTAATGGTTGTAATTTACTAAAACGGGACTGCCTGGCTGACCGCATAAAGCACCTGAGAACACGGTTCATTAGTCACCGCCTTTCCCCCTTTCCCACCTCGTCCATCGCGTCTCAACCGCCATAGGAAGGAAGGAGTCTTACTTTGCGAGTGTCCTTCCTGGCTAACCGAGACATCCTTTCTTCGAAACTTTCAACTTTTCTTCGTGGTAAACCGCACCCTCCGATAACAACCCTCATTCGACTAAATTAAACGAAACGATATTGCGAAATTATCCAATTTTACGATTTCTATATTCCTTTCCTATGATTAATATTAAAATATCATCATACAATAATAATAATAATAATAATAAATGTGTTACATAACGTGAGCATTCCTCGAGTCTATAGAACTGTGAAATTAGACTTGGCATGGTCCCATCTGATCGGTTCGATACTTCGAACAACAGGAGAGAGAGAGAGAGAGAGAGAGAGAGAAAGAAAAAAGAAAAGGTCGTAATAAAAAGATTGACAACAACAAAAAAAAGAGACAATTTTTAGAAAAAATTCAACTCACTCTTGTCTACTTCACGATCATCTGACTAAACATCGTAACACGACGGATGATAATTATAATAACTTGTAAAATAGTTAAAATATCTTCGTATCATTCATCGCGAAAACACAAAACGTTACATCGAACGTTCGCGGACGATAATACGATAAAAATAGAATAAGAAATAGAAAGAAAAATAGAGAGAGAGAGTAAGATTGACGAAGAGAAGAAGGTATTACGCCACTGTCTTGACCGAAGTCATTGGAGGCGTCTTCTGGTCGATCCCATGTACCTCATGATTGAACGAACACACCAGAGATCTACAAAGATCTACACTCTCGTGTTGATCCACCTCTCTTTGTCACTCAACCAATACTGTATTCCCTTACGAGAAACTCATGGCCGGCATTATTTAGCCACTCGTCCGCTTGTTGTTGTCCCGAGTTCCTTTTATCTTGATTTAATAACTGTTAATGTCATCGCAGTCAATCATGAGACACGGAACTTACAACACAACTCTTTCTATTTTTCGTTATCTATCAATTATCGGGTACCCCCATTCGTTCGACGATGTTCCGATTAAAAGAAACACGAGATTACAACTACGACGACGACGACGACGACGACGACGACGACGAATCACATCGGGAAGATTTTCAATTAATTTGTATAATTTAATCGAATACGTTGCGGAAGTTGCCGAAGCAAGCCGATGTTGAATCGTATCGTATTAATAATAACAACAACGATTATCTATCTACCTTTTGGCGAATAACTCAGGTTCTCTCAGTTAAATCTTTAAGTAAATCGTAAGTAAGTAGTAGTTGGCACGAGGTCGTGAAAGGAATCGTTTGATGTCGCCGCCTCTTTTACCTCGGTCCATAACTTTCGTCGGATATTCTTCTCCCCTTTTCGCCCACCCCCCTTTCCTTACCCCATTCCTCTCTTTCATTCACTCCCACCCTATCCAACCATCACCACCACCACCACCTCTTCTTCGTTCCGTAACCATCTCCGAGGAAATCACGCGGAAGATTCTTCTGCCATCGTTCGTCTAAAGACTTATTTGTTTTCTTTTTTTTTTTTCCTTGTCTTTTACCCTCGTCCTGGGACGTGTATCACGTTAGGATTGCGAGAACGAGTGCGATCCGTTTCTCGTTGAATCGCTACCAGATCAACCATGAGTGTATTATCCCTACACACTGATGTGAATTATATTTAGGTAGCCCATTCTTACATTAGACGGTTTATTTGACGTCCAATCTTGTCTAACGAAATTAATAATCAACACCAGTTACAAATTATTTTAATTCTATTTAACATAAATATATAATTTTATATTATATCGTCTTTGGGGGGGGATCGTTAACAAAGCATTAAATTTTTGGATTAGACAGGTGAATCGGATGTGAAGGAGAAAGAAATAAAAAATTTATTTCTTAAATTTGTTTTTTTGTTTTTTGTTTTTTCTTGTTTTTCAAGTAAAGAACGGAAATAGATGCGTCTTACGTGTAAGAAATCGCAAAAGGTGTACATTACACCATGCGGCACGTTTATCGACACGGAACCGTTATCAAACTCGGATCTTCCATGAAGAACGGCAGTCGTTCGGGTGGTACCAATTTGTCCTTTCTTTATCAAGCGTCATCTGATGGCGACCCGACACCATGCGCTCGACTGAATGCAACGGCTACCTTGAAGCGACACCGGCCAAGAAGAACCACAATGGGAACAAAGCGGCTTGCTGTCTTTCGCATAGGTTTTGTTTCATTCCCGTGGTGGACAACCGGCGTTATTTGTCATGCATTTTCAACCTCACCGATTTCATCTTGGATATTTTTCTCTGCCTTGTCCTTATAACACCGGGCTACCCTTGCGAATCATAAATGCCGTAGAGAAGCAAGCAACAAGATAAAACGAGCGAAAAGTCATATCAATGAAATCAACTTCATTCTTTCGTGGAAAAACCACGTTTCCCCATCCTGTAATTTATTTTCATCAAAACACATTTGCAATTAAATTAATTAGATTCGATATATGTATCGAATAAATATTGAATTACTCATTATGATTTTGATCAAGATTTTATTCATTTGGATTTATCGCGACTCGCTAAAGTAATATACAATTTAACAATTATTTTTCATACTCGAATTTCTATAATAACAAGCAACAATTTGAATTATCTCGATAATTTTTCTATACCTCGAAACAATTTCATTTGTAAATATTTTTTAGTTGACAATTATTAAAGTGAACCAACCAATTGTAAAATATTTCGATATATATATATATTTTTTTATTTATTTTATAATAAACAAGCACGCGAAATAAAAAATAACTATTCTTAAAGCATCAACAACAAGAAAAAAAAGAAGGAAAAAGGTAAAATATATCCGCAAAATATACACATAGATTATATATCTCAAAATAACTTACAATTAGACTACTTTCAAAATAACTTACACGTCTATATCCCTCCTCCCACCCTCCAACCATCCATTTAACAAAGATTAGTATTATTAAATCTTATTACACGAACACTTAAAGCGAAGAATTTCACGGAGTTAAATATCCTCGAGTTAACGTTACATATATATACACTCACACACACACATACCTATATATTATAATATACTACATGATAACATTCATCGAGAGAGTTAGGAATCTAGAAAATATTACGAGTAGGAGTGTAACGACCGCTTTCAAATGGTTGGAGAGCAGCGTTTGGTCGAGTCCGACCTTCTCGATGATACAAGAATTAACATCCGAAGAACGGACGCGCGTGGCTCTTACCTCCTCTGCCCGGAGCTACAGCTTAATTGGCATATCAATCCCCGGACGAAACGCGAGATAAGTGCCGGAGGAAAGTAAGACAAGGAAGGTAAGAAAGAAAGAAAGAAAGGAACGAACGAACGAACGAACGAACGAACGAAACGTTCCGTTCCTTCTTACCTTAATAAAGTTGCATACGTTCTCTTCTCTTTCTTTATATCGTTTTTTTTTCTCTTTTCTTTTTTTTTATCTTACTCTGACTCTCTTTCTCTCTCACACTCTCTCATACACACATCTATCTCTCTCTCTCTCTCTCTCTCTCTCGATGTGCACACGATCGAACGAACGAACCATACCATAAGTTCCATTCCTTCGACGAAAACTCGTTCGATCGACATTTATATTATGTTAACCGTATAGATCGTATGGAATCTCATCGGTACACACAGAAAAGAAAAACAAAAACAAAAAAGAGAGAGAAAAGAATATCGAAATAGCTTAGTGAAATAAGCGGATAATTGACTTAGAATGAAAATGTTAATCTCTACGAAAGGCCATGACGTCTCTCGTTAGAATAAACATTCGTGCGTGTATTTAATAAAATTCAATAATGCGAAATGAATAATAAGGAGAAATGATTTGTAACGCGAAATGTGGGAACACGATTGATACGGATTATGGTTTATTGTGTTACTACGATCGATAATGAATATTTATATACTTTCTTTTTTTTATTTTATATATAGAAAACAATGCGAAATGTTGGGAACTATAGAGAAGGATATATTCATTTGAACGCTTAGAAATTTTGTCTTATATTACTTCAGACGTACGTAAATGTGCATTTGTTCTGTTGGAATGAATTCATTAAAATAAATGATCGATTATTATGTTTAATAATACATTGTTAGCATCGATCAAACGAATTACGAACAAACCTACCAATCCTTAATTAACTCACGGAATAATACTTGCATTACGTAATTATTAAAATTACCGAGCAGTGATGATATTAATAATCCATTTTATACTTCTAAGTCGAAGAAAATATTTGTAAAAAGGCTACGAAACAAAATGCAATCGAATAAACCAAATAACCAATGGTTTTATTAAATTAATTTTATTTAGATGATAGGAAAATTTTGTACACGATTTGTGATTCAATTATCGTATCGTAACGAAATAAAATAAAATAAAATAATATTTAACTAAGTGAGAGGAATAATCATGGGTTTTTTTTTCACGGGGGAATAAAAATAAAACAATGTGTTCTTAGAAGAAGTGAACGATAGGCTCGAAGGGATTGCAGAGATAATAACGAGACGATTAATTTGCATTGCTCGCAAGAACACAGTTGGAATTGTCTATTACACGATTCAAACTATAAACGTTTGGAGGAAGGCTGTGCATGATAGTACTATACCTACACAGAACTTAGTTATGTCGAATGTGCACAAGCAGATCGATATCTACTGGAACGACTTTGCTTGTTCGTATATCGATACCTCGATAGCGTGTCGTAACGACTTTATAATAGATATACAAGCAGGTTATAGCCTAAACGAACTGGATCGAAGGTCAAACTTCCAAAGATATATAGAAAATTTTACATTCATACCATTTTTGTATGTCGTCTAAAGTAAAGGGTTCAATATTTTTTAAATATTACCTAGATTCCATTCTACTAAAATAAATACAAGCAGGTTATACCTAAACGAGCTGGATCGAAGGTCAAACTTCCAAAGATATATAGAAAAATTTACATTCATACAATTTTTGTATGTCTTCTAAAGTAAAGGGTTCAATATTTTTTAAATATTACCTAAATTCCATTCTACTAACATAAATACAAGCAGGTTATACCTAAACGAGACTAAACTTCCAAAGATATATTGAAAATTTGACTTCGACACCATTCTTGTATGTCTTCTAAAGTAAAGGGTTTAATATTTTCTTAAATATTACATAAATTCCATATATTTTGCTAACAAATTTCTATATATAAAAAAATAAACTTAGAAATAAAATTAATGGGATTACTTTAAAATACACTGATTACTTTTATAGTATTCTCAGTATAATAATTAACATTTTCAAAATGTTCCCATTATCTGATTGCTATCGTTCTAATCTCTATTTAAACGAAACGATGATCCATTAAAATAGTTTTAAGGTCAAGCCCAGGTATATCAAGAAACTAACGAATCAAAGAAGATTTTCACACCCAATAATCTCTGCGTGGATAGAGCTCGTCATATTCGTGGTGTTTAGTAAAGTAAGTGGGTGAAACGGAGGGCGACGTTTACTCGCACGATAGCACCGTATAACGGGCAATTGGTAAGGCGTTTTGTTGAGCTAAGCTAAAGCGAGAACATAGGGCCAAAGAGGTATTTTTGTGTAATTACCGGTATCACGCGACGCCCAAGGTGTTACTCCATGGTGAATCTACGATACCTTCCCTCTCTCTCTCTTTCTCTCTCTCTTACTCTCTTACTCTTTCACTTTCTTTCTCTCTCTTACTCATTTGCGCATCGTATGCTTCTCGGGACCGATCGTCGTCGCGGTATATAAACCCTTCCTCCGTCCCTTCACCGACTACTACCTTGCAATATCCGTGGCAGTTGGGTGAAACTTGGAAACTGCTGGTTCGACGGTCGCATGACTCCGATAAGCGATTATGCTTTAACGGACTACCACCAGACACAGACCCTTAACTACCGGTTACTTTATTGCCCTCTCACGACGATCACACCACGAGGAAATCGACTTTCGACTTCATTCAACGTCCTGAGAAATTATCTTTCTTTTTTTATTTGTATTTTTCTTCCTCTTCCTCTTCTACTTCTCCTACTTCTTCTTCTTCTTATTCTTCTTATTCTGTTTTTCTTATTTTCTCAAGACATTGGTAGTTTCTATTCAAATATTGAGACGATTACGTGGGCGGTGAACAATTATTCTAGATTAAACTTTACTATTTTAATTCTCGATCAATCGGGACAATTTCATACGAATGACAAAATTGGATCAATCAATTTGACTTACTCTCCAATAAACGATATATTTCTTTTCTACGATTAAATTGCAAACGAATATAAATGTACAAAGAAAATTTATTACATTAAATTGTACAAGATCGATAATAAAAACAAAAAGAAAAAATATATTGACGATCGATCAAACGATGAAGAATAAAAAACCTTAAAAAAAAAGAAAAAGAAATTCAAACTCTAAGAGAAACAGAAGCGTTGTTCGAATGCACGTATCGGAACGTCAACATGTCCAAATCAGCACGTGCTTCTCCTTTTAAAGACTCGCTTTGGTCTGTTTCGCGTTTCGATCTTGCCCGCAGAATCGGATGAACGAACGCAAACGGACACGCACGGTCGCTTCTGAACGATTGAATGAATACACAAGTATATATAGGTATATATAAATAAAAAGATAAACAGGCGTTCAGTATTCTTCAGATTAATTTGCTCGAACGAACATAAGACAAAGGAAAGAAATCGACGTGTCGTCCTTGATCGTGCTCGATACCGACTACCTGATAACAATATTGGCATCCCTTTTTTTATATATCAGATTTTTATTTCAATTCTTTATTTTATTACAAATATATATATATATTTCTTTTAATGAAATATAAGAAACAAAAGTATTCATTAATACACAAAGATAAAATATTGAGAGAATAAAATATAATAAATAAATTAAATAATAACAAAATCTCTATTACAATAATGATTAATAAATTATTTGACGATTAAAATATTTCCTACAAATCTGTAGCATTTGATATCTACAAAAATTAATAAAGAAAAAAATTAAAAAAAAATAAAATTAGTGTAACAACGTTGCATCTGTAACAAGATCCTATTTGCAAATAAAATACCCCGACTATTGATATATACAAATGAATTATTTAATAACTACGATAATTCATAAACACTTAAAATTTGACATGAACAAAATATATAAGTTAAAGAATTAAGAGAAAAAAAGAAACAACTACGTAATAACGTTGCAACTCTCACGAGATACCTCTTTTGCCAAAAAAAAAAAAAAAAAAGAAAAAATATACTCGAAGTACGACGTCGTCCGTCCGTCCGTTCATCCGTTCTCTCTCGTTCACGTGTCTAACTCTTTCGGTACCTGTTCGTCTTTGGTCGTTACGGATGGTTGCCTCGTCGACGGCGGTCTTTTGTGCCGTCGCTTGTCATAATGACATCAGGCAAAAACTGTCAATGCTGCCGTGTATCGGCTTCCACATGCATATATTAGAGGAACGTTCAAAAGTCTTCTCAATCTTCTTACGTTGCGTTTCCAACATAAAGAAGAAGAAGAAGAAGAATAAGAAAACGTTAACATCTGACCGCCATTGTTTATCCTTTCTATTTATTTTTTTGAAGTTATACTTCTTTTGGCGCGTTGGGGAAAATGTAATGAGGAGTGGATTTTATTCCGAACGCTGGAAAAACGACACCATGAAGTTGTCAGTATTACGACGCGCGGCAAAGCGATTTCAAGTATACGGCATGAAGTTGTCTTCTATTCTTCTTCCCCCTTTTTTTCTCAAGCGGGTCACCCATCCCAAATCTAATCGTACTCAGCGCTGCTTTACTTAAATGATCGAGCGAGAACTAATGCTGTAACCGCGCTATGATTGTTGACGCGTGAAGTAATTCAATATATCTCTCTTATATTTAGTGTGGACTGATATCTAATATTTTGATATTTTCTTTTCTTTTTTTATTCTTTCTTATATATATAATAATAATTATTTTTTTTTTGAAGTTATTTTTTTTTCTTTGAAGTTTTTTTTTGAAGTAATTTTTGAGGTTATATTCGTTTTGGTACGGCAGAGAAGTATAACTTCTTACGTGCGTACATAAGTAGACATCCAGTTTTTTTTTTTTTTTTTGAAGTTATACTTCTTTGGCGCGTTTGGGAAAATGTAATGGGAGTGATTTTTTTCCGAGCGTCAGTAGAAACGACATCATGAAGTTTGTCGGTATTTATGACGCGAAACGATTTCAAGTTTACGGCATGAAGTTGTCTTCTCTTCTTTCTCCCATTTTTTTTCAAGCGGGTCACCCATCCAATTACTAATCGTACTCAGCGCTGCTTTACTTAAATAATCGAGCGAGAACTAATGCTATAACTGCGCCATGGCTGTTGACGCGTGAAGTAATTCGATATATCTCTTATATTTAGTGTGGACTGATATCTATATTTGATATTTTCTTTTTCTTTTTTTTTTCTTTCTTATATATATAATAATTATTATTTTTTTTTAAGTTATTTTTTTCTTTGAAGTTTTTTTTGAAGTTATTTTGAGGTTATTGAGGTTATATTTGTTTTGGTACGCAAAAGAAGTTTAACTTCTTACGTGCGTACATAAGTGCACACACCAGTTTTTTTTTAATGAAAATTATATCGAACATTTTACAAATAAATTCAAAATATCGTTAATTATTATATTTCGAAAAAATTTTCATTACAAAAATAATTTTTAATATTTATATATATATAATTATTACACGTTACACGTAAAATATAAATTAATTATTTTTTTCTGCCGCTTATTTATACTTCCTATAAATTATTTTCCCAAAAGTAAGTAAGATAAAATAAGACATTAAATAGATGAAGACATTACGATACAACACGAGGTTACTTCCATTCGCGAATCCTTTTTTCGGACGATTCATACGCAAATTCGAGCAAGTAAACGACCAAAAAGATTTTCCAAGGTTGTTATACGTTGGAGCCTTTCTTGACTTTGATGGATCATTCGTTTTTCGACGAAGAGACGAGACGATGACGGGCAAAATCGTTTCCTTTCATAAATTTGCGTCATCCTCCCCCCCTCCCGCCCCTCTTCGAATTCCGAATTCGAATCGAATATCGAATTTAACTTTACCTTCTCTTTACCTATCCCTCTTATATCTACTTTTATATTTTGAAAAAGAAATTATCAATTGTAAAGAAAACAAATGAAAATAAAAATTATTAACTATTCCTAAATATTGTCGCCTGGAATTTTTAAAAATCGTGACAAAAAAAATACCAGACGAAAATATATACGTATAAGGAAAAAACAATATAATCCAAAAAAAAAAAAGAAAAGGCATTTTAACGTACGCGACAAAACATAGTAATCGAGTAAATCGATCTAGTTGGCAAAAGTATAGAAAAAGATTACGCATTAACAAATAAATTCCCATCCTTGGTGGAGACTCACGCGGAGTCATGGATGACGATAATTATCGAACGAATTGCTTCTCGCGTTCTCTCGTCGCCGTATTAAATCGATGACCGTTGCGTGAGAGCGCACGGATGATAGAAGAGTTATAGGAAACTTTTTTTTTTAAGTCTTTACCGGTGGTGGTGGTGCACGCTCGTTTGATAATACTCTCGTACCGAGGCAAGATCGTGAGAGATAGAAAGAGAGAGGAAGAGAGAGGAAGAGAAACGAATAAGAAGACAAAAATATCGTTAAAGAAAATGATGGAAAACGATGAAGTATGAGAAAGAGAGAGAAGATAAAGAAAACGATAATGAGTAAGAGTGAGAAAGAGAAAGATAAAGATCACGAGAGAGTGAGAGAAAGAGAAGGAAAACGATGATGAGAAAGT
Organism: Polistes fuscatus; assembly: GCF_010416935.1. Taxonomy (NCBI): domain Eukaryota; kingdom Metazoa; phylum Arthropoda; class Insecta; order Hymenoptera; family Vespidae; genus Polistes; species Polistes fuscatus. Next base: position 9,711,323 of record NW_025113140.1, on the reverse strand, counting down.
ATGTACGAGAGAGAGAAAGAGAGAGAGAGAGAGAGTTCATGGTTGTCCTCGAAGGATGGCCGGTGGCTTCGATAATCAGAGGCGATTACTGTCGTCTTCCTATGTTTTTCAGTATCCCCTTTCATACTCGTTTCTTCTTCTTCTTGTCGCAGCACGTTAGCCGATTTTCTACGTAGCCGTAGAGAAAAAGACGGAGGTGGTTTAAAAAAAGATAAAGAAAACTTATATATAGAAAGAGAGAGAGAGAGAGAGAGAGAGAAAATAAATCCCACAAGCGTCTACGGTAAACTATTACGGACGGTAAAGGAGCTTAATCACCGCACGGACCAAGAGATACGATGTGACTTTTCTTATTCCTTTTATTCTTCTTCTTATTCTTATTTTTTGTCTTCTTCTTCTTCTTCTTCTTCCTTCTCTCACATAGTTGCGTTTCCTTCAAATTGCAATGAAATCGCGTTTCTTTATAAAATCGTTTTTACTCATACAACACACGTAACGCACGCGCGAAAGAATTATTGTTTAAGAGGATGATCATTGTTTGTGTCCGTGACCGTGTTCCTAATTATCCGTTCGAATTTTCTAACTAACGACGAATAGATTGTTAATAAATTTGTTTTTTTTTTTTCGTTTAATTTTTGATTATCGTTGATTTTATCGTCGAGAGATAATTTTGGTTGAGAAAAGTTTTGATTAAGATTCATTATTTCTAACGTATTCTTCGTATTCTAGATAAGGATAAATTATATGCTCTTATTAAATGCTATACTTTGATTGATTACACTATTCTTATTATACTAAATTATATTACGATTTAGGTCACTCTTATAATGTAGAATATAATGTATAATGCATACGTTTTATGCATATTTAATATATAACAGTTATGTTTTACTTATATTTATAATTAATGTTAAAAGAGAAAATAAATGTTTACATACGTGTTGACGATACGAATGCTGAAACTATACTGAAGCTTTCCGACCTTGTCCTTTTCTATAAGTATAAACGAACATTACGAATGTTTATATCTATCTTGTCACGTTTAATGTTGCTCAAAATGTTGCTGTTGCGATCTCGTATGTGGTAGTAGAAAATTTAACAAAATACAAAAATGTCTATAAGTGCAACTATCGAAAATTAATTCTAAACCAGTTTGTCGATACTACACGAATGGTATGTCTGTGATTTTATGATAGTGAAAGAGACTATACTATTATTTCTTCAAACACACGCATATATCACGATAAATCGTATACAATCTAAAAAAAAAGCTACAAAATGATTTATTAAAAAACTCATCGTAATATGTATATCTAAAAATTGTCGTCATTTATGAAAATAATGTTACTACGAAATTAGCATAAATAACCTCCGTCAAAAATCATAATTCCTTTTATTGTAATCTCCATAATCAGCGTATCCTTTCGATGATTCTCAAATTTCGTTCTTGGTTTAATCGATGCAAGTCTTTGTTCCTTCGAAACGTCACCAAAAAAAAAAAAAAAAACGTTTAAGCATCTCGAAGAACGTCAGCAGCCTTTGACAGTCTTATTGTCCAGTTTATGATGAATGAAGGACTTACAGAATAATCGACGTTATCGTAAATCTTCGAACTCGGAATATCATTGTAAGAGAGTTACGAGTGCCGTCATCCATTTCGATCTTGTCGCGTAGTAAATTTCGAACTAAGTTTCGAAAGAAACACGCACAGATAAGATTCTTATCGTCTTCGTACTCGAACGATCTCGATTTCGAACTCAAACTCGATCTTCGAATAAAGTTTAAATATTATACCGGTCCAAATTATATGATCAACTTTGTCGTCTGAAATTTTTCTTACAAATTTCTATTGAAAATCAATCGTTTTTCTTTGAAACAAATTTCTAATTCAATTCGAATGCATTCAAACCTTCATTTCCGCGAAACTTATTTTTTCAATAACATCGATTATATATTTTATTGATCGAATCTATAATTCAATCTTCATTATACTTTTTATAACAAATGACAAGTTGTTTTTAATTAAATCAATTTATATTTTATATATAAATTTTACTACGAAAATAAAACGATCGGCAATTTATTTGTCTTGCTATTTTTCTACGTGATAATATTATTTTGATTAATAGTGTAAGTATGTACACGTATGTTTATTAATGAAAAATAATTTTAATGCACATAACGTAAACGTGAAACTTCATTAAAAATGTACGAAACGAAAAAAAAGGATGTAAATTTCGCTTTATATAAAAATGTATGTGTATATATATGTATCTAGAAAAGAGAGAGAGAGAGAGAGATAAGAATAAGGAACTACACCTGTCGGATGAGAAGTTAACGATAATTGTAATTTACGAAGAGCGAACATAAGATAGTCATCGAAAATGTTGAACGTGGCGCAGACATCAAGATTGAAGAGGAGAAGAAAGAAAGAAAGAAAGAAAGAAAGAAAGATAAAAAGGGACGGAAAAGATCGAGCATGCTAAAGCCGTTCTTATATCGATTTAAAAAAAACACTTGCGGACACCCTACTCGATCGTAACTCAAATGAAAATCGCGTTAAGGTCGTCGTCTATGACTTTTACATCATTTAACCCCTGTTTTTGTTTCATGCCGCGCTGATATTAACGACACCCGTTAGATCGTAACTTTGTCACTCGTTTTACTAAGCAAACGTGCTTACGGAGAGAAAAAAGAAAAAAAAAGAAAAAAAACGAAAGAAAGAAAAAAAGGATTTAAGGGTTTGATCGTCCTATTAGAGTTAACCTTTCTCTTTCGCAGAGGAAAAAAAAAGGAAGAGTAAGAAAGAATAAGATCGTTCTGAGCTCATTTCATTGCGGCCACAGCTAATTGCATGCATTTTTAATAACGAGACGACTTAATCGCCAGGAGCCGTATGATGAAAACGTGCACGTAAAGTTTCCTGGCACCCCAGGGAAAAAAAAAGGTATCCACCCTTCTTCACTTCTTCAAAGGGTGAAAGAAAAAACGAATGGATAAGACTACTCTTCTTCATGGTATCGTCGCTATTCGAAAGGAGGGCGCCCATTTCAATTTCTTTTTCTTCTGAATTTTATTCTTCGAATAAAAAACAAAATGTTTAATTTTATCCTTGTCAGATAAAACCTTGTCAAAAATTACATTTAACATAGCAAATTTTATTCGCTATTTCTTTTTGGATGGAACAAATTCTATCTAAAATTATATATAATAATATTAATATTATTATTAATTAATTATATTTTTATATATATTATTAATATAATTAATATTATTATTAATTAATTATATTTTTATGTATATTAATTAATATAATATTATTATAATAATATTATATATATAATTACATAATTTTAATTTTTGTTTTGTTTTATCTATACATTACATTGTACTATACTGTAATTAATGGCCTTTAGGGAGCCTAGGCTCTAGGGTCAATAAAATATTATTAAATAAATAAATATAAAAATATATATATATTTTTTTTTATAATCAAATTGACTTGGACCGAAAACATCTTCCACGTATATTTCAATTCTGTAAATGTAAATAACTTACAAATTATCCTATTATATATATATATAAATTTATATCACATAAAATTATACTATACTATGATAAAATAATTAAAAGAAAAAAAATATAGAAATACTCGCATGAACTGTTAGACTTAACATTAGCATAACATCATAGAAAATGAAAAAAACATTCAAATTATATTTTCATACCATATTAAATCATTCAAACGAAATCATTTCTTTCCTACCGAATAATAGTATCGTGTTACGATAAATTTGACAAAATATTTATTAGGAAAATAAAAAAATAAAAAAATTCTTTAATTGAAATAAAATAAAAGAAGATAAAAAATATAAAGAAGGATTGAAGTAGAACAGTCGTAGCATCATCGGGGAAGGATTCGATGAGTGTAAGAAGAAAGCCGATGAGTTTCTTCGCATCGGTCGCGGCTCGTTGACCCATATAAATCGCGTTTTCCCCGCATCCAAGGGGATTTAATCGACATTGATATATCGAAGGAACTCTCGCCATGGCGTATACCACGTGGCGTGATTAACGCCGCTCTCCTTGTGCGAATGTGCGATCGACCGAGTTGTGTGTCCTCGTCTTCTTTCCCCCTTTATCCTCTTACCCTTCTTCTTTACTCCTGTCTCTCTCTCTCTCTTTCTTTCTTTTTTTCTTTTTTTCGAAAGCTAAAGAAATACGAATAACTCGACAATGACGACGACGACGAGCCTTTCCTTTCGTCCTTCTTGATCCTTCTTATTAAACGTAGGCGACAGACAGGTAACTTTGTCAAGTTACAAATTTAAACTCTCGTGAGTCTTATGAGTTCATACTTCCTACACGATAATGAAACATAATAACGTATAAAATATCAAGCAATTTGTATACATTTTTGATGCTTCTACCAATCAATTTTTCTTTTGTATGTTAATACATTATTGAACGATCGTATATTTGTGTCTGCATATGTAATTAATTTATGTTATTATTGATGTTAAAATGATATTGTACGAGTGAGTTAGAATTTTTAAAATTCTATATCATTCGTTTTAGAGAATTTTCAATATTTTTATACAATATGATGAAAGTTATAGAATTTTTGTATAAAATAATCGGTAAAGAATATTTGAAAAGTATTTTACTAATTTCAATTTCGAATCAATATCATTTTTAAATAACAAAAATTAAGTTCGATATTTAACACTGAATAAAATAAACGTGCACTTATATTCAAAAATTTATGCCGAGTCAACTCGTGCATAAAAAAAGGTGCACTGCATCCGAATTTTGTCTTTTAAGAGACGGTCAATAAAAATTTGCACTCAGATGACAAATATGCTTCGCATGCAAACATTTACCTAAATGGATTGAAAAATCTTAAACATAAGACAGACAAAATGTTTCCGATCAAACCTTACTTTTATTTTTTCAAAACACAGTCTCAAAAACTTTTCAACCCACCTACGTATCAAATAAGGATATAAAATATAAACCTATGAAATGTTCGCACTCTTCGGATTCCTTATTACATTCTAGATAAAAGAAAACCAATTTGAAAGATAAAGAAGTTTAAGGATTACGTGACCCTGTCGCGTTATAAGCACCGCGTCTGCCATCATAAACCGGTTTTCCAAACTTCGTTAAAACCTATGATAGCCTCTCTCTCTCTCTCTCTCTCTCTTTCATACCGATCACGTTCGACGACGTGATCGATGATTATTCTACGATTGCGTAATTCATCGATCGTTAGCGCACCGCTCATCCCAAGTGCGTCTGATTAAGGCGATGCCGACTTCCCATAAGCTAACAACTCGCTAACCATCCACGTTTAGCGAGACTCCTGTTTGATTTTTTTTCTATTTCTTTTTTTGTTCATCGAACGTTCGACTTTTGCGGAAACGGGAAAACAGAGAGAGGTATCACGTTTCTAACTCGATGATCTAACGAGGAAAGACGAAAACATTAATCGGAGATATCGATTCTCATTAAATCTGCGATCGAGTTTTTTTTTCTGCTTCTTCCTTTCCTACACGTGGGAAAAATCAAAGAAAGTGTTCGTACACGAGTATCGTAACGAGAAAGTAATATGTAAGGTGTTGATAATACGTTCACGGTACAAATGATCTTTCGTATTTGGTTTCTCTTCGTTAATAATGTATAACTATATATATATATATATTATACTTTGAAATGTTCATTATTTATTAAAATATATTCGATAATAGCTTCGAGTGTAAACTGATAATTCGTTGTTAACTAACATTCATTAAAAGGAAAATAAATAAACGAATGAAATATACCGAAAATCATTTTTAACGTGAATAATATTTAACGAAATTATATTTTGAAAATATTTCTAAATGATCTATGCTTTTATAATTTTTCTAGAATCCCGTTTTATTATATAAGACAAATTATACTCGACGGTAATGAAGAAAAAAAATATGTATATTAATTAATAATTATGAAAAATATTTATACGAGTCAATTGATATAAATTAATCATCCTAAACGATTCGCGCAAGATAATTATTTTCCCTTCGACATTTATCGCTGGAAATTTTCAAAATTGGCGAAAAAAAAGGAAGAATAAAAGAAAGAAGACGGTTTGTTATATTGTAGAAAGTTAAATTGCGTTTAAACATCAGATCGACTAAAAGTTCTCGATGCGAAATGGAACGGACACGCACGTTTGAAACGTTCGAAGCGTTCGACGTGACACGTTCGCTGGTCTCGTTGGCACTCATTACTCTTTGGCGGCTACGTCATTTGTCTCTCGAAGAAAATAATCGACGGGAGTAGTAGGTATAGGTAGGTAGGTAGGTAGGTAGGTACTCTACGTGGAGTATGGTACTTAAACAGAAAGAGAAAGAGAGAGCGAAAGAGAGGGTGTAAAAGACAGAAAAGGAAAGAGAATTTTGTTGCTTAACGCAAGCAAAGAGCTCGAACGTAAATGCCCGAACATACACACACACACAAACATACACATAGACGCACGCGTGCACGAGGAGAACCCCACAATTATGTAATCGCTGTGTCATTGCGTTAAAGTAATTCCATTAGCTAACGAAGAGCACCGAGACGAACGGCGCCGCAACGTGCTCGCTATGCGAAAACTCTTCTTCCTCCCTCCCTCCCTCCCTCTGCCCTCCGCCCTTCCGCCTTATTCTACCACCACCAACATCTCCACCTCCACCTCAAACTCCTCCACACTGTATTCCCCACCCTTTAAGCACTTCCTTCATTTTCTCTTCTTCTCAATACAGCAGCAACTATAGCAATACGAGTAAGTAAGTAAGTAAGTAAATAAGTAAGTATGTAAGTACTTACATCTTATGTACTACCATAGATCTCTCGCCTCATTCTCTCATTCCTTTTGATACTGAATCGAACGACTTTAATGCTTCCTCTCATCCCGTCGAGTCACGCTTGTCGAGCTCGTGAGATCGAGTAACTGTAAATAAAGTAAATCCCTTTTAGATATTTTCTACCCATACGTGTGTATTGTACGTTGAAATATAATTAATCGTAAATTATGACGATAATTATGAGAATGTCAACGTATCGATATAAAATTAATCTCTTACGTGATTTATTATACATATATATTAAAATTATTTATATTACAAGATATAAATCTTGTATAGATGAAATTTATAGAAAATTTCTTTTTGACTGTCACGATTATCGACGCGAGTTTATTCATCGGAATAAATGATATTATTCTTAATCGAGATGATTATATTAATTATTTGTGAGACGATTATAAGAATACAAATTATTTCAAATTTATAATAATTAAATACACATATATATCTATAAAATAAAGATTACCGTTGGGTACTCGTTCTTTGACAAATTAAGAAGAAGAAAAATAAGAAGAAGAATGAAAAAATACACCAACAAGAAGAAAATAACAAACAGGCAATAAGATTTAAAAAATAAAATCTCATTATGAATACATACGCGTCATTGTCCAAACGTCAACGGTATTTGAACGGTCATGTTAAACGACGTTGGACATGTCCAAAGGATACGGAATCGGTTTCGAAGTTCAAGCCTCGAGTTTCAGGACGTTCTAGCACGTTGGTTGTTTGGTTGGTTTGTTGGTTGGTTGGTTGGTTGGTCGATCGGCTTGGTGTGCCACGTTCCTCGACGTCGTGCGATTAAATCTCGTCTTGGTGCGATGTCACCTCGACGAAGTAGAAGGCGGTATGCGACGAAGGAATCCTTGACAGGAGGTCGCCGGATCCTCGTGCCCCCCTGTGGCGAATGAATCACCCTAAGAGGAAGAAAGAAAGAGAGATAGGGATAGATAAAGAGAATGAGAATGAGAAACAGAGAGAGAGAGAGAGAGAGAGAGAGAGAGGAACGAGTGGACATAAACGTGAACGCGCGCGCGCGCGCACGCGTGTCTTGTCGCCCCTGCGTGGAAGGTGACAGCTGTCAAGTGACTGCTATACGGCACTGTGTAAGGCGTGTAGGAGGTTTCGTGTCTCTCCCTAAGCTCACCAATCTCTCTCTCTCTCTCTCTCTTTCTATTTCTCATTCTCCTTCCCTTTTCTTTACTTGTATATTTGTATATTAATGTGTAAGTTTATGTACGTGTACATTTGTGTTTTACTATTTATACGTATATACGTTCGTATACGAGTATACCACGCGTCCTTAACACTGTCGTAACCTTCGACTTTGAATGGTATTTTATTGAAAGTTGACCTTTATACTCTCTCTCTCTCTCTCTCTCTTTTTTTGTTGGTCGAACCTTTTCTTGGTTCTTGTGGACATTTCGTTATTTAATTTATGATATTAGTAAAATGAACGATAATATTGATATTGTTTCAAAGTAATAATACCACGAAAATATATTTCGATTTTTAATTGACAAATGCAAGAAATTAATCGATTCACAAACAACACAACGCGAAATATAATATCAATAATTATAATGAAAAAAATTCAAAAATATAAATTAATATGAAAATTCAGAAAATAATGATTATTATCCTTGTAGGAAAATAAAAAAAGGAAAATATCGATCGAAAATTCATAAAGTGTTTACGCCAATGGTAGGACACAAGCGTGCACATGCACCACGCGGATTCACTTCACGCAGATCCGAAGCCAATTCACGCACGTTTGCCCGGATTGCCTTGACCCGCGGGGCGTGCGAGGTGCCTCGAGGGATGTTCGTCCTCCTCCTTCCCCCTTTCCCCCTCCTACGTCATGCTTCTTCATGTTCCTTCTCTTCTCGTTCGTCCTTCTCTCTTCAACTTTGGTTCGATAGCTACGTTCAAGAGTCGAGAATTAAGGTACTGGGTGACCGTGCATATATGCTTAACAATATCTCAGTCGCGTACCGTGTGTGTCACACTTATTTTTAAATTATCGACATCTACAACTGACTGAGTCGCATAAGCGTTCCTCACGATCCTACCAAGAGTCGTTTTTCTTGTCATTACAATATTCTCGTGATCGTACGAGACAAGCTCAAATGTCTTTTAACTTAGACGACAACAGTCCGTTAACGTTCCATCATTTATTATTCCGTTCAATCATTTTTATGATAATTTTTGATATACATATATTCATAGAAGTGATCGATTAAATTACATTTAATCGGAAAAATAATTAAATAGGAAATTAAAATTTTAACAAGAAAAAACAAAATAAATTATTCTTTCAAATTTCAAACCAAAAATTATATATATATACACGAGATATTCATATGAATTGCATTCATTTTCTTCAATCTAATTTAATTCTATTATTATTTTTTAAACACACAAATTAGACTGATTCAATTCTATAAATGTCGACATAATAACCAATTAACTTTCAATTGAATTATATTTTAATATTATTTATTTTGATTTATTAGACTAACTCAATTCTTTAAATACCAAGGATAACGAATTAATTTAGAATTAAATTGCACTATAATATCTGTTATTGATTTATTAATCTAATAATTATTATCATTCTACCAACAGAGCGGTAAGAATGACTCGATTCTATAAATACCAATGTATCAGCAGTTAACGATCGTTCGAAATGAAATGGAAGTTAAATAAAAAAAAAAACGATCTAACACGAGTGTTACGCTTTGGCAGAAGGAAAACGTAGTAGATGGGTAGGGTAGTAAATGTCTGTTAGTTTATAGAGGCTCGATTTTGTCACTAAAAGTTTTTTAACGATAGGTGTATGTGTATGTGTATGTATGTGTGTGTGTATGCGTAAAGCGGTGCATTCAGCGTGACTGGCGTTAGGTGTTGGGAGCGTCTATCACGTTCGCGTATACGTTGCCACCCGGTAATTTAGTGCCGAGTCTCAGAGTCGATTTCTCCAGGCGATAAAATCCTTTGCTAGAAGGAGAGACAAGGGGAATCGCCACGGCGAATAATTCAGGGCTAAATCTATTCCAGTGAAAGAGAGAGAAGAGTAGTGAGAAAGACGGAGACGGAGACGGACAGTTAGAAAAAGAATGAAAGAAAGAGAGAGAGAGAGAGAGGGATAGAGAAAATGAGAGCAAAGGAAGAAAAGAAGGAAGAGAAGAGAAGAGAAGAGAAGAGAAGAGAAGTGAGGATAACGGAGTGACTGTTGTATCTCGACGTTTGAATCGAACGAGAAGACGGGATGTGTGCTGCTCCTCTCGGTCGCCTTCCTTTCAATGGCCCCTCGCAGAATAATGACAGAACCGTAACGAGTATAGAATATATCTCCAAGTTTCTCTCCTCTTCTTCCTTCTTCTATTTGATTTCAGTGAAGAGTATCCAAACGAAAACGTACTATTACTGCTACCCAATACTATTGTACACGACACCCGATCAACGATCTTTAACGATCTTACGAAAACCTCAGACGCGTTTTCTATTATATATGTGATAAAGGAAAATAACTAAACGTAACGACGAAAACAACGACATATTTAAAAAGAACGGTTCTTTCTAAAGAAATAATCGAGTTAATGATTTGACGTTTTCATCGATCGTAATCCTAAGAAAACTAGTTTATTGTTAGATATTGAATTTATCCTCAAAGAAATAGATTAAGTGATTAAGAGAGAGATAGATAACAGAGAAGTTCTAAGTCGGCCGATAAAGTAATTTATTACCTACATATGCACAGGTACCACTTTACGAGCCTAGCCAGCAAGTTTTCTGTTCTTTTAGCACTGCACATAACAATGGCCAAGTGTAGAAGCTCGTGCGATGACCGTTAACGATTGGTAGCATTTCTTCAATCTTTGTGTTTGTGTGTGTGTGTCTTTCTCTCTCCCTCTCTCTCTCTCTCTTTCTTTCTTTCAACAAAATAACCCGGCCACTTTCTGTAGAAAGCGACTATGTCATTCGTCACGAAATGCATTCTCCTTCTTCTTCTACACCGATCTCTTGTGTCTCTTTCTACCTTTCTTATTCTTCTTATTCTTCTTCTTCTTCTTCTTCAAGTTCTCTCTGCACGGAGAGTCGGTTGTACAATTCCGTTCACGTGACTTCGTGACAACGATTCAGAAGCTGGTCTATACGTGACTTTATAAATGGCAACTGTTATGCGACAATATTTTGACTATGGTCGCTTTTTCTTCTCTTAATTCTACTTCGATAAACTGTGAGAACAATTTTTTCAACTCGAGTCATAACGAACCTCGTTCGATACGTGACTTCACAAATGGCAATGTTTTACGCGACATCATTTTGATTCCATCATATTATTTTGTTTTGTTTTCTTATAAAATTTTACTTCGTCAAATCGAATCCAGTTGTAATACTCGAACGAATTGAATTAATATAACATTGACATTGACTAAGGAATTTGATCTACACCTTTGGACATTATATAAAATCTCAAATATAAATCTTGACAATAATTGGACTCGATCGTTCGGAGAAAAAATTAATGCTGTTATTATTCTTAAAAGAACAAAAAAAAAAAGAAACTCGACTTCAACGGACATCATCAATTTACTCCTCCCTTTCTCGCGCGATGGAGTCATAACGATAAACATTAATTCGATCAAAAAACAAATGACACGTATTAATAACCGTATCGTAATACGATATGGTCACCAACTATCATACGATTAGGCCTCCTAATAATGTCCCTGTGGAAACTAATAATAAGGATGACGATGATAAATAATAATAATAATAATAATAATAAAAATAATAATCATGAGTTAAGAGTCCTTCCTGTCATCGATGGAACCGAGTCATCGAGCTGGCCAGGATATGCCGGTAGCAATCTAAACAGCTAGTGAACGCGAACGAGCGCTAACTCTACGTTCTACGTTCCTTGCATAAATCAAAGTAATCCAACGAGCGAGTCACGTTCCCACGGACTCGCCAAAGAGAAATCGCGAATTTTACGAACCGCTTGCTTGGCTCGGCTTGGCTCTCTCGATGT